>NC_140601.1:25603323-26203323 GCF_057381915.1 Diplotaxodon limnothrissa | reverse complement strand
TATATATATATATGTGTATGTATATATATATATATATATATATATATATATATATATATATATATATATATATATATATATATATATATATATATGGGTATGTGTGTGTATGTATGTGTGTATATATATATATATATATATTAAATATATATAAAATTGTAGGTTGTGTATCCTTCAGGTGTTAATGGGGTTATTGAAAATGTGTATATGTGCGTATGTGTGTATATACGTAGGTATGGATAGATAGAAACATATATGTGTATATATTAAAAAAAAAAAAAAAAAAATTACACATAACATATAATGTAATTACAAGGAGGTATTTCTGTAGTCTATTGATACTAGATAGTGGAAAAGGGGTGGGATTAAATAAGCTTATGCTTCTTCCTGCTCCTTTTTGAACATGGACGTTATTTGGAGTTGTGGTTGCTCGTTTTCCTTTTGTTTGCTTTGTTCATTTGTCTCTTTTAATTCTATTTTTTTTTTATACTTTTTCAACATGTTCAAAATAAAGATTCAATCAATCAATCAATCAATCAAAGTTACAGTAGGAGTTTGTGTGACACCTTGGTAATGAGACATCTTTTTATAGGCCATCAGTTAGAATAGAACCAACTGATATTAATTTGCACTAGGGGGCAGGATTGCTTTCTAATTGCTGATAGATTTCAGCTGGTGTCATGACGTTCCATGCCTTTTTGCAACTTCCTTTCTTCATGTGTTCAATAGTTTTCCTTGTGTCATCTTATTATAACACATAGCTTAATTTATGGACATTGATGATTTTACTTCTTTGTATGTGTGGACTGGATGGGTGGTTACCCACATCTGGTGTAAATTTCATGTAAATTTGGTGACATGTTCAAAACTTATTTTACTCAGCGGAAAGTGATAAGTGAAAGGTGAGATAAGAGAGAGTCTGACCTGATTTCCGTGGATTTCACGAGGCTGGATTAGATTCTCACAGCTTGTCACAGGAGCTGAGTGTCCAAGAGACAGAAGACCGAGCACAGCTACAGCAACGTGAACAAACTCCATCATGGCTCATCTGCTGATAGTGTGGGTTCAGACTTTGAAGTGTGTTTTAGACATACGAGACTCAGCCCAGTTTAGGTGACGTATTGCTCAATTGTTTACTTATGTGTTGTAATCGTACTTAAAAGAACATAACAGACATATTTACTCTGTGGCAGTACAGTCAGGGGGGTTATTTAAATGTGTTGCGGCAATGCCACCTAAGGGATTTTCACCCCTAGGAAATAAAAAGATTGAAAATGTAACAAATTAAATTAAAAGCTACCTGGATTTGAAAACACATCCTGGCAAGAGAGATGGATTCAATGATAAAAAGAACACTTTATTGAAAGTAATACAATAAAAAGTTAAATGGAATGGAAAGACTGTCTTTCAGCCTAATAGTGTCCTCAAATCAGTGCCAAGAAATGTCTTGATGAATGCTCAATCATCCAGGTAAGTAAATCCCAAAACGTTGATTCTGTTCATCTGGACATGTTTTTATGTTTTTATAAATAAAGGAACTGACCTCACAGCCCATTGCTCATTCAGTGGCACTCTAAGAAATGACACACTGATGTTGGTAGCATTATGTAAATGCTTCATGTTAAAACTAATGCCACCAATTGATTTTTAACTTTAAACACAAGTATGTTGTTTTGAATTTAATTAACAACATAATATTTCAATACAACAAAATGCAGTAAATTAAATCCAATGTAAAAAGTTCATTTAAAATGAAGAGCACTTTAATTTAAAGAGGATTGTCCTAATAGGCTCTCCGTACTTCTGAGTTTGCACATGTGCAGTGTGGAAGTTTGATCATCCGCCATTTTCAACTGAGACTTGCATATGCTTAGCATCCTGGATTGAATCCATCGCCATCTGAGGATTATTTGGTAAGTTCAACAATTTAAGGATGACAAATTTGATTAATGTATACTAACTGATACACATCTGACACTTTCGGGAATACTTTTGCATTTTTTTTTAAACAAATGATGCCTGGCAAATTTTTTAACACTAGCTTGTATACCTCTCTCACATGTTAGAAGTATGAAAACATTTAACAAATATTGTTGAACCTGCTTCGGTGTAATTTTCCAAAATCTTTTGCGATTCTTGTTAAGATGAGACTTACCTACTAAGACCGACAGTTTTAAAATTACTCCCAACATCTACCGCACCTGCTCCCTGACATCAGTAATGACCACTGGGAGCGCCAGCGATCCTGTAGTTTGAAGAATGAAATGAATGTGTAGTGTATTTTAGAAATGTGCATCAATTAAGTTGCTACATTGTTTGAAAGAATTCGACTCCATGTTGATTTCTGGTTTAGTGTCAGAAATCTTCACTGAAGAAGCTTCACTTTTCTTTCCAAGCTCCTTAGACTACGATGACCTGGGGATGACTGTGAACCTTCACAGACTTATTGTTATCCACAAAATGTCATGATAGGATTTTAAGTCCATATTGCCCAGTTCTAATCTTCTATTTAATTTTAATATTTTTAGGGGCACAATTATTAAATATATTGAACAATCTAGAATTGATTAAAGCAAAAATGAAAGCTTTCACGTAATGTCAAAATTGAAAAGCTTCGATTTTTGGGTTCATATATTTGTTAATCTGACACAGAGGAGTCAGTGCCTTACCAATCATGAACCTCACTGCACATCACTGATGTGAGTTATGAAACATTGCTTAATCACATATCTGCTATGTGTTAATATTTTTGACTTTGTTTTGTAAAGAGGTTGAAAGGAACCAAAATAGGAAACTTCTCTCATATTGAGTTCTTATCTCCACCAGAATCCCAGCGTTGATGTTTGACAGGAATGCATTCTGAAAGCTGTCTGTGTCTACTTAAATGAAAAGCCAGATGACCTGTTCAAGGAATTCTTGGTAAGTTAAAAAAGGAAAACGATCAGTTATTTTCCTTTTTTAAATTTGGGATTGGAAATGGAAGGTGGACTTACTTGTCCATATGTATATGTACGCAATTAACTTATCTTTTTTTTATTTTTATTTAAAGGATGTGGATCTTGGTGCAAGCAGAGAAACAGAGCAGCTGACTTTGGGAGTCTATGTTGTCAGACATGAGAGCAAACTCTGCAGATACACCTGAGGACATTGGTGTCATCATAGAAGGATGCACTGTGCTGCAAGCTCTTAGTGATGTGGCAAAGGGTTGTGCCCTCCTGCTTGGACTAATCTATAGTCTAAATCTGAGCTACCCAAAGCACCTGAAATACACATTTGAATTTCTTCAGAAGGTGCTGATGGAGTTGGATGGGAACAACCTATCCATGAAGGTGCAGGTTCTGAAAAACAAACTGCTTGAGTGAAACAGCCTGCAGTGAACTATAGAGGACACTGAACTTTAAGGTTCTCGAACCCTTCTCCTTGCACTTCATAAACTGTTCAGTTTGAATTGCCACAAGAACTTCTGCAAGGCCTTTCACTTTTCTGCGTTCTTTGTTCTTGAACCTTTACCAACATCCAACTACACTGAAAAAGACTGCTCCTAACTTTGGACTTCAGTTTAAGTTTTGAAGCAAAGGTTATTTTTCTAAATATGGACAAAAATGACACACAAGTCATTTCTACCTGCTGTTTGCAGGGCTGTATTGTGGGCTTTTCATTGTAGCCCAATCAAGTTTAAATTAAGTCATGTTAATGTTAAAAATGTTGGAATCACAACACTTTCCAGTTTTAATCATTTCAGTTTAACATGACATTCTGTATCTTGTCTTCCTGCGCCTAAAATGCACTTGAATATATGTAAAGATTGTTTGGGGGAAAAGATCTAGAAGCATTTGAATTGCTCAAAGTGTGCTTCAACAAGTTTTACACAAAGTGTTATTAAAGTTAGGTTAACTGAATAAACTTGTGTTCGATTTATTTAATTTACAAACTTAAATAGACTAAGTTGCAATTCTGTTAAAGTGATTTAATCCTATAGTTTCAGTAGAGCGTGTTTTGGGTGAGTAGATTTATCAGATTTACTTAAAATTTGTTGTTCAAATTAAATATATCATACATTTTATATTTCACTAACCCAGTTGTGTGGAACCGGTTGACATAACTGGGTGGAGTAAATACAACATGTTATTTCTCAAAGTAAGTACAGCTTGTTTTGGTTGAGTAGGTTTTATTTAGTCTTCTCAATTTAAATCAACAAGGTTAGTTATATCAACATTATGATATTCAGCTAATACAACATGATTCTTTTGATTTGCATTTAATTATCCAAATCTTATCAGATGTACTTAAAATTTCTTGTTCAAATTAAATGTATCATACATTTTATATTTCACTAACCCAGTTGTGTGAAACCGGTTGACATAACTGGGTGGAGTAAATACAACATTTTATTTCTTAGAGTGTAGTTTCATGCAAATGTGTTTATAAGCAGGGGTGCACATAAGTGGTCCGCAGGTGCGCATTCGCTGTCAAAATAAAAGACATGCACCACATAAGAAGTTGCAACGTGCGTTTGCGTACATAAGATGTTCTGGAGGAGGACAGTCATTTGTTCAGAACTCTTAAAGATGTCGAAGAAGCAAGCTCCGTAAGCAATTACTTTGGTGTTACTCCACCAAAGTAATTGCAAAGTAATTGTGGTTCGAACTCATTCTGACATTTCTTTGGAGGTGGAGGAACACCAAGGAATAAGTCTGAATTAGTGGGCCTGCTGAAGCGCAGACCCAACATTATTTGGTCATTCGAGCCGGAGTCCAACAAATGGCTTTCCACCGAGGAGGGGGAGACGACACACCGAAATTGTGAAATTTGCACAAAGCAGATGAAAAAGTGAGTGTGAATGTGCCTGACGTCAGTGTGTGTGCGCGCTCCAGAGGAGTGTGAAAGTGTGTGAAGCAGTCTCCAGCTGGGAAGAGGGTGACTCTGCAGGTCACCAACTACCCTAGTGGACGCAAAAGAAATAAAATTTGTGTTGTTGATGAAAATAAGCAACAATAATATGAAGAGTGTTTGGTGTCTCTCAGCCTAAAAACAACTACCATCTCACTTTCAGTTCACTTTCAAACCAGAGAGAGGAGATGTGTGTTGTTTAAGTAGTGATGAGAATGTCCCTCAGACAGGTGAAGAGCAGACCTGGATCAATTTTCCACATGCAGCAGTTGGAAGAAAATTATAGGTTAAAAATCATTAGAAACACTCAGGCCGAGTTTTGGCCAAATTGTGTTAACAGCTTAACTCCCATGTGTTTGTCACTTGAGAAAGCAAGCTCCCTGAAGACAAGAAATGCAGTTGCAAAGAGCAACAACATGGCAGTCCAAGACACAACAGCAGAGTCCTGAGCAGAGAGACCCAGCAAGCAGCAGTATGTGCAAACGGCATCAGAGAGAGAAAAACCATCACTTTGACTGGATGGAGTGCGTTTCCAGCAAGCTGCAACTTCACTGTGTGTGAAGAGGACCTGTGAAAAGACTGTCTGAGTTGACATTTGCCACGTTTGGAGTTAAATGGCAATGAAAGAGACAGTGGGAGAATACACAGGACGAAGCTGAAAAGAAGAACTACCATTGGACTGTTGAAGTGGGAGAGGAGAGCAGGTGAGGACATAGAGGAATGCTGTTGTTTAGAGTGGGAAATCAAATTTGGGTTAGCAAACCTGGGAAAAGGGAAACTGACTGCTGTAAGTGGGTAAACTGAGAAGGAGTCTGGACCACAAAATGAGAGAGGTACATAAAATCACACAAACAGAAAATGCATTAACCCTACTAACACATATATACCGGTACACATAGAATGAAACTCATGAAGACCAGACAACATCTTAAGCATGTGTTTCTGTTTATCATCTTGTCCAGTTCACTTAGTAAGATGAAAAGTGATACATAGACTAGTGGACTAGTATTGTTTTGGGGAAAGATGATTGCATTATAGCTGGGGGGAAAACAGAATGCTGATGAGAGATGAGATGAGATAGCCTTTATTTGTCAGTTGCAGGTCTTTTGCCCACAACCGAGATGACAGACCTTGCAGACCGTACATACAATACACAAACATCACATTGGGGAGACAGGTCAGGCTAGGTAGCGAGGAAAAAAACATTGAAATGTGTAACACAAAAGGATAATACAGGAATGCACAGATATCAACACACCATAGCACAATAAACACAGACAAGCAACATGGGAAAGAGTTCCAGTGTGTACATCTGATCTGGGACCGCTGCTATCTTTCGACTGCGCCTCCAGCTGACCCGATGTCCACATCAGAGGGGAGGTAAGCGTTGGAGGTGGCATTGGATCCGGGGTAGGGAGGGTGATGCGTCGGTGAGTGCTTATCAGTATCAGTATATGTATGTGTGTGCGTCTCCATAGTTCAGCTGAGACAGTGTCCTTCGCCCTGCCAGGCTAAGTAAACAGTCTTCCAGCCAACCCAGGTGGCCTTGCATGGAATGGGAAGGAACAGACTCAACAGTCATTATCAGGGTGTTGTTGTTCAGCTCCGGCCTTGCAGCTGGCGCCAAAGGGGTATCAGCATAAGTGATGGTATTTTTTACTTTAGTGCAAACAGCTCATATGAATTTCAAAGCAGTTCTACAGTCCAACACTGGTCTCTCAATCTCCCATTGGAGAGCCGCGGGCTTCGCCATACTTGCGTTCTGTGATGTTGTCATTTCTTTTTTTTTCTTTTTTTCTTTTTTTTTTTTTTTTTGCCTGTCCCGTTTGGCTCTTTTGCCATCAGAATTGTTGTCTAAAGGCAAAGAAAGATGCCCTACGGATTTACTTTACCAAATTGACCATCCCAGCCTTGCCGTAATGGTCCATTTGATTCACCTTTTATTGTTTATTTTATTTTCACTTACTGAATACGGGACAGACTTGACTGGGGGAAAGAAGGGGAGAAAGTAGGAGGGAAAGAGAAACAGCTGAGAAGAGGGACGGGGGAGAAGGGCAAAAGACAAAAACCAACAGAATGGGCAGAGAAAAAAAATGCATATATCAATCACCTGGGTCACCTGCTGAGAAAGAAAAAAGAAAACAAGCAGAAGAGAACAAGAGTAATAGAATAAACAACATCACAATGATATATGGGAATATGACAGTAAATACTAAATATTAAACATTATTGTGCAGCACATAAGATCAACAGAACACAGTGTGCTTTGATCACCCGTGTGTACACCTGTGAGCATGGACGCGCTTGTTTTTTGTTTTTTAAAAGGTTCCTTCATGTAATAATCTGCTAGAGGGTGTGGGGGGGCCACAGCCCCGTCCTTCAGGGCATGAAGCAGGTATGGAGGAGATCAAAACTCCAGACATCCAGAGGCCCCCAGAACACAAGAGACCAAGGAAGACCAACAGAGGGGCAGCTGCGCCACTGTCCCAGAAAGAGCTGAGGAGAGTCCCAGATGAGGGCTCACCCAGCAGCCGCGGAGCAGAAGCCAGGGGGAGTTGCAGTGACGCGCCCGTGAGCTCCGCCGGCAGCCAGCCGCGCCTGAGTGACCGAGCCCCAGGCCGAGAGGCCGGGGGCACCCCACCTCCGAAGTGGCCCGAGCGAGCCCCAGGCTCCAGGCCCCGACAAGCGGCCGCCAAGGAGTGAGCCGGTGTGTACCTGGACGCCCACCCCCGGACACAAAGAACCACCAACGCACCGATGTCCGAGGGGGACCGCCACTGGCAGGGGAAGTGGTGGTAGGGGGAGATAGGCCTCCATACCTTGGAGGGCCTGAGATGTCCCCAGAGAGGTGGCGCCTGACACCCAACCTGACATATAGACACAGACATACAGGCACACACAGATACAAACATCCATTCCCACCCTCATGCTCTCATATGCACTTACTCCACACTCAACCAACGTGGAGACAGACATAAAGAGACGTTGTACACACGATCACACTCCCCAAGCGTACTCTACAAACCGGGTCTAGGTGCCCTTGCCCCTGGAGGGGGGAACTGCACCCAGACCCAGGTGGTGTTACCCTTTTCCCTACGGTGGGGGGAGGTAGACCGCCCCGACTCTGCAGCAGCAGGAAGGCCCCACACTCCAGACCGCAGTCGGACGGCCAACTCCTCCTCCTAGCCCCCCCGCTCCAGCAGGTCGCAGAGAATGGGGGTGAGAGAAGACTCCAAACCTCCCTCCACCCGCTCATTGTAGTGTTGATGCATGTGTGTTCTAAGGTGCATTTAAAACCCAGGAGGGCTTGGAGCTACCTGCCAGAGAGCAGCAGGTAAGCGCATGGTCCCTCCTGCTAGCCCTCAATGTCTACGTGTATTTAAAATTGAGAGGTGGGCAACGATGCCAGGGGTGGGGTGTACACCCTGATGGTACTTTGGACTCCGTGTATTGTGCCCACCCCCAAGATCCTATATGTATGTGTAATGAGAGTGTGAGTAATGTGAATGTCTAAGTTGTGGGATAAAATTGAGGCAGAGGCAGCCAGAAGGGGACAGAGGGGGGGGTAGCCTCCTCTGCAGCCAGAAGGGGACAGAGGGGGGGGTAGCCTCCTCTGCACCCTGGTGACATACCCCTACTCCAAGGTCCTGCATGTGTGGGTGGTTGTGGTGGAGCGGGAAGAGGGAGGCAGCTGGAGATGGGGAGGGAAGGAAGGGAGGGGCAAGTGACCCCTCCCTGGGGCCAGCTCCCCCGCTGACCCCAGTAGGTACCCCCATACTCCGCGACCCGCCAGGGATAGGGGGCCCAGGCCCATCCAGACCGGGGCCCAGCGCAGCAGCGCCTCCCGGCCCCACAGAGCCCGGGACAGTCCTCCCAACCCCACCACAGAGAAAACTGCACCCACCCCACCATCCACTCATCTTCCAGACTACATAAGACAATAAACACCCAGGCTGAGATCTTCCTCCACCTCTCCTGTATCTCCCCCTCCTGCAGAGGGAGCTCCTGAAGAGAGGAAAGCTCCTGCAAGATGTGACAATCTCCCCCACCAGTTGAAGAGCCCCCCAGGTGGCTCGATGCACCGGCGGCACCCCGCTCCAGGGCTGGGCCCCCATGCACCCACCCGCCCACAACCCCGGCAACACACCAACCAGGACCCAAGCCCCCGAGGCCCGGTCCGGGTCCCAGCCCAGAGACGGAGCGCCCCCAGAACCTCACGCCCATCCCGGACCCACCCAGGGGCAGCCAGGCTACCAGGTCAGTAACCCACGTCCGTCAGCACAGACCCTCCCCTAGCCCCGCTGCACGCAGCCGCGAGGAAACAGTCACCTGAGAGCCAACAGAGCCCCTAACCGGACATGACCGCTACCCTGGGTTGAGCCCCCCAAGGAAGATGCCTCCGGGGAACCCCCCGACGCCCTAAGCCTGTCCCTACCCCCACACCAATCACAACAGTGAAGGCGGGACCAGACTATGACCCCCCACCCCCACTAGGTGATGGAGCTGATCAAAGGAGCCCAGAGCAATTGATCTGATGTGGTGGCAGAGGCTGTATCAAGACTAATGTAATCTAATAGATAATTTCTATATTGGTTAGAATTAAGATTATTTTTATTTTTCCAGTTCATGAGGACTGTTTTCTTGGCTATGCATAGGGCAGTGAAAACCATATGGGCGATATTCTTTTCTGAAGTGACATTATCTAAACTGCCCAACAAACACACTAAGGGGGAAGTTGGAATGTTACATTTCAGACACTTCGATAAGTCTTCACATATCTCGCGCCAAAACTTCTGAACTGGTGGACAGAACCAAAGAGCGTGGATATAATTGTCCGGTGAATTGGTTTGGCAGTGTGAGCAGTTGTTGGTAGACGTAAAGCCCATCTTGAACATCCGATGACCTGTATAGTGCACTCTATGTAATATTTTGTATTGAATTAATTGAAGACTGGGATTTCTAATTAGATTAAAGGTTTTTAAGCAAATCTGAGACCAGAAGTTTAGGTCTAAGTTAACTGATAAATCCGCTTCCCATTTTGCAATAGGAAGTGATATTGATTCATCTGTTTTAGAAAGCATTCTGTATATTTTGGATAGTAATTTGGGGGTTTTAAGAGTAAGAAATTGAACCACACTTGGTGGTGTTTGTAGTTCAACTTGACCCGGTTTAAATTTCTTTTTTACTATGGATTTAATTTGTTGATATTCTAAAAATCTTTTCTTGTTGATCCCATATTGTGTAACTAGTCCGTCAAATGAAATAAATTCTGTTCCTTCTAGTATATGTTCTAAATATTTGATTCCTTTACCACTCCAATCTGAAAAGTTTATCATATTATTGTTTTGTAATATGTCAGGGTTGTTCCAGATAGGTGTACGTTTGCATGGGATTAATGAAGACGCTGTCAATTTTAGAAACTCCCACCATGCTGTCAGAGAAGCACTGATGTTGATGCTTTTAAAGCATTCATGTCGTTGGATGTTTGAGCTGATAAATGGTAGGTCTGAGATCTCTAGATTATTGCAAAGTGCTTGTTCTACATCTAGCCAAGGTTCATCTAAGAGGGTATGTTTTAGCCATCCTGAGCCCACAGGAGGAGGAGAGGAGGTAAGTGACGGAAGTGACGGACAACGTAAGCGACTCATGTTGTAACTGACGTCAGACGCCGGAGATTTTGGCGGAAAATTAAAGCAAATGGTAGTTTAGATTTGAACAAATTCATTTAAGCTTCAGCATTACCAAATACACTTATCAATTGTCTTATAACTAACACTATTTGTCTAAATAATCTCCAACACCCTGGAGAACAACGAGGAGAGTTTAGAGACTCTCCAAGATTATATTGATCAGTGCTTTCAGGATCTCGTGATGAAGAAGACCCCGTGTGCAGCTTCCCCGGCCAAACCTGAGACGCCGTCGTCGAAAAGACAACGCCCGGCAGATTCCCCCGGCTCAACATCGCCAGCCGGCAAAGATATTGCCGACATATTGGAGTCAATCGACAAGCGATTGTCCAGTTTCGACGCAAGGCTGTCCTTGGTGGAGATTCTTAACCGAGAATTTAAATGCTTGCGAGAATCCCTGGAGTACAGCCAGCAGCAGGTGGAAACGCTTGCTGCTGAAAATGCCACGCTAAGTGAGTCGGTGAAATGTCTCACAGATAATGTTACCCAGCTCAATAGAGAAAATAAAAAAATAAAAGAAACAGTTATCGATCTACAAGCTCGTAGCATGCGTGATAATCTTGTATTTTCTGGTATTCCAGAAGCCGCTGGAGAGGACGCGGAGACCACGGTAAAAAGCTTCATCAAAACCCACCTGAAGCTGCCGGAGGACACTGTGAAGAACATCGTCTTCGATCGGGTACATCGCCTCGGCCCCATTCGGGCTACGACAGGGAGACCACGTCCTATCGTGGCCAAATTTGGCCACTTCAAACAAAAGCAACACGTGAAAAGCCGCGGCAGGGAATTAAAAGGAACGGACTTCAGCGTGAACGACCAGTTCCCCAAAGAGATCTTGGAACGACGCAGGGTCCTCTTCCCAATCCGACGCGGCTTCATCCAGAAGGGCTCCCGCGCTGTCATCGCTGTGGACCGGCTGTACGTGGACGGACAGCTCCACCGCGACCCCAACATCACTCCGTGGCTGTATTAACCTCACACCAGATAAGAATCAGCTACACCATTTCCCTATCCACACACACTAACTTGCATTAACATCTGTTTAACTTACCAGTATCAAATCGCATCTTAAAGTGTGATTTCATAGCAGAATTAACACCGTCACTCTCCGTCAGTGATTTAATTGGAATGTTTACGTTTTGTTTTGTTTTTTTTCTTCTCGTTTTTTTTTTCTCCTCTCTTCCCCCCCCCCCCCCCTCTTGGTTTTATGCTGCTCACCCCTGTCCTTGGTTTCTTTCTTTATTCCTTTCACTGCCTCGATCACCTGCTTCAACACTCATCCACAAACATTCTTTATTTCGACACATACGCACCATGCGCTCAACGGCAGCACATTTACATCAGTCAGACAGCGCACACAGTCGTTTAGGATACACACACTTAAGCCAAGCCTACTCATATTAGTAACTATGCATACACAAAGTCAAACCCACGGAGCATCTCGCCACACATTTTTTCTCTCTCTCCTTCTCTTTATGTATGAACAAGTGACGTATTCTCTCCACCTGGCTAAGCGACGCACACAGCATACATCCCTAGTTATACACAAACATCTATGGGTACACTGAGGTTCATTACATGGAATATAAATGGAGCTGGCTCCAGAGTAAAGAGGTTAAAAATATTTAACCAACTCAAAAAACTACAGGCAGATGTTGTCCTTTTACAAGAGACCCACAGACCTCTTAGAGGTTCGAATGAACTTAAAACACCTGAGTTTCCTAATGTGTTCTCAGCTTGTTATAATTCTAGCCAAAGGGGAGTAGCAATTTTAATACATAAAAATATTAATTTCACAGTACTCGATACAGTTATAGATCCAGAGGGCAGATTCTTAATTATTAAACTATCTATACTTGATAAAAAGCTATGTATTGCAAGTGTATATGGTCCAAATGTTGATGATCCCTCATTCTTTCACGGTTTTTTCAGTGCACTCTCTGAACACTTAGATGGCACACTTGTTCTTGGAGGCGACCTCAACCTTGGACTAAATGAAGACATGGATAGGCTCAATACAGCGGGAACTCAGCGTAATTGGCAGTCCACAAATATAATCAAACAGTATATGAGCGACTTTGGTCTTTGCGATGCATGGCGCTCCCTTCACCCCACCAGTAAGGAATATACTTTTTTCTCACATGTCCATCACTCCTACTCTCGTCTGGATTATTTTTTGGTCAGCAGCTCACTGCTGAACGACATTTCAGACACTGAGATTCATCCTATAGTTGTCAGCGATCATGGTCCTGTATCTTTAACACTAATGCACAAGAATAATACTACGCCAAGAAAAAACTGGAGATTTAATATATCACTACTTAAAGATGAAGACTTTATTAAATATTTTAAAAAAGAGTGGACTTCATATTTGGACTATAATGACACTCCCGAAACATCAGCTTCTGTTCTATGGGAAGCAGGGAAAGCTGTGATGAGAGGTAAAATAATTTCTTTCTCATCACATAAAAAGAAAAAAGAAAACAAAAATATTCAGGAATTAGAAAAAAACATCAAATCACTAGAAGAAGCCTACGCGTCCCACCAAGATCAGGAAACATTGAACAAAATACGCAAAACAAAACTAGAATTAAATGAGATAATTGATAAAAAAAACCAAAATTCTTAGTACAAAGACTACGCCTACAAAATTATGAACATGGTAATAAATCCGGTCATTTTCTAACAAACCAGCTAAAAATAAATAAAGAAAAAACAACTATATGTGCTGTTCAAGATTCATCTGGGAACACAATATATGATCCGATACAAATAAACAACATTTTCAGGGATTTCTATAAAACGTTGTATTCACCACAAATAAACCCATCTAAAAAAGAAATTGATCAGTTTTTGGACAACATAACTCTTCCAAAATTATTGGACACTCAAGCAATGGCACTGGATTCACCACTGACACCAGGTGAACTCCAAGAAGCCCTGATAAGTATGCCCAATAATAAGGCTCCAGGTCCAGACGGCTTTCCTGCAGAATTCTACAAAGAATTCTGGTCGATTCTAGCACCAGTTTTCTACAGAACGTTGTTGGAAATTAAAGAAAAGGGCAGACTTCCATCAAATAGGAATTCTGCAAACATTAATCTCCTGCTAAAACCAGGCAAAGACCCTGTATATCCCTCAAGCTATCGTCCAATATCCCTTATAAACGTAGACCTTAAAATAATCTGCAAAGCTCTCTCAAAGAGACTGGAGAAAATAACCCCCCTCTTAATTCATCCTGACCAAACTGGTTTCATAAAAGGTAGGCACTCATCAACAAATACACGTAGATTACTTAATTTGATAGACTACTCATACAGTAAAAACCTAGAAACTACAATATTCTCTTTAGACGCAGAAAAAGCATTCGACAGAGTTAACTGGAAATTTCTATTTGCAACTTTACACAAATTTGGTTTTGGATCCTCTTTCATAAACTGGTTAAAAATATTATATAATTCCCCAACAGCTTGTGTTAGAACAAATGACCAGACATCCTCCAGCTTCTGTCTCTTGAGGGGCACCAGGCAGGGATGCCCACTCTCCCCTTCACTGTTTGCAATTTTTATTGAACCACTAGCAGCAGCAATTAGACAGAATTCAGTAATTAAGGGCATAAAATGCAAGAACATGGAACATAAAATCAGCCTTTATGCGGATGATGTGTTACTCTTTCTCCAAAATTCACAAACCAATATCTCTGGGGTGATTGAATTGATAAACTCTTTTGCAAGAATATCAGATTACTCAATTAACTGGTCAAAATCTACAGTTCTACCGATTAATTGCTCCCTCCATAATTCCTCTTCTACACCACTGCAATCGGGAAATATAAAATATTTAGGTATTAATGTTTCTCCCAAGCTTGCAGATCTAACTAAATTAAACCATATCCCACTTTTAAAGAAGGTAGAAGATGATCTGGCTAGATGGAAATGTCTACCCATATCACTCATGGGAAGGGTTGCCGCTATAAAAATGATGGTCTTACCAAAAATAAATTATTTATTCTCAATGATCCCAACTAAACCGCCACAAGATTGGTTCAGATCTCTAGATTCATGTATGTCCAAATTCCTTTGGAAAAATAAACCCCCACGTATAAGCTTAAAAACACTACAAAAGACCAAGGATAAAGGAGGACTAGAACTGCCTAACTTTCAGCACTACTTCTTAGCCAACAGGCTTCAGTTTATCTCAGGATGTTGTCATTTCTTGTGCTCAAGGAGCCAATTTCTGAGAACTCACGGCAGTGTGCCTCCTCGAGATGTCATCCAATTTTGCGCCCAGAGATGTTATTCCGGGCTAACGCTTCCGAGATGTATCCAGTCTGCAGTCAGAGATCTTATTCTGAGTATTCACAGCAGCCGTAGCCTCTCCAAGATCTCATCCGTGCTGACTCAATGAGCCCATTTTGAGAAACTCACGCTTCTCCCATCGTTTCAATCCCAGCAGGCAGCCTTGTGGGGGTTTGAACAGCCGGTTCCGCTTTCTTAATTCTTCGATAAGTCAGGGCCAAGCCAGCTCCGATCCGCCAGAACCCTGTTACCATGGTTCCGAATAGGTAGATATCTTCAGCACTCAGGCTCACCCGAGCCCAAACTTCTCGTTGAAAAGGGGTGTCAATTGCATTTAGGGACCAGTTGAGCCAATCCATAATTCCTCTTTTAGGTTTTAGAGAACAGAGTGTGAGAGAAGTTAATTTGCTTAAAATCACAAAAACAATCGATTAATAGTAACTTAAAGTTATTACAATACAATTGGATCATGCAAACATATGTAACACCGGTGAAATTGAATAAATATAATAACAGAATTCCAGATACATGTTTTAAATGTGGAGAAGCCCGTGGAACATTTTTCCACTGTATATGGGAATGCAGAATTGTCCGTGCATTTTGGCAGGAGGTGATGAACAAAATAAACCAAATTTTGAATAAAAAGATTGCTTTAGATGTAGAAATGTTGCTATTACAAGTGTATTCTAAAAATCTTAAACTAAGAGCCCATCAAATTAAGTTTATGGATTATTGTACATTACAGGCAAAACGTATGATTGCATTAAATTGGAAAACATCAGATCCTCCTGCTATTGGTGCTTGGATAAATTCTTTGGCACAGTGTATGGCAATGGAAAGGATAACGTACTTTCTCAAAAACAAGTTAACATATTTTGATGAAATTTGGAAGCCATTTAAAAACTTTATAAAAGAAGTAAACATCGGACAACTCCTGCAGGAGTGTGGATGAGGAGAAAATTGTTTAGTATGTGCTAGCTATTTCTATTGTCTACTTTTTTTCTCTCCTTTCTTTTTTGTTTCCTTGAATATGTATAAATGCCACATATTGTACAAATGTATACATATTCTATGTGGGGTTTTTTTTTGTTTTTGTTTTTTTTGTTGTAGGTTTGGAAGAGAGCAGGGTGGGAGGTGAGGGCGGGGAAAAAGGGTTCCTATTACAGCAGCATATAATTGGGAAAACAAACCTTTGTATGTTGTTGCAAAAAGCAATAAAATTTATATTTAAAAAAAACTTACAGGATTTGTCTTCTAGGATGCAGGCTCCAGGTGGAGCTGGGAGTTAAACAAGCTTAACATTTAACCGCTGGCTGATGTTTTTTCTTTAACGCAGGGTTAAAGCCAAGCCAGCTCCGATCCGCCAGAACCCTGTTACCATGGTTCCGAATAGGTAGATATCTTCAGCACTCAGGCTCACCCGAGCCCAAACTTCTCGTTGAGAAAGGGGTGTCAATTGCATTTAGGGACCAGTTGAGCCAATCCATAATTCCTCTTTTAGGTTTTAGAGAACAGACTGTGAGAGAATGTTCCAGGGAAAATACAAAAAAAAAAACACGAGACTAGACAAGGACATAAGCAGGGAAGATAAGGGAGAGGAGAAAAAGTGCGTCCGCCTCCTCCGACAGCCAAAGAAGAAGAGGGGTGAAATATGAGTCACTGTATTCCATTACAGTTACCGTTTAAAAAGGCAGGCCTCGAGCAGCAGAGTTCTGAATGAGCTGTAGTTGTCTGATTGATTTTTTAGGTAGACCTGTAAAGATGCTGTTACAGTAATCAAGCCTACTAAAGATGAATGCATGGACTAGTTTTTCCAGGTCCTGTTGAGACATCATATCTTTTATCCTTGAAATATTCTTGAGGTGATAGTAAGCTGATTTTGTTATTGTCTTAATGTGTTTTTCTAAGTTTGGGTCTGCATCCATCACTACACCCAAATTTCTCGCCTGGTTTGTGGTTTTTAGGTGTTTAGATTGAAGTTCTCTGGTGACCTGTAATTGTTTTTCTTTGGCTTCAAATTACTTCAGTTTTGTTTTTGTTTAGCTGGAGAAAATTGTGGCACAACCAGTCATTAATTTTCTCAATGCATTTACCAAGAGCCTGTACAGGGCCTCGGTCTCCTGGTGACATTGTGATATATACTTGTGTGTCATCTGCATAGCTGTGGTAGTTTATTTTGTTGTTCTTTATAATCTGTGCCAGTGGGAGCATGTAAATGTTAAACAGAAGAGGTCCCAAGATGGAACCTTGGGGAACTCCACATGTGATACTTGTCTGCTCAGATGTGAAGTTACCTATCCGGTTGTTCAGTGATGACGCGACGAATCCTACTTCCGGGTCTAAAGTAGTCTGCGTTTAATATGGCTTTTGTGTTGTTAACATGTTTAATGTTATGTATTTTCTTCTATTTGATCTCAAAAAGCTCCTAAAACAGTCAGTGATCACTGTTGACCTCCCTCGGCTTTTATTACCGCTAATCATTTATTTAAGCTCAGTTTTTAAAACCTTACGATGTAACTACAGCCCAGCCCATGCAGCAGTATATGAATGACTAACCTCGTATTGTAGATGGATTATCTCAGTTGTTCTCCTGGCTGAAGTTTGGTCCTTTTACAGCATCCTGCCATGCGATTACATTTGTTCCTGACCACCGAGAACACTCACGGTAACTTTTATCGAGTGGAAAAAAAGTTAGCTTGTTTATATTATGCTAACGTAGCTGTGTCGCTAGCGGTCACGTAGCACATCATTATATACCAGCTAGCCCAACTTCAGTAACCCTACAAACGTCACTGCTGTTTAGTTTTCTGTCTTCATTTATGCTGGAAGTGATAGCAGAGCTGTACGTTTTAATTTGTTTCCAAAACCCCACAGTCAGGACATGCTATATTGTATTTAGATAGAAGCTAGCGAGCTAACTCCCTGCTAACTTCTAACTCCGTTAAATGTCATAAATTCCGTTTTCATGGATGCCTGGATGTTAAACTCAATTGTTACACCTGGTAGAGCAGAACGCTGATCATTTTATTAAAGATGAAAGACTTTAGACAGTTTTTCAACTCTCAGTAATCCCATAGTGATCGTTTGATATATGGACCTGCAGCGGAGTTTAGACCCAGACACGGCTAGTGACGTCAGACTGAACAACCGGATAGATACAAAGTATTTCCTGTTTTCTAAGTATGTTTTGAACCAGTTTAGTACAGTTCCTGAGAGACCTGCCCAGTTTTCTAGAAGTTTGAGTAATATGTTGTGGTAAACTGTATCAAATGCTGCACTGAGATCCAGTAAAACTAAGACTGATATTTTTCCACTGTCTGTATTCAGACATATGTCATTAAACACTTTGGTCAGAGCGGTTTCAGTGCTGTGGTTCTGTCTAAAACCTGACTGGAAGGCATAATAACAGTTGTTCTGTGTTAAGAAGTAACTGAGCTGTTGAGAAACTGCTTTTTCAATTATCTTACTTAAAAATGGGAGATTTGAGATCGGCCTGTAGTTGTTCATTTGTGTCTTGTCAAGATTGTCCTTTTTCAGTATAGGTTTAAGTACAGCAGTTTTTAGTGGTTCTGGAAACACACCTGACATTAAAGAATAGGTGACAATCCGTAACAGGTCTGACTCCAAAGTCTTTGAGACCTTTTTGAAAAAACTTGTTGGCAGGACATCTAAACAGCAAGAGGAGGAGTTCAGTTGACCTAAGATGTCCTCCAGGTCTTTGCTGTTAATAGGGTGAAACTGTTTCATGGTGTTTAAACAGTTTTTCAGTGGACATGGTACATATCCTGAATCTGCTGTTGATGTACCAATTGCTTGTCTAATCTTTTGGATTTTGTCTGTGAAGAATTTGGTAAAGTCGTTGCAGGCCATGGTCGAATGAAGTTCAGCTGCGACTGGCACAGGGGGGTTTGTTAGCCTGTCAACTGTAGCAAATAAGACCCGAGCATTATGACTGTTTTTGGTGATGATGTCAGAGAAGTAGGACCTCCTCAACAGGAGGATGACAGAGGCCAGAGTGAGAGACTTTACACATGAGTGTGTGGGCCCTGCAAATTTAACCTTTTAGCTGTAATTTTTCTGGGTTGCTGGGTTTATGCGTGCAGGAAACTGTGTTTACAGGCTATACAGGGAGTGCAGAATTATTAGGCAAGTTGTATTTTTGAGGAATAATTTTATTATTGAACAACAACCATGTTCTCAATGAACCCAAAAAACTCATTAATACCAAAGCTGAATGTTTTTGGAAGTAGTTTTTAGTTTGTTTTTAGTTTTAGCTATTTTAGGGGGATATCTGTGTGTGCAGGTGACTATTACTGTGCATAATTATTAGGCAACTTAACAAAAAACAAATATATACCCATTTCAATTATTTATTTTTACCAGTGACACCAATATAACATCTCCACATTCACAAATATACATTTCTGACATTCAAAAACAAAACAAAAACAAATCAGCGACCAATATAGCCACCTTTCTTTGCAAGGACACTCAAAAGCCTGCCATCCATGGATTCTGTCAGTGTTTTGATCTGTTCACCATCAACATTGCGTGCAGCAGCAACCACAGCCTCCCAGACACTGTTAAGAGAGGTGTACTGTTTTCCCTCCTTGTAAATCTCACATTTGACGATGGACCACAGGTTCTCAATGGGGTTCAGATCAGGTGAACAAGGTGGCCATGTCATTAGTTTTTCTTCTCTTATACCCTTTCTTGCCAGCCACGCTGTGGCGTACTTGGACGCGTGTGATGGAGCATTGTCCTGCATGAAAATCATGTTTTTCTTGAAGGATGCAGACTTCTTCCTGTACCACTGCTTGAAGAAGGTGTCTTCCAGAAACTGGCAGTAGGACTGGGAGTTGAGCTTGACTCGATCCTCAACCTGAAAAGGCCCCACAAGCTCATCTTTGATGATACCAGCCCAAACCAGTACTCCACCTCCACCTTGCTGGCGTCTGAGTCGGGCTGGAGCTCTCTGCCCTTACCAATCCAGCCACGGGCCCATCCATCTGGCCCATCAAGACTCACTCTCATTTCATCAGTCCATAAAACCTTAGAAAAATCAGTCTTGAGATATTTCTTGGCCCAGTCTTGACGTTTCAGCTTGTAGGTCTTGTTCAGTGGTGGTCGTCTTTCAGCCTTTCTTACCTTGGCCATGTCTCTGAGTATTGCACACCTTGTGCTTTTGGGCACTCCAGTGATGTTGCAGCTCTGAAATATGGCTAAACTGGTGGCAAGTGGCATCTTGGAAGCTGCACGCTTGACTTTTCTCAGTTCATGGGCAGTTATTTTGCGCCTTGGTTTTTCCACACGCTTCTTGCGACCCTGTTGACTATTTTGAATGAAACGCTTGATTGTTCGATGATCACGCTTCAGAAGCTTTGCAATTTTGAGACTGCTGTATCCCTCTGCAAGATATCTCACTATTTTTGACTTTTCTGTGCCTGTCAAGTCCTTCTTTTGACCCATTTTGCCAAAGGAAAGGAAGTTGCCTAATAATTATGCACACCTGATCAGAGGTGGGACCAAGTCATTGTTTTGCAAGTCTCAAGTAAGTCTCAAGTCTTTATCCTCAAGTCAAGTCTCAAATAATGTCAGGCAAGTCAGAGTCGAGTCTCAAGTCACTGGTGTAAAAGTCCGAGTAAAGTCACAAGTCTGAAATTTTGAATTTCAAGTCCTTTCGAGTCTTTAAAAAAAAAAAACGAAAAAAGCATGTTGCAGTTATGCTAAATGTAAATATTAGACCATGTAATTTTTAAATCTGTGTTTTTCTCAACACGTGACAAAATAGTGAACTTGCAGCTCAATTAAACTTAGCTCCAAGAATAATTTTCACCGACAGTTCTGAGATAAGCTGCATGTTATTCTTGGATGCGGTTGTAGGACCGGTGTTGTGCCAAAAAGTGATTTCCGGTATTTGCCAAAATTGATTGCTCGTATTTAAACTGCTATAAGTAACTTGTTGGGCTATAATACACTCAACAAAAATATAAACGCAACACCTTTGTTACTGCTCCCATTCCCCATGGGATGGACGTAGAGACCTAAAATTTATTCCAGATACACAATATAACCATCCCTCCCAAACAGTGGTCACAAATCAGTCCAAATGTGTGGTAGTGGGCACATCTGCTATATTGAGATTATCCATCCCACCTCACAGGTGTGCCACATCAGGATGCTGATCTGACATCATGAGTAGTGCACAGGTGTACCTCAGACTGCCCACAACAAAAGGCCACCCTGGAATGTGCAGTTTTGTCTCACAGCAAAATGCCACAGATGCCACAAGGAATGAGGGAGCGTGCAATTGGCATACTGACAGCAGGAATGTCAACCAGATCTGTCGCCCGTGCATTGAATGTTCATTTCTCAACCATAAGCCGTCTCCACAGGCGTTTCAGAGAATATGGCAGCACATCCAACCGGCCTCACAACCGCAGACCTCGTGTAACCACACCAGCCCAGGACCTCCACATCCAGCAGGTTCACCTCCAAGATCGTCTGAGACCAGCCACCCAGACAGCTGCTGGAACAATTGGTTTGCACAACCAAACAATTTCTGCACAAACTGTCAGAAACCGTCTCAGGGACGCTCAACTGCATGCCCGTTGTCCTCATCGGGGTCTTGACCTGACTCCAGCTCGTCGCCGTAACAGACTTGTGTGGGCAAATGCTCACATTCGATGGCGTCTGGCACGTTGGAGAGGTGTGCGCTTCACGGATGAATCATGGTTCACATTGTTCAGGGCAGATGGCAGCTGAGAATGTCCCAGTTCTTGCATGGCCAGCATACTCATCAGACATGTCACCCATTGAGCATGTTCGGGATGTGCTTGACCGGCGTATACGACAGCGTGTACCAGTTCCCACGAATATCCAACAACCTCGCACAGCCATTGAAGTGGAGTGGACCAACATTCCACAGGCCACAATTGACAATCTGATAGACTCCATGCGACGATGTGTTGCACTGCATGAGGCAAATGGTGGTCACACCAGATACTGACCGGTTCTGGGTCCCCAGACCCCCAATAGTGCAAAAAACTGCACATTCCAGGGTGGCCTTTTGTTGTGGGCAGTCTGAGGTACACCTGTGCACTACTCATGATGTCAGATCAGCATCCTGATGTGGCACACCTGTGAGGTGGGATGGATTATCTCAATATAGCAGATGTGCCCACTACCACACATTTGGACTGATTTGTGACCACTGTTTGGGAGGGATGGTTATATTGTGTATCTGGAATGAATTTTAGGTCTCTACGTCCATCCCATGGGGAATGGGAGCAGTAACAAAGGTGTTGCGTTTATATTTTTGTTGAGTGTATATGAAACAGATGTCAAATGCATCCCTCGTGGATGACATATAGTCATCTTGAGCCACAAACAACATCCGTGTAACAAGGTAGAAGCCACAATCAGTTTTTGGTAGTGACTTTTATATAACCTTTATTTTTGCAGTTAAAAACAATCTCATTAACATTAAAAATGTCTTTTGTAAGAGTAAGTTGGCCAAGAGGACAGCAGAAATGGCAGCAAATATTACAATAGTTCTTTAAAAATATTTTAAGTAGGGATAAAGGACCGGATTGGTTATAATGTAAGTACAATAACACAGAGTTGTGAAGATACTTGAAAAACTGATAATTTTTTAATTCTCTATATAACCCCTTTGTAAACCCTGTTCACCGAAGTCTATTTACAAACATACATAAAGATATTACACATAAAAAAAATACACGGAAACATTGGAAATCACTTTTTGGCAGACACTCACTTTTTGGCACAACACCGGCTTTAAAATCGCATGACAAAAATATCATACACATAAAAAAAAACTGCATCACCAACGTAGCCTGGACAACATTTGCTAGTTAGATGAAGTCAGCTATCTCATCGTAGCATGTTTATTTGCATATTTATAATTATACGGTTCTTGGAGTGAGTGCATACACTCATGAAGTTTAGTAACTTCAGGTCACTGCAACAAGCCCAGGTACAGTTTACCGACGGATGGGTGCAGGACCTTGAAATGCACCGTGTAGAAAGTAAAGACCATCGTACGTATCATAAGTTTACCAGTCTCACAAATCGTCTTCATAAATACACATTCGTTAACTGTTTATTAATAGGACCTTTGAGCTCAACGGTAATTAATTAGTAGTGGAAATAATTTCGGGTACGCATCACAGAAATGTAGCAGTGACAATAATATTGTATGTTGTAATCGCACTGGGCAATTAGTGATACAAAAAACCTGTTTTATCCTGTGAATAAAAGTATGTGTTTTTGTCAATGTACCATAATAACAGAAGCGAAACGCAATATTGTGTCAGGACAATTCACTGTTTATACACAATAAACAAAGGAGCATAGCGCGACAATTTCTGTTCAGCGCCAGACTTGCTTGTAACCTATATCACCAATTATGTTAAGAAAAATGACGCATTAACTACAACAGCAGACTGACCTTTGTGGAAATGCTTGGAGCAGACTAACATGTGAGCTGGAGTGTTCTGGGACGTTATATTTGGTCTTTGAATGGCTGCAATCCAGTCCATCCGTCACCTCTTTGTTACTTCGGAAACACGGCTTGAACAATTTCTTTTCAACGACGTAATCCGATAACAACCGATCTCTTTACCCGTCGGCTTCCCGTGGCTGTCATGCGACCGGCTATTGCAGTTAATAATACAACAGCTTCTTGACATTTTTTGTGTTTCTTTTTATCGCTGTGTAACTGATTTCAATTGAAAGCCTGCGTGCGCTAGTACCTCTTGCCACGAGTTCCCAGAATCCTTTGCGGTTCTACCCCGGAATGACGTCACATTTTCAATCTCTATATAATATACATGTTAAATTTTATATTTGGGGTGAAATATCAAGTCTTTTCAAGTAAACCGGTTCAAGTCCAATTCAAGTCCCAAGTCTTAGAACGTTTTTTCAAGTCAAGTCTAAAGTCATAAAATTAATGACTCGAGTCTGACTCGAGTCCAAGTCATGTGACTCGAGTCCACACCTCTGCACCTGATATAGGGTGTTGATATCATTAGACCACACCCCTTCTCATTACAGAGATGCACATCACCTAATATGCTTAAATGGTAGTAGGCTTTCGAGCCTATACAGCTTGGAGTAAGACAACATGCATGAAGAGGATGATGTGGACAAAATACTCATTTGCCTAATAATTCTGCACTCCCTGTATGTTGATTAGGCTATTACGCTGTGTTATTGGGAAAATGGTGAATATTACAGTGGGAAAATGAGCATACAGTGTGAGACACATATTGTGTTAAAACCAGTATTGCTTCTTTTACAGCAGAGTGTTAACTTTATGACCTTTTACAGCACCTCTGGAGTCTGTTGATCTAGGTTTGACCTCCAAGATGCTACTGCTAACATTTGTTTTCTCTCTAAGAGTGCTTGTAAAGGATTCAGCACAGACAGACAAGTGACAGAAGAAAAGCAAGAGATACAGTGATTACAGAATGGTTTAAAGTTGGGCTCATTATTTGACCACTATTGAGCTCATAGACATAAATTAAGTGGAGTGACAAACTTAAGGAAAGTCGCTGATTACAATGTGGAATGAACACGTGGGATGATCCATGATTTGAGGCGAATTACGGTGATAGTAGTGGTTTAATGATTTGGAGAAAACTGCATTGACACTTGTCTCTATGGTGCTGAATACTTTATTACTCTTATGATACAGTTGTTTGCAAATGTGAAGTTTGTTTCAACTTACAGGATTTGTCTTCTAGGATACAGGCTCCAGGTGGAGCTGGGAGTTAAACAATCTTAACATTTAACCGCTGGCTGATGTTTTTTCTTTAACGCAGGGTTACAGGTTTGGAGTAGAGCTACTCTAAGGGACAAGCCCTGGGGAATTTTTAAAAGAGAATGTGCAACTTTCTCGTGCATGTCTCATTGAGTTTAGTTGACATATGGAAAGGACCATGTGGCAAAAGAGGGTTTTCTGGAGAGCTGTCATGTTTGAAATTGCAAGTGTCGTGAGGTGAAGTGACTGAGGAGATCGTCCACAAGATGGAAGCTGAGGCCAGGAGAGAGGTTTCAAGAGGACCAGTGAGGAGCAGAGATCACCTCCAGCACAGCTGACAACCCACAGAGGGCTGTGCCACTTGATCAAGACTGGATTGTGGACAACAGTGAAATCCAAAAGAAAGACATTGGACGTTGACGTTGAGGAAGACAAGTACGGTGTAAGACTTGCTCTGCCCGAAATCTTCAGCAGCGTTGGAACGGGAAACTGAAGGATGAAGGGCGTGTGCTAAGCTCCAATCGACAGTGCACAGAGGGATTTCAGCGATGGAATTGTGATTCTGTGAACAGCACAGACACCAGGAGACTGGGAATGACTGACAGGAGTTTCCGAAGGATGAATGACCACTTAATGTTGCGTCACTGTGACATGCGTACTTTGGCACTCTGAAGAGGGTCTTCCTGTGTTTCATTCGCATCATGAATACTTCTTCAAGCAGGCTGAAATTTTGAGCCATGGGCCTGCCATGACTCAACAGGAGGGAGAAGAGCATAACAGCCATAAAACAAAATAACTGGATCCAGTTTCCTTCTCAAAAAAGATTTTCTGCAGAGATGAAAGGAGGAGTTGTAAATGCAGATGATCTGCCAGGTGGCTTTGTTCCCCAAACAGGAAGAATGCTTGAAGTGAGAAGATTTGGGGGTTGATGGTTGATGGACCAGGGTCTGCTCCTGCACACCAAATCTGGAACTACTGTCCATCATGTGTCGTCCTTTTTATCTACCTCGGGAATTTACATCGGTCATTATAAGTGCCGTTTATATTCCACCACAAGCGGACACGGTCACCGCCTTATGCGAGCTGCATGAGGCACTCACACAGCACCAGACACAACACCGGGACGCTGCGCTTATTGTGACGGGGGACTTTAATAGCGCCAACCTCAAACGCGCAGCGCCGAACTTTTATCAACACATCACCTGCCCCACCAGAGGTGAAAGGACACTGGACCACTGCTACACTACGGTCAAGGACGGCTACAAGGCACAACCCCGCCCTCCGTTTGGCAAATCTGATCACGCTGCCATCTTCCTCATGCCAAAATACAAACAAAGGCTGAAACAGGAAGTTCCGGTTCAGAGGAAGGTCGCGCGCTGGACGGATCAATCGGTGGCCGCGTTACAGGACGCACTCGATGACGCAGACTGGGGCATGTTCAGAAACAGCTCCGATGATGATGTCAACGTGTTTACGGAAGCGGTTGTGGGATTCATCGGGAAACTAGCGGATGATACCGTGGAGACAAAGACTATCACAACGTTTCCCAACCAGAAGCCGTGGGTGGATAAAACCATCCGCGACGCTCTGAGATCCCGCACCGCTGCCTACAACACGGGACTCACGACGGGGGACATGGACCCGTACAAAGCCACGTCATATAACGTGCGGAGGGCGGTGAAAGAGGCGAAGCAGCGCTACGGGAGGAAACTAGAGTCACAACTCCAACAGAGTGACTCTAGGAGCCTGTGGCGGGGACTAAGGACAATAACGGACTATAAAGCACCAACAACCGGTATGACGAACGCGGCCGTGACTTTGGCAGACGAGCTGAACACTTTCTATGCTCGCTTCGAGGCTGCAGCTAAGGACTCCAACGATGCTAGTGCTAGCGGCGCTAACGGCTGCAGACAGGAAGATACTGCCAGCACCGGAAACGTGCTCGTCATCTACGAGCATGAAGTAAGGAGAGCCTTCAAGAGAGTGAACACCAGGAAAGCAGCAGGACCAGACGGCATCCCAGGTCGTATCCTCAGAGACTGCGCATACCAGCTAGCTCCTGTGTTCACTGAGATATTCAACATCTCTTTATCTCAGTCGGTCATCCCCACATGCTTCAAAGAGTCCATCATTGTTCCTGTCCCGAAGAAACCCCACCCTGCTTCTCTCAATGACTATCGCCCTGTAGCCCTCACCTCAGTAGTGATGAAGTGCTTTGAACGCCTGGTCAGAGACTTCATCATTTCTTCACTACCAGACACACTGGACCCATTACAGTTTGCTTACCGTCCAAATCGTTCCACAGACGATGCCATCTCTCATCTCCTCCACACATCACTTACTCACTTGGACACTAGAAGGGAGAATTATGTTAAAATGCTCTTCATAGACTACAGCTCTGCATTTAATACCATAATTCCCTCCACACTCACCACCAAGCTGGAGCATCTGGGACTCAGCTCATCTATGTGTCAGTGGATCTCCACCTTCCTAACTGGCAGACCACAGGCAGTAAGGATGGGCGGACATGTCTCAGCCTCCACCACTCTCAGCCCCCCAGGGGTGTGTTCTGAGCCCCCTGCTGTACTCTCTGTACACATATGACTGTGTGGCCACTACCAGCTCCACCACCATCATCAAGTTTGCTGACGACACCGTCGTGGTGGGCCTGATCTCTGATAACAACGAGACGGCCTACCTGAAGGAGATTAGGAATCTGGAGAACTGGTGCCAGAGGAACAACCTCCTTCTAAACGTCAGTAAGACAAAGGAGCTGATAGTGGACTTCAGCACTAAGCAGGAGAGGAACTACCAGACCCCCGTCATCAACGAGTGCCCAGTGGAGAGAGTGGACAGCTTCAAATACCTCGGAGTTCACATCACGCAGGACCTGTCATGGTCCTGTCACATCAACACCGTGGTGAAAAAGGCCCGTCAGCGTCTCTACCACCTCAGACGCTTGAGAGACTTCCAACTGCCCTCCAAGGTGCTCAGGAACTTTTACTCGTGCACCATAGAGAGCATCCTGACGGGAAACATCTTAACCTGGTTCGGGAACAGCACCATGCAGGACAGACGAGCTCTACAGAGGGTTGTGCAATCAGCTGAGCGCACCATCCGCTCCGAGCTCCCTGACCTGCACTCAATCTACAGCCGGCGGTGCTGGACCAAGGCCAGGAAGATCGCGAAGGACCTCAGCCATCCCAACAACGGACTGTTCTCTCTGTTGAGGTCAGGAAAGCGATTCCGCTCCCTGAAGACCAACACAGAGAGACTGAGGAGGAGCTTCTTCCCGCAGGCGATACGGTCTCTCAATCACACCACCACACAGTACTGACCCACACATATAGTTCTTACACACACACTGGACATTCTGGACATTGTTTTTCACTTCATCACTTAAATCACTTTAAGCATATTTGCACTGCACAAGACATAATGTGGATTGCACAACACTGGTCACTATATTCTTCATTTCCAGTTAATACTTGTACAGCTGCTGTTATTGTGTATATATTTATTTATATTTCTTCATACATTCTTATATAGTTCTATACTGTGTATTGTGTATTTTGTTGTACAGTTATTTTATTTTCAACTTTAATTTATATATTTTATCTTATTCTTTCCCAGTTAAATTTACCCTTCATTCTAATTTGTGTTGTACAGTTATTTCATTTTTAACCTTAATTTATATTTTATCTTATTCATAGCCTTTTCCTTTTTTGTTTTCTTTAGGTCACGAGCAGTTGTCCAAGCATTTCACTACATATCGTACTGTGTATGACTGTGTACGTGACAAATAAAATTTGAATTTGAATTTGAATTTGAATGGAGACCATAAAAAAATGGGGCTGCTGATCAGGCCCAAAGCTTTGAAGATAGCCGGAAGCCGTATGGACAAACAACAAAACCAACTGGTGTGTTTGAATGCTCATTTCTACATACATTTAGACAAGGAAACATCTGGAAGAGACACTTATGGAGCACTGCTGGTCATGATGTCGGTTTGGTTATCTGGTGAGAGGGAAACATGAAGATGAAACCAGGAGATGTCCTTACTGAATCATCAGAGCTGAACAGGTGATGGAGAAACAAGTTTACCTTTTAGGTGACATGAATGAGTTAAAGGGAAGTTATGAACTGTTTATGAGAGACAAATAATACCAGGATGCTTTTCTAAGTAGCAGACAGCTGGTAACTGTGCAGTGGCGGGTCTAGCAGAGTGTTGCCAGGGGGCCAGGTAGGGCATTAACAGGGAAAGGTGGGCACAAAGAAATACTTTTCTTTCTTATTCTCATTTAAAATGTCTGGCTTTTAAAAAATAATTATCTGGATCTTAAAACAAATGATTGATAGATTGATAAATATATACCATCAAAACTATGTACATCACTGTCACAACAGCATTTGTTTTCATTCAAAGGCTTTATGATTTTTCCTATAATGGCGGGCCGGTCTATAGTCAAAATGCCCGGGCCGATTTTTTGTCCCAGTCCAGCCCTGTCGTTACTTACCCTGAACAGCGTTTCGTGGAGTGGAGCTAGCTGTGATAGCGTTAGCATTTGCTAACGTCAACACTGTGCGGTTGTGATGAGAACTTGGACCAGGATCCGCTTCATCTCCAGTACACTGCTGCAGTACTCTCTCAAACTGAGGTGAAGACGTACAATCTAAGCGGTTAGCAAACTTGTCTCCTGCAGCCATGTCCTTCACAAGAATTGATACACCTGTAACGTTATTCGCGCCCAGTGTTTTGCATTTGTCGGTGCCTTAACTTTATTTTGAGCTGCATACTGCCACCGGCTGCATAGGAGACGCATTGCACCATTGAACCTAAATCGACACTTCATGAGCTATTACTTATGTCTGAGTAAAGGAGCAACCAATCACACAACTGGCTCCGCCCTGTCTCTCTTGATTGACAGACAAAGTCATTCTGCTGAAAAGTCGCATTATGAAATAAATAGACCATTGAGAAAAACGGGATTTTGAAATAAAGACTGACTTTGAAAAAAGGACATTTTGGAATAAAAACGGCTGGAAATAAATAAAATGCCTCAGCGATAATCTCTGTTATTGGGAAAGATAATGGCCATGAAATAATATTTCACAATAATAAGTAAATTTATAAAGCAGAACGTAATATATTTCACAATAATGAGCATTTTTTTCAAAATGTGTTCCATTATTTCACAATATCATTCTCACATTACATATCTGTGTCTTATTTATTCACATAGTTATTTATTTCATCATGACCTATTTATTTATTTAATTTTGAACACTTTGGAGTTCCATAGTTGATACCCTTTTCCAAGTCCATGATAGCAGGTGGTTGTAGGTTCAGACACTCTGCCTGCTTTGTAAACTCCTTCAGCTCAGCAGCAGACAACCTAACTCTCCTACCTGAGAGACAGAAAAAGTGTTAGCACTGGGGGCTCATGTGAGGGCACTACGATGGCACAGAAGTATTTAAGTTATCAAGAATAAAATTATATCGGGGACAATTTTCAAACGTTACTGCATCCATTTGTAATCAGCAATATTTTGTAAGGTATTTTAGTACAATTATGTACAGTGAAAAAATATTTGGCTTCTTTCTGATTTCTTAGTTTTTTGCATATTTGTCACATTTAAACGTTTCAGATCATCGACCGCATCTGAATATTAATCAAAGAAACATAATTACAAAATGCAAATACAAAATGCCGTTTTTAAATTATGGTTTTACTTTGTTAAGAGAAAAAGGCATGCACAGGTCCTGTGGGGAAAAAGCAATTCCAACCCAACTTTCTCACAGCAATGTACATCTTGATACTTTTTTTTTTCTTTTCTCATTGAGTTTAAAATTTTGCCTTTTACTGTTATTTGATTGTCCTCATCCTGACGACAGTATTTGGAACCTTCAGTTATTTATTTAATGGCCTGGAAAAGTGGAAACGACTGTTAATCATTGTTTTAATGTTGTTAATGTTGTTGTAATTTGGAAATTATTCACCAGCATCTCTTTCAGCTTTCATAAATTAAATGCATGAAGTTGGACCATAAGAAAAATTACTGAGTACTTCAACATTACAGTATTTAGCTGTGTCATTGTTTTTACTCAGGAGCTGAAGAGCTCTGACTGTGGTTCTTCCGATGGTGTTATTTGAGTAGATAACAAGGCAGTCAGGGCAGCCAGTATTCAGCAGGACAGCAGAAATTTGGTAAGTGTGCACTGTGGACATGTGCAAATACACACCAATCGATATATACTGAAAGTGTTGTGGCAACGCTCGGCACCAAGTCTAAATCCGATCATCCAAATGTTTGTTCCCTCAGTAATACTCACCCAGAGTGAGAGTGTTGTTAACCAAAGTTATGTTGGTTTTCAATGTTAAGCACATGCCCATCCTTTTAGAAGATAAAATTAGAGAGATTTTTACATTATTATTTGAAAACAGTGTCAGTTCAGGCGAAACATGAATTACACATCCAGTCTTTCAGGAGGTCTCACCACTCGACCGGGGGCCCGTTCTTCGTACCTCGCTAAGTAGGTTAGCCGGATTAGATTGTTGACGATTTCGCGTGATCCTGGATCAGTCGGTTCCCCGAAGCTCATCCGGGACTTGCTGTCATAGCAACAGAGCCGTAAGCGTAAACCTGCTCGGGAGCAGGTTTACTTTATGTAAACAGGATTAGATCGCGGCCACGCAGGTATGTCCGCTTCATTTATACGAAAGCAACAGCGATATTTTTCCACTGTTTCACCATAAATAAATATTATCAATGTAACTAAAGATAATGCAGCACTTGATCCTTTTATTGATGTCACACAGATACATACAGGTCATTTCCTAAAAAAGGGAAATGAACTATTAACATTCTATTACATGTATGTGATTATTACAGATGTAATTCATATTTCAGAGTAGTAATTGTAAATTACTTCGTGTAATCAAGATGAGAGACCACGGCTATAAAAGCGAAGGTGGATTTGGGAAGCCTGTCGCAGCCATGTCCTGTCCGTATACGCGACCAACCCATTGCGGAAGGTGCAAGATTGATAAGGAGAGTCCTCAGAATTCAGCGTATATTGCGGGATAGACAGGATCCTTTAGCTCAGCGCGACAGTGTGCTCATAGAGAGATATCGATATTCCCGTGAGGGTATTATTTACTTAACCAACTTGTTGACGAGGGGGTGCAGGACCACCACCTGTCTTTTTTTCCTCTGCCCTTTTCTTGGTTGCTGTTATGAACAAACTAACAGAGTATTACAGGCCAGTATTACCTTGCCAAGAGACGCAAAGCAATCTAAGAGATAAATATTACCATTCTGTAGAATACTCCTGTATTCCACTTTTACTTGTTCCCATGTTCTTGTGGGTCCTGTTGTGGCTCTAATGTGAAAGGGGATATAATATAACATATTATAATATAATATAATGCCATATGATATTGGACAATATAGTGTCATATGATAGATCTACCCTACCGCCTACTGGTGTTGGCCAGAGGGGCCGATGGCGCGATATGGCAGCCTGGCTACAACCGTAGCTGCCTCCACCAGTGTGTGAATGTGGGAGTGAATGAATAGTGGTATCGTAAAGCGCTTTGGGTGCCTTGGAAAGCGCTATATAAATCCAATCCATTATTATTATTATTATTAAATTACCTACGAGTTTGATTTGTCAGCAACTTTCTGCCAGCCCTCTCTCCTTGCTTTTGCAGCCTTTGCAGTGTTCTCTTGCGTTTTAATTAAACTCTGAAACTCCTGTAATCCCTCACTCATGAGTTCTTGCTCTGCTGCCGGAAAATACCGAGCACGCCCCTTCGACATTTTCGCCGACCAATCAGCGGGTTGCCGATCAATGTTTCTACTATCGATGCGTAGCCCCTTTTACGACACCCAGTGATGTCACATTCCTGCGTCCAGCTGTAGTAATCGTCAACAGCAGGTGTGTTCGGGGAACCGGATTAGCGAGCTCACGGTTAGCGCGATGATTTGATCTTGGATGTGTCATTTGATCTTGGATGTAGTAAGCGACGTACGAAGAACGGGCCCCAGATCTGGTAATAGTCCCTGTTGGTCTGAGGTGGCTCCTATTTCTCCTCAGAAAACCCCTGTCTGTCTCTACCACATATGATCTGGGAGCACTGGCAGGTCCAACTACTGCTCCGGTAGTTCCTTCAGTGGTAATCCACACTTTCTGTCCTGACGATAGTTCCAGAAGCGGTCTGACTCTATGCCTGCAGTTGTAGTGTTTTGCCTGCTCACGCCTCCCCTCCTCATCTTTTTTGCGAAAAGCCTGTAGGTCAGGCCACTTTGGCACTAGCTTTGCCACAGCTTGTGGCAGCGTGGTCCGCAGGTGTCTCCCCATAAGCAACTGCGCCGGCGAGAGCCCATGTTCCAGTGGGGTGGCCCTGTACGCTAGCAGTGCTCTGGTGTAGTCACAGTCCTTTTTCCACAAGTCTTTAATAGTACGAACAGCGCGTTCTGCCTCCCCGTTGGCTTGGGGGTAGCTGGGGCTGCTCGTTTCATGTGTGAACTGGTACTCTTTGGCAAAGTGCTTCAACTGTTCTGATGAAAATTGCGGCCCGTTATCCGATACCACAGTCTCGGCAATACCATGTCTTGCAAAGGCTTCTTTTACAGCATTAATAGTGACCTCTGCAGTTGTGTGTCTCAGTTCAGCTATCTCAATGTACCTTGAGAAAAAATCAATAATCAGCAGGAAGTGTTTCTTTGAACAGATCCATGCCGACTTTTTGCCACGGGCGGTCGGGAACAGGAGTTGCCAGCATTGGTTCACGGCACTGTAACCTATGTTTTTGACATGTTTCGCACCTGTCTACCATTTGACGTATTTGGGTTCAGATGCCCGGACACCACACCGACTCTTTTGCTCTGGCCCTGCATTTTGAAACGCCCTGGTGGCCTTCATGCAAACGTGACAAAACCTCCGCTCTCATTTGAGGTGGTATCACAAGTCTCTCCCCTTTCATGAGAAGACCATGGACTAGATTGAAGTCCATTCTGTATTCCCAGTACCCCTTTAACTCTGGATCTAGTTTACCTTTTTCTGGCCAGCCTGTCGCACATTGATTCACCACCCTTCTACACAGGTCATCCATTTCCTGCGCCAACTTAATCTCCTCCAGCCTTTTATCTGTTGCTGGGAGATGGGAAACTACACCGTCCACGAAAACCTCCACCTCTTTTTCCAGCTGAAGATCCCCAGCAGAAGGAGGCCCCGCCAGCGGTGCTCGTGAGAGAGCATCAGCAGTGACGAGGTTCTTCCCTGGAACATGGACAATGGTGAAAGTAAAGCGCAGCAGCCTGAGGCGGAATCTCAGGATGCGTGGAGGCAGGTCGTCCAGGCCTCTTGTGCTCAGAAGAGGGACCAGGAATTTGTGATCTGTGATTAGAGTGAACTGTAAGCCCATGAGGTAAGATGACAGTCGTTCACACGCCCACGTTACAGCGAGCGCCTCCTTTTCTATCTGCGCGTAGCGTTTCTCTGTGTCTGTGAGACCTCTTGAGATATATGTGACCGGTCGCCAGGAGTTGTCAGACTGTTTCTGAGTGAGAACAGCCCCGATACCGTATGGCGATGCATCTGCAGCGACTCGTGTATCTGCTGAGTTGGAGTACTGAGTGAGCACTTCTGGAGAGCTTAATATCCCTTTTAGTCTCCTAAATGCTGTTTCCTGTGGCTCCGCCCATATCCACTCGTTTCTGTCTTTTAGCAGTTCCTTTAATGGTGTGATGATTGTGGCTAGTTGTGGCATAAACTTCGCAAGATAGTTGGCCATGCCCATGAGACGGCGCACATCTTCCACACTCTGAGGCTGCGGCAGCTGCTGGATTGCTGTTATCTTGTTGGGATCAGCCTCAATGCCTTTTGCTGACACTTTGCGTCCCACAAAGATTATTTGACTTTTAGCAAACTCACACTTCTCATTCAGAGCGAGACCCTCCTTCTGAAACATTTGGAGCACACAGTGCAACCTCTGGTCGTGCTCCTGCCTGTCTCTGCCATATACAAGCACATCATTGGCGTGACAAATCACCCCTTCAAAATCTTCCAGCATCTGTAACATTCGCCTTTGGAAATGTTCCGGCGCCGATGCAATGCCAAAAGGAAGGCGGTTGAACTGAAACCTTCCAAAAGGCGTGATGAAGGTAGTGAGTGGCCTTGACTCTGGCGTGAGTGGAATTTGCCAGAATCCAGACCAGGCGTCGAGCTTTGTGAACACTTTAGCATCTTTCATCATCGCTAGTGTTTGATCTACTGCTGGGAGGATGTGTCTTTCTCTTTTGACTACTGTGTTCAGGGGGGTGTGAGGTCCACACATATTCTGGGGGGCTTTCCTGCTGGTCTGGGGACCACTACCATGCCAGAACACCACTCTGTAGGCTCAGTGACTTTGGAGATAACACCCATTTCTTCCATTCTGTGCAGTTCATTTCTCACTGCATCTCTGAGGGGAAGAGGAACGCGTCTTGGGGCAGATAGGGCTATTGGTACAGCTCCTTGCTCTATCTCAATGTGATAAGGCTCCCTCAGCACGCCGAAATCTTTAAAAACGTCTGGGTATGCTGCCCTGAAATCTGTCACCGATTCCGTTACTGTGCTTACTCTGTACACAAGACCCAGAGCCTCACACGCTGGCCTGCTTAGCAGTGGCTGTACTAGACCTGACACAAGGTAGACGTCTTCAGAAACACTGCGCCCTTTCACTGCTAGCTGTGCCTCGAAGCAGCCTTTAACATTGAGTGGGTTACTGCCCGGCCCTAGTAACTTCTTTCTGGGTCTCTGCAGCTTACCATCCCTGTCTGGACTGTACAAACCCTCTGGAATAAATGTAACATCCGCCCCTGTGTCAAGTTTAAAATATACATTTTCCCCATTTAACTTGACCTTTTGCACCCAGGGCTGTGACCTCCCAGTCTCTACTTCACCCAAGAACACACAATCCTCGCTGTCTGTATCTTTCTGATTTTCTGTCACTTTGCGTAGCGCTGTAGCTTCGCTACTGCGACAGACCGCAGCAAAGTGCCCTTTTTTCTGACATTTTCGACACTCTACCTCTTTGGCTGGACATTCTGTCCATGAGTGTTTGTTCTTGCGACCACATTCCTTTACGCTTTGCTTGATTGGGTTTTGTTCTTTCTTCTGCCACGTCTGCGTTTTCCCGCGTGTTGTATTTGTCCGTATTGTGTCCATGTTCAGTGTTTTCTCCACTGCCGCGCTGCTGTGAAGTATTGATTGTTGTTTCTTTACCGTTTCGCTCTGCCTAACTTTCTCAATGGCTTTAGCAAGAGTCAACTCTGAGTCCATTTGCAGCAGCTCCCTTATGAGTTTGTCTTTGAGTGCTCCAAATGCACAGTTTTCTGCAAGGTTGTGCACAGCAGTGATGAACGACTCTGTACTTTCCCCATCCTGTTGCCGTCTGGAGTTAAACTGTGCTCTTTCAAAAATTACGTTGTGTTTTCCTACGTAATGTTTGTCAAATGCCTCTTTGACAGTAGCATATTTATTTTTATCTGCATCGCACAGTGGTAAAACTGCCAAAACATCAGCAGCAGCGTCTCCCATAGCATACAGGAGTGCGTTAACTTGATACTCGTCTGATTTGTTATCAAGAGCGGTTGCAATGCGAAATCTTTCGAACCTTCTGATCCACTTTGGCCATTCGGCAGGATGAGAAAAGTCAAATGTTTCTGGGGGTGTTATTTGTACCGTGGTCGCCATCGTGACGTGTGGATCCCTGGCTTCCTCGCGTTCAGAATCCAAGCTTTCCGACCTCGTCTCCTCCCTCCGACATGTGAGGCTCGTGCTCGACCGCGCCCTGTTGCTAGCGCCGGTCACAGCCTCGGCTGCGCTTCACCTGCATGCCGGTCTTGTTCGGGTTACCGATGCGAAAACTTCTCTCGAAGTTAACTGCACCGTACTGTACTCGGGGGGAAAAAAAAAACTGTGGAGACCGCCGTTCGCACTTCTGACACCACATATAAATGATGACACTGGACGCAGCGTGTTCGGGTGATGTTTTCCAACTTTTCTCGTAACCCCAGAAGCTCCCCCCACACACAGCCTTATGGGAACAGTAGTCTACCGCTACAATTCTCACAGCTTGTCACAGGAGCTGAGCACCCAAGAGGGAGAAGGCTGAGAACAGTGACAGCAACATGAATCATCTTGGCTCATCTGCTGATGGGTTCAGACTTTGAAGTGTGTTCTCTAGTTATGAGGCTCAGCCCAGTTTAGGTGATGTATTCGTCTGTTTTTGTGTCGTAATCTGAGGAAAGGAAGATGACAGAAAAACTGCATCAACCTAAGTAGTGAAAAAATGCTGAAGTATTGTGCCAGCAATCCATAATGACACTAGCCACCTCCCTTACACTATTTCTATTGAATTGAACTAAAATGCTTTCCTGGTAATTCAGTTTTTTTAATATAGTGCCAATTCACAGCAACAATTAACTAAAGGCGCTTTATATTGAAAGGTAAAGACCCTTACTTCCAGCAGAAACATGCTCATCAGGTAATAGTCATGTGCTGCGAACAGTTAGGTGTGAGGGGAAAAAAGCAAACAGCAGAGTGTGACAGGTCAAAGGCAAGGAGAAAGATCCAGATCCAAGAAGAACTACTACCTATCACTGCCTACTGCAGCATAATGGAGGGTTCAGGGTCATGTGATCCAGCCCTAACTATAAGCTTTATCCAAAATACAAATTTTAAGACTAATCTTAAAAGTAGAGAGAGTGTCTGTCCCTCAAATCCAAACTGGGAACTTTTTCCACAGAAGATTAGATTAGATAGAACTTTATTAATCCCTCGGGTGGGTTCCTCTGGGAAATTCGATTTCCAAAAAAGCACAGCACCGACAGAAGTTACAGAGTTACAGAATATTATATATATATATATATATATAATACACACACACACACACACACATATATATATATATATATATAAATACAGAGACAATATAAATAAAATATACGAAGGGGATAAATAGGAATAAAAATAAAAATACAAGTGAATTGCACATTTCAAGTATTGAGTCTATTGCACCGTTGACTATTTACAAAAGTATTGCACAAAAGGTATTGCACAGTGAGGTGAAGAGGCACTACAGCTTAGTTGTTCCCCCCTCCTTTGTCCTCCTGTTTCCCCTCCCTCTCCCCTCCAGGGAGGAGTTAAACAGTCTGATGGCGTGTGGGACAAAGGAGTTTTTAAGTCTGTTAGTTCTTGTCTTTGGGAGAAGCAACCTGTCACTGAACAGACTCTTCTGGTTGTTTATGGCCATGTGCAGAGGATGTCTGGCATTGTCCATAATGTCCATCAGTTTCTTTAAGAAGAGGGGCCTGCTTTGCATTCTAGGAACTCTGGGAACCACAAGTAAGCCTGCAGTCTGAAAGTGAAGTGCTCTCACAAGGAACTGTGAGGTCTTAAAGATATGAGAAGGCGGATTTTAAATTTGATTCTGAATTTAAAAGAAAGCAAATTGCTACAGCATTCTGGATTGACCAAAGGTTTTCCGAGGGGGTTTTAGAGCAACTTGATAATACTAATTCACGAAAATCATGTCCTTAACTTCTCTTAGCAAGGGGATGTCTACGTTATTTCAGACTGGATGACCCATAGAGTAAGATGATCTTTGGTATTTTGCTGGCACGGAGTAAAAATGGTCACTAGAAATTAATACATTTCTCCATATATGCTCATTAATACACGTCAGGCAGAAAAATTGTCTCACTTTCTAATTAAAGACTTTGATTTTAAAACCACTTACTGTGGACTGCAATATTGTATTCTGAATTCACTAAGAGGTACATTGATGTTACAGACTTCCTACAGATAGTTTTTAATCCAAGTGTCAAGTGACATGGTTTTCAAGGTTTTGTTCATCATAGCAAACCTTAGGTTTCATATGATGAACTGTCAGCAACTAAAAGAGAGACCAAAAATAAAAACAAGCAAAAATAAATAAATAAAACCAAAATAACATGTGAACAGGGAAAGAAAAGGAAAACAAAAAATAATGAACTATTAAAACAGACAAAATTTCATAATTTCCTCACCTTTAATGGTTGTTTTGACATAGTTTGTTTTCTGCTTTGTGTTCTAACACGTATAACTTGGTCTAAATATGTTTTACAGATGTGAAAAAAACTGGCCAATCTCTCAGATTTAAAGGGACATTTAGCAGAGATTAAAAGTGCTAAACTACCAGTTCACAAACACATCAAAAAGAACATCCAGGACTCTCGCAACTCGATGTGCCATCTTGTTTTCTAATAAGCTGTTGAGGATACTGAGCCCCTCTGAGGGCGGGAGGTTGTCAGGGCAGATTTCTGTGTATGCAAAGAATACAAATAAAAAAACAAACAAACAACTTTTATGACATAATAGTGACACAGTTTGTTGAGAAATGTGCTGAAACTCTCACCGTTGTTTGGGTCCATCATAATGGGTGATGACATCCGGAGACATTCTGCTTCTTTCTTTAACGTCTCCACAACGTCAGGAGAGACACTCATTTTCCTGCCTGGAAATAAAGAGCAAAAAAAAAAAAGGGGGGGGGGGGGTAGCTAAAGGTTTTTCTACAGATTTTCATGCTTCAAAAAACAATAGTAAGAAGAAAAAAGAGTTCTGGATTCACACATGGCATAGTGGGATGTGTGTTTCTTACTGAATAGAAGAAGGCTGGTAAAAGTATCTTTCCCAGAGATGACTTCTTCATAAGCAAGCACACAGTCAGAGCAGCCAGTTGGCAGGTAGACCTCCTTTAGGTAAAAAGGCTCCTCTGTATAAAACAAACAAAAAAACAAACAGTTTCGTGAGATTGAAAATCACAAGAAACTACGTGATTGCAGGTTTCCTCTGCATGTAAAACCTCCGTGGCCATTCTTTACTCACTGATTAACATTGTGCTGTTTTCAAAGACCACATCATACGTCATGCTCGAACAGTCACCATTTCTGTGAGGAAGAAAATAAAAGCATCAGAGCTCCAGAGATATCAAAATAAACATAGAAAATAAATATGTATAAATGACTTCAGCTATTGTGTTAAAATTGCTTAAGGGAGCATTTACATTCTCTGAGTCTGCAGGATATTGAGGACATTACTGTTGGCAGTTGTAGTAACATTCATCCAGACGCTGGTCAGCAGGAAGGCCAGGGAACGGCTTCCCGGGAGGTCAGAGCTTCCCCCAACATACATCCATTTTCCCAATATCTGGAGCACACAGGCACAAGTTGAATTAAGTATGTTTAAAATACAAAACCCTATATTTTATTCAGAACAAAACATCAAAAAACATCAAAAAACTTGTTTAAATTGATTGGGTATAAAAAGAGCATCTTAGGTAGAGTTTGAGAGACACAAAGATGGAACTGTGGAACTATTTCAGAATAAAGGTCTGCCTGCAGTCCAGAGCTTTCACCAGTTGGAAACATTTTGATGTCTACAAACTGTTGTTAAATGAAAGGGGGATGCTGCAGAGTGGTAAACAGGAGCTCGTCCCAACTTTTTTGAGATGTTTCTGCCAGAAAATTTGAAATGAGCCAATATGTTTCTTTAAATAGGACATTTATTCACTTTAAACATTTTATGTGTTTTCTGTGTTCTATTGTGAATAGCATCCCAGCAGTCACATCACAAAAGGTGGGGTAAACCCTGGAAAGGTGACCAGTTTGTCGCAGGGCTAATATAGAGAGACAACCGTTTATACCCACATGTACACCTACAGCCAATTTACAATCAGCACTGCATGTCTTTAGACTGTGGGAGGAAGCCGGAGTACTTCGAGAGTGCCCGTGTAAACACGTTGAGAACATGGAAACTCCACACAGACCAACCAGCCAGGTGCTGGATGCAATCCCAGGACTTCACTACCCCTAAATTTCAATATGAAGTCTTTAATTGTATTGTAATTCTGACAATGGATTGGGGTTTTTTCTAAATTTTCTCCCTCCAAGAGCCAATATCAGGACAAGTTTGCTCCAAAGCAACTTACCTCATCCGTGTTGACAGTTATTGGGTTTATCAGAGTGTCACAGCTGCTCACGGGAGCTGAGCATCCCACCGAGAGCAGACTCAGCAACAGAACAACACACTTCATCTTTTAAATGTCTCCTTTGTGCTTTTCAAGATTTCCTCCTCCTTCTTTTGTTACTGCCTCCCTGTTTGCCTCCAAGCTCTATTTTGACTTCACAGCCTCACAGATTTCTCTGGATGCAGGATTTATTCACTTGTGCTGTTAACCTTTGCAGCAAAGGCAAACAGCAGGGGATGATCGAAGGAAGACTTTGACCTCTTTGAGGAATATCGATCCAATCACATGCAACAGGGAGCATTGTGTGGGCTGTAATAAAGTGCATTTGATGTTTTCTTTATTCACTGAGATAATCTTCCCCGATTAGTCACTGATACTCATGGATACATGAGATCACAAATTTATCCTTTTATGTTAGTAAAATTAGGACTATTGCAAGTGTTACTCGGGTATCTGTAACACCCTCTATTTGCATTCAACTGACTCTAAGGTAACTGAAAACAGGGAAGTTTATTGTTGTCAGAACTCATAGGGTAGTCATCTCTAATTGGACCCATAACAAATGACAAATTAAAGAAAAAAAATGTGACTCCTTCATCCAAATACAGACTCTATAAAAGCACAAACCTTTAGCAGTTTGCAGCATTCAGGACAAAAACACCAAAGAGGAAAGACATCAGCAATGATCTTAGAGATGCAACTGTTGATGCACATCGATCTAGGAAGGGTTATTCATTTCCAAACAATTTTAAGTATTCTACAAAAAACAAGATTATTCACAAAAAAGCAGTGGATATCCTGGCAAATTCAGTTAAGGGTCAGAGAAAATGCAAAAAACCCAAGAGCTACAGGCCTTAGCATACCAAATGTTAAAGTTCATATAGGTATAATTAGAAAATGGACAAACAAGTATGGCTTGTTTGAAATGGTTACCAGCAGAAAGCTTTTGTCTTAGGTTTGCAACAAACCAGAAGACTTCAGAGACAATGTGAGATAAGATCAAAGTAGAGAGGTTTGCAACCCAACAGTTTAAAAGTAAATTCAGAAAAAAAATGTCACATTTTGAAGAGTCGTTTTAAGATGCGGAAAATGCTTGGAAAGACAAAAAGAACACAATGTTTTCATTCAATATTTTAGCTCCTGGACACAAGATGCTTCCAACTTAACTGACAAGCCCAGTCTTAAATTGATAATGAGGGGATTTTAATATTTGAAGGCTTTCTGGTGTAAAACTCTGTACATATATTATTCTACACCACATCTCAAGGGTTGGTGTCCTTGATCTAACACAGCTGATTTAAATGGCTAAATGACCTCCTCAACATGTCTTGAAGTTCCTCAGAGGCCTGGTAATAAACGGACGATCTGATTTCCTCGTGTCAGCGTTGTTCCCACATCATCATAATTAATGTTGTTCCAGGTTCAACATTGCAAGTGACCAATCACCTTCTTGTGACGTCATTCCTTTGCGACTTCGAAATACCCGCCTTCGAGTATTTCGAAATACAAGTGAAGAAGCGAGAAACCGCCGCCTGTCCGCCGAATTTGAAGTCAATTCGCCTGTCCGCCGAATTTGAAGTCAATTTAGGATACTTTCCTTTAATAAACGGTAAGCATTATACATATGTTCCTCACTTGGCTTGCTGTTTGTTTGCTAGCGATAGGCTACTTGACGACAGCATTAGCTAACCAGTGTTCTCTAGACCAGCGTTCCCCAACTTTTTGGGTGTTTCGTGGCCCGGGGGTTGGGTCAGGCAAAATTGCAGTAGCTTCCCTGATCATTTTACAAACATAAGTGAAGAGAATCTGGACTAAAAGGCCTAGACTTATGGTTGTGTACGGTGGCCCCTAGAGAGAAAGCACGTACAAACTCCAAAACACATGCAAATTCCAAAACACATGCAAACTCCAAAACACTTGCAAACTAAAGAACACATGCAAACTCCAAAACACGTACAAACTCCAAAACACTTGCAAAATCCAAAACACTTGCAAACTCCAAAACACATGCACATTCCAAAACACGTACAAACTCCAAAACACTTGCAAAATCCAAAACACTTGCAAACTAAAAAACACATGCAAATTCCAAAACACGTACAAATTCCAAAACACTTGCAAAATCCAAAACACTTGCAAACTAAAAAACACATGCAAATTCCAAAACACGTACAAATTCCAAAACACTTGCAAAATCCAAAACACAACGGAAGTGCTCCAGGACGCTAGGGGCAGTGTTGAGCTCGATTTGCAAAATAAACGGCAAGTTTGTCTGTATGGGACGGTCTAGTCTCCGTCGCGCTTCCCAGGTTGCCTAGCAACCATGATACTAACCGCTGGAAACGTGTCATACAACTTGGTTTGACAGAAATGAGGGAGAACATATTTTGTTCATTTGTTTGTTTGTTTCTACAAGAGCTTTGTGTGATTTGATAAGTATCTGAGGCTGAGACCACAGGACAGTAAAACATGATTTTTGGGCTTCATTTCTGTACTGAACAGTTATTTCAAGATTAATTAGTAAATAAGAATTAGCTGATGTTGTTCATGAGACTAAAGTCATATCACTTTGGTAATGTAAATATAATATGGCCAATATTCTAGTTATTATATTAATCATTATTAGCTATTACAGCAGTGAACATGAACTCTGTGTCAAATACTGAGCTTCAGTACAGATTCAAGTTGCAGCTATTTATATGTCTTATCACCTTAAATCTTCACTCAAAGACAAGTATCTTTGACAGTGCATATATACGTGTATCATATATAAGAGACAAATGTTGTTCCTTCATGTTGGCATTACTAAATTTGGCTCATTGCGTACATATATTTATAAAAAGAAAATGTACAAGCTGTGATAACTGTTTCTGATAAAATGAAGAGTAGACTGATATATGAAATATTCCTTTATTGGGTGAGAAAATCAGACCATGTCATAACTGCTTTAAGTCATACAGAATAGATATCAGAGCCTTAAACAGGCTGGCTTCTGCTAAATGGGTCAAACTGGGCAGAAAGTCTACAAACACATAACATCCTTATAGAATATGATGTAACACTATAGATCAACTTACCTCAGAATATATAAAGCATATAAACAATTACAGCAATATGATGCAACAAACACAGCAGTGCTACTGATCCAAAATACTCAAAGCTTCATAGAACTGGAACAAACATTTATTTTTAGGTCCATTCTGCTGCTGATACATACTTTAGGTTTCTGAATATTACACTTGTTGCTGCCTTTCATAGTGTGTAACTTGAAGGCCCTGAGTACTTTCTCCCACATTGAAAACACTGGAATGATAAAATTATTTGAACATTACCTAATAAGACTGATTCAGGACAGACAATTAGTTATTTTAAACTTTTCTAGCAGTCCTTCACAAACAGGGAACAGTCTGTCTATTCTCTCCATCTGTCAGCTGCTGCTGGTGGATCATCAGGGGTGCAAAGCCTCACAGATGATGTGCAGCAGTGGGTCCCTCAGTCTGTCCTCACTCTGGACACTTGCAGTTGTCACACATGGAAATCAAATGTGTGATAAGCTGCAGGATTCAAACACAAGTGTGACTTATAAACACATGTTCATACTTTTATTCCACAATCAGAGAGAGAGAGAGAGAGAGAGTGCAGGACAGACAGACAGGTGACAGTCTCAGGTGTATACACTGCTACAAAACAGCACAAAAGAAGGAGGATTTAGTGTTTGTGTTATTACGAAACAAGAGGAGTTCCCAGATGGTACAGTGAACACATGTGTGACTCCTGCGATTAAAGCATCTTTCTTTCAGCTTAACAAGTGAACCGTCAGCTCGTTCAAACACACGTTAAAGTCCGTTTGGCTCGACACCACCGAACAGAGGCAGCAATATAACATAGCTAACATTAACAGTGCAGTGAATCTTCCTTGTGCTGTGATATTCAGGACTGCAAACCGAGCAGCATCACTGACTTTCAGCTTGTTGTGTTTGTGGATATATGACTGACTTTAATTATCCACAAAATCATCACAATCTCTGTAAGATTAAGGTCGACTATATATTTTTTTTTAAAAGTAAAGGCTTTAAAACCAAGTTAATTCTGAAAGTACAGACATGACTAATGTCACATAACTTTCCCGACATGTGGCCAACAATAATGGTTTAATGTTCTTCATTAAAAAAATATTTGCGCATAAATAAGTGACATAATATTCAGTACTTACTTCTGAAAGTTTACTCTTCCTCCGCTCCGCTTCCGCCGTTTTTTTTTCGGCAAAATTATCCACACCACCACCGCACTATGAAGTCTGGGATATGTTGGGCCATGAAGGCTACACCGACCCATCCTTAAAATTCAGGGAAATTATGGACGCATTTGAGGGCCGCATTTCGAGCAGCCTTTGAATTGGGAAAGCCTTCTCTTGTCGCTGTGACGTAATCGGCCTTAAAATGCGGCCTTTAAGGCTGCAAACCCCAAATCCGGTCATTGGTACTTCCTGGCTTGTGTAGTTACTAGGTAACAAAAGCTCAACACTGCCCCTAGCGTCCTGGAGCACTTCCGTTGTGTTTTGGAATTTGCATGTGTTTTTGAGTTTGCAAGTGTTTTGGAATTTGTACGTGTTTTGGAATTTGCACGTGTTTTGGAATTTGCATGTGTTTTTTAGTTTGCAAGTGTTTTGGATTTTGCATGTGTTTTGGAGTTTGTACGTGTTTTGGAGTTTGCATGTGTTTTTTAGTTTGCAAGTGTTTTGGAGTTTGCATGTGTTTTGGAATTTGTACGTGCTTTGTCTCTAGGGGCCACCGTAGGTCCATAGCTGTGACACTGGACACGAGTTCTTGATTCTATGGAGATTAACAGTAATCCAGAAATTTACAAATTTGTCCTGGTACATCGCGTAAATGTTGTCCCAGGGACATCGCGTAAATGTTGTCCCTGGGACATCGCGTAGATGTTGTCCCTGGGACATCGTGTAAATGTTGTCCCTGGGACATCGTGTAGATGTTGTCCCTGGGACATCGTGTAAATGTTGTCCCTGGGACATCGCGTAGATGTCGTCCCTGGGACATCGTGTAAATGTTGTCCCAGGGACATCGTGTAAATGTTGGCCCTGGGACATCGTGTAGAAGTTGCCCTGGGACATCATGTTAAAGTTGCCAGAGACATACCATATGAAAGTTTAGCTTCTTTTAGCCCCTGTTTGTTTTATATATATATATATATATTTTTTTTTTTTAAATATTATATTTAATATTTACATTGTATTGCAAAAAACCCCAAAACAAGTTAAAATGAATTAATGAATATTGACTAATTAAACCTTCGTTATTTTTCCACCAGAAATGGACGATATAATTAGAAGAAGTGTTCTGAATGACGAAAAAAAAAGAACTGGAAAAGACACACAACTTTGTGTGCATGTGTCACAATGCCAGGAGGACCCATTCAGTGTTGTGTTAGAAAAATTGAACTCATTAACCCTTCATGGACATTCTAAATGTTTAAATGCTGCCTCAGGTAAAGACAGGAAAAGAGACTATTACAAATTCAACTGCATCAGAGCTGGGAAAAAAAGTCGAAACAGCTACAGAGCAGTGGGCTGTAAGGCCTATGTTTCATTTAAAGTACTCAAATGTTGGAAAGACCACACAGTCATCGTGCAGCGTACATATGATAAGCATGATGGGCATGATCCTTCGGACCCAAAAGACGCACATTTCAACAATATTTCCAGTGATTTGAGGAGGAAGATTGAGGAACTGCTTTCCCTTGGAACTAAGCCAGCCATCATACTAACCGAATGTCATAAATGGGCCAAAGAACATGGACACAGAGATCTTCACAACAGAGAGCATTTTGTCACACCACATGACATTGACAGTGTTAGAACCTGCATGATGAGGAAGAAGCACTTTAACTGTGGAGACAGTCAAAGTGTACATACCTTACTTAATGGAAAACATCAAGAACATGTTCTCTTCTATCAACCATACACATCTGACCAAGAACTAATGATTGTTTTGCAGACACCTGTAATGAAATCAAACATGGAGAACTATGCAAAACAGTTAGTATTTGTTGACACCACGCACTGCGTTAACCAGTATTCATTTACCTTATTCACACTTGTTGTAAGAGATGATCATGGGCATGGAGTCCCTGTGGCCTATGCTATTGTCAGCAACGAAAGTCAGAAAACCCTGGAAACTGTTCTTGGAATAGTTTGTGAGCATTTCCCAACTTCCCCGAGGTAAATAATACATTGACAGCTATTAATTTTGAAATAATTCCTTTTCAAAAAAGTTATAACATGCCAGAATGTAATGCTATAGCTGCAGCATGGGCTGCAAAAAACTTTCCTTTCCAGTTGTTAAAGTTATTCCTATAGGCTGTATGCAGTATTTTATATATCTACTTGTGAGTTGAAATGTTTAATTTGGCATTGAAGTGGTGCTTTGAGATAGCAAAAACATTTTCATACTGTTTAATCTCATTTAGTGTTTTCTTTTTTTCTGTAGAGCATTTATGGTTGACAAAGACTTTGCGGAAATAAATGCTTTGCAGAAGGTTTTTCCAGAGTCAGCTATCCTTCTATGCTGGTACCATGTCTTGCAGGTAAACCACATTGTTTTCTTTTCACGTTGTCTAAGATGCACCTGAAACACATTTTTACAACAGGGTCCTATTGTTATGATTTGCCTCATTGTGATATTCACCTACTCAGGTTAATGAATATAAAGGGATAAAATGTTGAGTAACTTTGTCCATTCATTTAAGACCACAGTGCACTCATCTTCTGGTGGCTGCTTCCCAAAGCTCTTTTTGACATTTAAAAATATGTTTGCCTGGTTGATTTCTGTAATGCACAGGTCCTCTTGTCCAGTGAGTGACAAAGTTATTTTTGGACGTCAGCTTTCTTTTATGCTTTTTGTACAGCTGCTCCTCTGTCTCTCTCTCCAGATTAACTTTTTTTCTCTTACATTCACAGGCTGTTAATCGATGGCTTTCAAAATCAGAGTCCGGGGTCCATGGGCTTTCTAACACCCAAAAGAGAAATGAAATCATTTCTTTCTTTTGTAAGCTGAAAGCTTGCACATCTGTAAGTGTAATTTGTCTATTTCACATTTTGATTTCTTGATTACACTAAGAGCATAATAACTTTCAGTTGCTAAAAAAAGTTACAGAGAGATACAAAATAGATTTTTGAAACAATTTCTAAAACTGGCTTCTTATCTTGCTTATCAAAACAAGTACTTAAGCTGTGCAGACCATCATTGTGTCACCCACTGTGCAGTAGAACTTGTGAGTGGGATTCTTTCACAGACAGATGCTGAAACCAAATATGCTTATAGGTTTAGTGTTCCTTCTTAGCCATTGTAAGGGAAGAAATAATTGCTTCTTAATACAAAAACACGACCTATTATTAATAACTTAAAATTCTTAATGTTATTCAATAAAAGGAAAAGGGCTTCAATACATAATATTAAAGATTTCAATAGGTCTGTTAAATGGATTGAAATATATTCTGTTGCATCCAATTCTCTTAGGAGGACGACTTTAAAGCCACATCAGCAGAGTTCTGCCAGACATTTAAGCAATACCCTTTGGTGTGCCAGTATTTTCAGAAGCACTGGGAAGGCATTGGCCACATGTGGTGTGACTACGGCCGTCGCTTCAGTCACGCTCGTTCTGAAACAAACAATGTGATTGAAAGGTATGATTTATTATTTTGACCTCATTCGATTGTATTGCTGAAAAAAAGATATTATGCTTTAATCCAAGAGGCTAAACTGAGTAGGTTCTTCATGTCATTGCCAGAACAGGTTTTAGGCAAATCCTTTAAATTCTAGCAGCGTTTTTTATGTTATCACAACAAAACACAGAGTAGGTGGATTTGCCTAAATCAGCTAAACCGGCACAGAGCATTCCTTTATAAAAGACGTGTGCAATAGGTATTCCAATTTTTTAAAAAATAATACAGTCTTGATTAAAACTTTAAATTCCTTCAATTACAGTTACTAATCATTTCAAATAACTGTTTTTCAAATTTTTCCACCGCCTGAAATACCAGTTTTTATCTGGCTACAAGAATAGGCGTCTGGATGATCTGATTGAAGTGCTCCTAGGGAAGGCCGACGACTACTTCTCAGTCATAAAAACCCTGCAAGATGTGGGCCGCATGAAAAACAGGTTTGCTGACACCTTGTCTCAAGTTTCAGACTCTGCTTCAAGACTGATGGAAAGTGGTTGGGCTCTTAAAATTACAGTCAAGAACAGCCATGGAGTTAATGCATATCAAGTCCCATCTGAGTCAAGAGAAGACATAGTGTATGAAGTCTGCCCTGTTGAGTCCTACTGCAACTGTACATATGGCTTACGAGGACTTCTTTGCAAGCATCTAGTGTTACTTGCAAAATTAGCAGAGGTTGACAATGACATCTATCCAAACATGGAAACAGACATTTCTACCTTGGCAAGAATTGCAGTGAAAGAAAGGCATTACTTTGTACACTGTGAGGACTTGAAAGTGATAAAAATGCCAAGTTTGTTTGGAAATCTGTGTTTTTTTGCATCGGCTGAAACACTTCAGTGCACTTGTTGTACGTTCTCTCACTATAACACATGTGCTTGCTTGTAGCCATTTTAAACAAATGAAAAACTCTCTGAAAAGTCCTCTATCAACTTTGAATGACACTCCTGTAGTTGAAAGCACAGACAAAAAATGCACAGAAGATGCGGTTGGAAAACTAAACGCTGTTTTAGACACAGTTAAACAGTGGGCATTCATTCCAGAGGGTATTACTGCAATAATAGATGAACTGCATACAAATGTCTTAAAAACAAAACAAGTAGGCAAAAGTATATGCCAGTACGAAATAAAGACGACAGATAATGCACGCAAAATTAGGCCATTGTATTCTAGCAAGAAACGTTCGGCCAGCATCGACATTCCAACAGTCTGTGAAAATGAATGTGAACAGTCGATAACCACTGAAAGAGAGACATCCTCTGGAGAAAATGAAAACCTTTTGGAATACAAAACAAAAAAGAGAAGAGTTAAAGCTAAGTATATGCACAAGTAGACTTTTGTGTGACATTTCAAAGGGACTGCATCCATTACTTCTGTTTATTGAAACCTAAAGCTGAATAGCTGTCTTAACTTTCTGCCAAGGAACAGATGAAAAGAAATTGTTTGGTCTCTCAAGCAGTTGTTATTTATGTGTGTTATTCATTACTTTGGCTTGGTTGCTGTTTTTGATACAAATTCATCTGTGCCCATTGTAATATTTTCATATGTTACTATTTTTATATTGCTATGCATTATAAATAAAGGATTACTTATTACTATTAAAGGTCTGCATTTGTAGTTGTTGGTATTATTTATAAAATATGCGCTCTTAAGTTTTTTGCTCCATAAAACGATACCTGTCACTTTTTGGACATAGAGTATCAGCTGTTGAGAACCCCCGGCTCATACAAAATAGAAGTAAGAGGTTTCAACATCCAGCCTTTTTATGATTAAATACAAAGTGTAATAACAGAGTTATTGGGGTGTGATTTTGTCTTAAGTATAAGTTTAATAGTAATGAGTAAGAAAATATAGCCAGAATAATGGAATGAGACTAACACCTGACCTCACACTGAGATTTGGTATGAAGTGGCATGTTTGTGCTAATGCTGACATTGGGGCTCAGAGTTCCTCCGTGTGTATATATTTGTGAACGTTAACTTGGCTAATGTCCAAGGGTTTGACTGCTTTCCTGTTGGATTGTATCACAAAGAACAGGGATAAGAGCACCAGTGGCCGTGCACACCCTCATCTCTCTCCTTCACCCGATCATTAGTGTTGGAAACCGGCATTAGCTCAGAGTAGATTAGACTTCAGTATAGTGCAAGTGATTTGATTTTATGATTATTTGATTCAGTTTTTTCTGTGTTCAAGCTCAATTACTTTAATAAAATATGTTGAATTCAAACAAATAAATAAACAAATAAACTGTGGACATTACCCTTTTAAACCTTTCTGAAACAAGACAGGTAAAAACCAGCGTATAAAAGTTTACATAGGTATAAATAGCTCTAACACTTTACTCCAGCCTGGCGTCCACACATGTGGACATCACATTTTGGGTTATTTAGACCAAAATACTAAATCTTGATCAACAAGTGCCTGATATACAGTTACGAGGACATTATACTGCAACTGTTCTATCGAAATTTCAAATGAATGTCCTCATATGTGGCTCTCATTTTTCTCAGAAACAAAAATTAGGTAAAAAAAACAAAAAAAAAAAAAAACAACCTGGTAATTCTTTCTTTTTACATTCATCGGGTTCCAATCGGCCCAAATATCAAAGAGAAATTAAAAATGCATGCCATGGAAGATTTCGGGTCTTAGGGGGTTAAAATGACCAGACCCCTCCGGCCTGTTTTCCAGGCCACTAAATTAAACCCAGTCAATTACCAATTGCACAGAATAAAAACCTACGAGGTCCACTAATAGTCCAAAAGTCCAAATCTTTAATAGAAAAGACAGGCAGAACTCAAACAAACAATAATCCAAACGAGGAGCATATACACACACTGGAAAGTAAATAATTATAAGTTATTAAATCAGACTAATTAAATACAGTAAAACTAATAAGGGAAGACGAACACACGGGAAATAAAAATAACAGTGTAAACATACCAAAACTCAAAATAAAACAGGAAAGCTACTACAAACCGAGTGTGACACAATTACATTCATATTGAAACATATGTGATAATTTTCTTTCTTTGTAGCATTTTTAAGATATGTGTTAGAACAGTCATTATGCTGTTTGGATTAGGAACCAATCATTTTTGCCAAATAGTTAACACAAACTTAGAACAACAATGAACAATTTTCAAGATTCTGATTTACAGAACAAACAAAAGTCACAAAAGGTTTCATTATTTAAGAGACAAGATCAAGTTTTTCCACACAGGAATGAAATGACAGAATCCAGTGCAGCGGGGCCAAAGGTGTGTGTCAGCAAACTGAAGGTTGAGGAATCAGTCAGCTCATGTTTAAGATTGTGTTGGATTTTGAGAAGAGTCTGTCTGTTATTAGAAAGTAAGATTAACAATGTTACACCAATAACCCAAATACGGGGAAATGACAAATAATACCAAAAAAGATACAACTTTCATATTGTTTTACTAACTTACTTTGTCATATCAGCACTTGAATGGTCGATGCCTTTACAGACCATGTCTGTTGTGACATCGCAGGCCAATCTTCCGGCAAACCCGAGGGCTAGCTCCCCAGCCTCCTCTTCACTCAGAACACTAAACACTGTTACTTTAGTTTTGGCCTTCTTAGGCCTGTCAAGAATCATTGCGGGCAGTTTGGCTTTACGGCCCTAAAAAAGAAAAAGTGCAAACACCAAAAGAGCAGAGAGAGACACACACACACACACGCGCACAAAGTTAAATGCTTTTGTTTACATGGTGTAATTGTGTATATGTTGCAGCAAATGCACAATTTCCAGCCACATTGTCACTTCATTGATACGAGTAACCCGGATTTATTTCAGGTGACATCAAAATCACGAAATGTATACCTACCCCAATCAAACCTCTGAAAACATGAACTGACATGTTCTCTGCGTTGATTCTGCGCTTGATCTCGTCTTCTGTTATTGTGTAGGTTTTCTTTTTTGAGCTTGGTACAGATAAGCGACCATGCACTCTGTAAACTGTACTAGTTCCTTCTGAATCAGTTTGGAATTCTGTATCTGCATCGATCCTGTCAACATCATCAGCAGCAGCATTATCTGTACTCAGACTTGTGCCGTATACTTCTGCTTCTTTTTCGTTGTCTTCAGTCTGTGTACCTTCATCTCTTTCAGTCTGTGTACCTTCATCTCTGACTGTCAGTCTTCCTATCTCACTGTTACTTGTCGATTTGCTGCAGATGTTCTCTCCCTTAGGAACTTTTCCTTTGTCATTCGCTGCCTGATGCTTTCCCTGATGACATTCTTCACTGGCTACTTCTATTGCTCCTCCTGTATAGCCACCTACTATGGTGCACAACTCCTTTCCCTCTGCTGTGCTGCACTGTGCTGTTACATAAAGAAGAATGATATAAACAGCACTATATCAATTTAATTGTGAAGAGAAATCCCCACAATACGACACAGTTATGTCTAAAATAGTTTTGTGTAAAAAATGGATCTTGAAACGTCCACTTTAATTACACAGTCCTGGTGTGCAAAGGCAAAATTACGAAAAAAAATTTCACTTTAAACATTTTTGGACATTGTTTAGTTATATTGTGACTTACTCTCACAGAAGATACAGATGCCACAAACAGACTTTGAACAACGCATGTGCTTGTATGCACCACATTTCTGGCACTGCACCTGTGAATTAAAAAAAAAAAAGAAGAAGAAATAAACAAACAAAAAACAAATGAACAAAGTCCATTATATAAACAATCTATATGGCTAAGGACATGTCATAGTGTACCCGGTCTTTGGCTGCAATCACACACCAGCACTGACTGCACTTCCTAGTTCGATCTGCAAAATATAATTTGTTTAAGTACAAGTTACATTTTCCAATGTTAGAGAAAAAGAAGGCAGCTAATTTTATCTTTACCTATTGAGGAAAATAAGTAGTGGCAAAGTCGGGACCTGAGCTTTGTGATTTCAGTGTTGTACTCCTCCACTTGTGTTTTACCGTCAATGAGAGATTGGGCAAACTAATAATTGACGAAGAAGAAAAAAAAAAAAAAAAAAGAACAAAAAAAAGAACAAAAAGAATTAGATTAACAAAGAAATGTTTGTTTGTTTTTAACACCCCCCCCCCCCCCCCCCCCCCCCCCGAGGAGAAAAAAAACAAAACAAAAAAAAACAGAGCAACCAAAGCAAAGCATTACTGCTGAAATGGTTCAATCTACAAAAAAAATTGAGATTTTACCATCCTGCCTCTAAGGCTTTAAAAACTGAATAGGCAAAAATGTAAACATTACTTATATAGGTTAAAGCTATAGTTTTCAGTACCATTATGACATGCACTCCACATGAGTTCCCATCCTGTTGATGTGGGTGGCTCACATGTGACAAGGTCCACTCTCCAGCGCAGCCTCTTGCTGAAGCAAATGAGCTGAGAGATCGCAGTTATTACAAATAAAAAGCATATAGAGAAATCAATAACCACGTTCGGTAATGATTTCAATTAAATTAAATATGTTATGTTAAATATGTTAATTAATTACCTCCAGTTTTTCAACACCGCACTTTTTCTGACCTCCGACTCGCCAAATGAATTCATATAGACTATGGTCCTCTTGGGTATGTCACAAAACTGTTTTGTAAAAAGATGGATATGGTAGGCTTGGGCCTTGAGCTTTCCTAATGAGGGACACTGAAAAGTATCATGCACTAGAGAGAGTGCAAAATCTGTGCAACTTACAAACAAGGTCCAGTGGCTGCCGTTTTCCAGACAGGCTCCAATCAATTTCTCATACATCTGAAAGATGTTTTTCTGGAAATAAAAAGAATGTGACAAGTATGTTTTTCTGTCAAGAATGACACTGCAAAACTGCGAAAGCTTGTCAGGTGAGACTTGTAATTAATTCTGCAGATACACAAACATATAGAAAGTGTCATTTTTTGTTTACATTAATTAATTTCTATAGTGTGTACAAAACAAATCAAGACCACAGACTCAACACGCACCACTCAATTTTTGGTGTTCTTTATCAGTTGGCCAAGACAGAAATGTTTTAATCTGTGTGCATTGCTTTTGAGCAAGTCTTTACACAGAAAAGGTTTCAGAAAGGTATTTTTCAGGTTCTTCTGACAAGGCTTCAATTTTGGAAAATGCTGTTTGTTTATAGTGGCAACTTATAAACCCTTTGTGATAAGAACATAGTTACCACAGTCCAAGTCATACCTTCAAAAAGTATGCACTTTGTGCTCTTGTGGACCCATCCAAAATTTTTCCAGTGATTTGGCTTGGTATTGGATAAATGTGAGGGAAATTCTATAAAAATAACATAAATACACCTATGTTTTCAAATACATTACAAAAAACGTAAACATGCTATGTCATTATGATCAAACAAGCTTTTCAACATACCTCACACTGCAAATAGATTAGGCCATCTATTACCTTATAAAACAAATAAATAAATACATATAAATAAAAACAGAACTAAGGAATACGATTCATTAAGTAAATTGTACAATAAAGTGTATTTAAAGCAGAATTTAACATTAGTTTTATGACAACATAAAAGGATTTTTATGTCAAGAGGTACCTCATCTGAAATGTTAGTCTGGTCAAACAGGGATTTCAAACTTGAAATACCAATAGAGTTTGGTCCAGCTACTCCCACAAGGTAATCTGTGAGAAAGCATATGCTGTAGTCAACAGATATCATTTTCTTTTTGCATGCTGCAACCATCATCCATTTCAGTCTTCTAGGAGCTTTGTCTGGTTGTAGTTCTTTTTTCTCCTCCTCTCCCCTCATCTATTAATTAAATTGTTTTCTGACCTTCCTAACTGTTTCCGACCTGTCTTCCCAATGTGATGTTTAAGCAATATATGTATGGTCAGAATCACATTGCATGTGATAATAAAAGGCTTGATTGGTTGATTATTCAACATGAGTTGACATTTACCTGACATTGTGAAGGAGTCACAGTTTCTGTAAGGGTGTAAGAACATAACATGTGGATTTGTTACACTTCTTTTTCACAAGTTAATAACAATCAATAATTTTCATTCCATTATTAACAAGCTATCACACGATGTCCCAGGGACAACATCTACGCGATGTCGTCCCAGGGACAACATCTAAGGTGATTGGTCACTTGCAATGTTGAACCTGGAACAACATTAATTATGATGATGTGGGAACAACGCTGACACGAGGAAATCAGATCGTCCGTAATGGACTAATCACTTGATTCAGGTGTGTTGACCCAGGACACCGGCCCTTGAGGCCTGGAATTAGCACCTGTTCTACACGAACTCAATGATTGAAGTCAAAGAGGGTCCACTGTGATTTTTATTTTGTCATGTACTTTTTCAATGGTTGATCCTCACATTAAAGTTTCCTTTTTTTAAATAAAGTTTGTGTGCATAGGGTACACATCAACTTCAAAATGCTCAGCTTAAGACATTTTTTTCTCCTTATAGCTTCTTTATGAGCAGAGAAAAACCAACCCACCTGACCTCCGTCTTTTATGATGCAGTCCGTCAGAAGAAAGATGTCTAAAGGCCCAAGTCTGGATTCAGGTGATGGATGAACTGAGGGACTACTCCAAAGTTCATCGTTACATAAATAAGCATTATTTTTAGACTGAATCACGCAAAGTTTTTTATATTAAAAAAAAAGTCCAGGAATAAAAATATAGAAAAGTGTGTATGAAGTCCTCTTTAATTAATCTGAAAAGAACCATACATATTTTCTACTTCATAAATTTGTGAGCTAAAGATGCATAATGGGGAGACTATAAAATTAAAAATGACAAACATTATTAGGCTCTGGAGAAATGAAAACAGTAGACAAGTATTTATTCCAAGAAAGTCACAAAAAGACATCTTATCAAAAAGTGTTTAATTGAACTTAACTGACAGCTTTCTAAGGAAGTCTTCATTGGGGACAAGAACAAATGGACAACATACAAACAACAGAAGAAGAGCAAATTCTGCTGATCATAGCGACTATACAGTGAAATCTTTGAGCCTGATTTACAGCAGTGCTCTGAAAGAAGGGGCAGAGAGAAAAATGAGGTGGTTAAAGACCAAATGATGTTTTGCCTGATCAGATGGAAAAGATGGGTTAGGAGAATGACCATTCCTCCTTCACCTCCTCCTTTGCTCCATTTATTCTGAAGTGATGGTGAGGGTGAATGACAGCAGGGTGGAGGAGAATGGAGACTGATGGAGAGGAGAGTGACAGGTCCATCTGTCACTCAGCCACTTTCTGGTTTTCTTGGTCTCTCGTTCATTTTCTCCCTTTCTGGTCAGCATGGAGACAAATGAAGGGATGAAAGATGGGAAGTGGTCATCGCTACTCCATGGCTTCCTGATTCTCTTGGTCTGCGCTGATCTCCTCGCTGGCCTCTTTGCCCTCCTTGCTCCTCTTGCTCTTCTTGTGTTTGTGCCGTCTGTGGCTGTCCCCCTCCTCACTGTCGTGCCTCCTCCTGCTACTGCTGCTAATGAAAGGTGAAGAGAACAGGAGAGAGAAAAAATGATCGGAAGAGAAGGGCAGGTGTAAGGAGATGGGAAGGAAGAGGAGGTGAAAAAGAGACACGGACAAAAAAAGGTTGAGATCAATACAGATGAAAGGTGAGAAGAAGAGAAATAGAGAAGAGAGGGCAAAGACAACGGAGAATGAAGAGAGGAACCGTGGGTTAGACAGGGCGGAGAGGTGGAAAGAAAATAAAGTATTAAAAACCTTCATATTTTCAGGGTTTGTCAGTTGAGCAATTTTGTTCCTCTGATATTTCGATCCTCATATCACACATATGACATTTTTAATGACGTCAGCAAATTGTCTGAAAATTCTTGGGGGGGATTGTTGTTGCTGTAAACTGTGACTTCAGTTTACAGCTGACTTTTTAATTGTTTAAAAACACTGAATCTCAACGTTTTAGAAGGACAGATCTCGATAAAACTAACACTTCGTGAGCTGCTACTGCTTTTAGTTTAAACTCTACTTTCATATGGAACAACTGAAAATTCGTAAAAGCTAAAATATTTCTGTTTAACTCACATGTTTACATTTCATTTCACAGCATAAGCTTAGCTCTAGAACACCAACGCTACGTGATTAAAAGTCCAATCATCTTGGAACCCTGTGTGTGTTGTCTACGCAATAACAGCCAATATTTTAGGGCTTCTGGTTTAGTTCAAGTTCAAAGTTCTTTATTTGTCACATGCATAGTTATACAAGTATAACACACAGTGAAATGTAGCCTGACACGCTCCTCGACATGTGCAAAAATTTGGGGGGGGGGTGTAGAGGAAGAACATTATATATATACAGACATATAGTGTATATACACTGGGTGAATGTGCAGTAGTAGCAGCAAGCAGGTGAATTCTGTACATTAATATGAATAGACATCTGACTTGTTGGTGTGTATCAGGACTAATACTTCCTGTTCCTCCCAGTGATCAGTGTTTAAGGATACAGATATTATTCATTAGTTCTAAAAATAAAAAATTGCAATAGAGTTTATTTAATGCAATCCCTTTTTTGCCTGCTCATATATGATTGCCCTGAACAGGAAACCACAGAACCTCCAGAATCAAAATTTGTTGTCTGCAGAAATGCATGAATATTTACATAAAGTATCCATTTATAGTATTCACAGGAGTTAAACTAAGCCCAATAAATAAAACAGAGAGCAACTTTCATCAGCGTTAACTATGTGACAGGCTTTCACTTTTAAAAGACCAGAAAACTAACCAAATAAATAAAATGTTCCAGTTTGGCAAATAAACTAGTTACACAACAGGGGTGAAAGAAAAACTCTGGGTTCATTTACCTGCGTGAGGATTTGTGGCGCCCCTCTTCTTTCTCTCTGTGCCGCCTCTCTCTGTGTCTTTCCTCTTTCTCCCGGCTTGCACGGTCACGGTGGCGTTCTGCGTAACCACGCTCTTGATAATCACGGTACCGATACCGCTCCTCGTCGCTGTAGAAGACGAAAAGGAAAGAAGAATTTACTTCATTTACATATAAAACAACTCAGTCTCTGTTTAAAGCAGCGTCTTAACATCGATTGTTCACTTTTCTTTTATTACTCTTAATTTGCTCGCGGTAACATTTGTGATGAGTTTGACAACCGCGTGACGACTATATGTATGATCACTGATACACCAATACCCACGAACAGCTGAAAAGAAACTGCTCAAATTATTTGTTTATCCCTTTCTGTGGCTTTACAGATGCCATTCAAATCCCCCAGCAGCCCATTCACTACTCTGTTTTTGTCCTGCTGGTGTACCTGGTGTAGCTCATAGCTGAAGGGCTGTGCTCCCTCTCTCGTTCCCGCTCATGTGTCCTCTCTCTGGGTCTTTCTCTGTCCTTGTCTCTTTTGTCATCTCGGCGGGAATAATAGTCCCAAGGTTTGGAGTTATCTATCATCGGAGGCCACGGAGGAGGCACACCTCCAACCATGGGGGGAGGGTAAGCACCTGAAAACAAATAAGAGGGAAAGCTGGAGTTCATTTAAATAAAAATATGTAACGACAAATGGTGATGGTGCAAATGTATGCATCAACATGCATTTTCGTAACGTTTGCCACATCTGTCACTGACAGCACCAGATTACATTGGTCTGTACCTTGAGGAAACGGATACGGAGGAACAGAGCGTCCATCATAACCTCCTGGATGGCTGCTTCGAAAACACACAGAAACGAAACATTACTTCAGTGTGTATGTGTGTGCGCGTGTTGTCCTTTTCACTGACGCAACGATTACTGTTCATATAGTCATATAGCATCCAATGGCATTGTTATGTTTCATTATATAGTCATCATACCTTTTCTCAAGTTTTAGAACTGAATGAAAACACATTAAAAAACATGAGGCTGTGTTTCCTTAGACATTAACCCAAGGTTGCACAGCTTGAATAACTATGTGTGTGTGTTTAAACTTTGCACCAAAAAAAGAAAAAAAAGAAAGAAAAAGGCCAAAACAAACCTTTTATATAATACCTATACAGTGTCACTGAATTGCAGGTCAGTGCCCCAGTGCACGTTTGGGGTAGTACAAAGAAGTAAATGGACTTAAAGTGTGTGCACAGGTGTAAAATGCAGCTGAAAACACTTGTGAATACATGTCTATATTTATGTTATGTCAAGTTGTTTTCAAGCTATACATTATGATGTTGCACTAGCTTTAAAAACATCCATATTTAAAGTGCTAGAGTTGAACTGCAACTGTGTGTATGTGTGTACAGACGCATTACCTGTCCATAGTGGGGATGATAGAAGGAGGAGGCCCACTAGTTGGTGGAGGAAAACTAGGAGGAGGGACAGTAATGGGCAACCCTACAAAGAAACAGAAGGAGTGAAGAGAGTAAACATGCTGAAAATATTGCATAACAATAATAATGATAATAATGATAATAACGATAAACAGTAAACTGAACTTACTGGGTGGGGGGATGAGTGGAGGTGCAGTACTGACGTTTGGTGGCGGAGGGAGAAATGGCGGTGGGGGAATGTTTGGAGGAAGTGGTCCGGGAGGGAAGAATGTGGGAATCTTAGCAGGAGCAGGTTCAGCCTCTGATGTCGAGTGCTCAGAGATCACCTGCACAACAACAGAGAGGTGAGGAGGAACACAGAGAGAGCAAACATCACACAGTTTTAATGTCTGTCGACATACTAAAAACAGCTGACTGATGCTATCAGAAGTTGAGTTTGCCATACTGTGTAACCACAAAGCCTTCTAAAATCCTGAGGCGTAACCCAGTGTACACCTCACTAGAAACATGTCAGGTGGACAAAGTGCCGAACTACTGTCAGTACTGTCGATTCCTCCCCTTTGCATTTCCAGTTACTTTTTCCCTGCTGTTTTTGAGTTCATCAGTGAGAGAATAACAATCACTGCTCAGTATAAGGAATACGATTCATAGAAGGACTCACAAATGTCAGCAAATTCCTAGAGGGAGATTGCTGAAACCATCCTAATGGATGTGAGGGAACATACAAAGAAGAAAAAATGTTTGCCTCTAAAAATGAAAAACAAAACCCACAACAAAGAGTGGGAATCCATGAAGGAAAAAAAGTCCAAGCATTTTATTTGTTTCTATCGGCTGGGTGTGCATATAAAACACTGGGGCGCGACCACAAGATAATTAACACACCAGCACGAGCATAAATGCCAACAACAATGCTGGCCACTTATGTAGGTTACATCATAAGCTACAAAAAGACTCCCCACAGAAATCTAAATCAGGCCTTATGTTCACTGTGAAAGACGCATAAACAAACTATAACTGGAGGTTTTTCTTGCGAGTTTCTATTTTTGCTTGTACCTGAATATTGTTGCCCTCTAGATTATGTCGGCGACGACCCTCAACTCTGCTGATAGTTGCCAACTGTCCACCAATCACATCGATTGTGCCGCTCGATTTCCTAAAAAAAAAAAAAAAAAAAAAAAAAGGACAATTTTTTAAAAATTTACATTATGGTACCGAGCAGGATCCAAAGAAAATGGGCTCCAGCTACTTTCAAATGTACTACAGTCAAAAATAATGAGCAAATAAATTACAAGCCAAATTCACCAAAAAGTGTCAGTTTCTGTCTGGTAATTTAGTAAACCAGGGGTACGTATGGTTATTTATGCTGTTTTACCAGCATACATAACGACAGTACTCATTAACTATGGCAAAAACAACAACACTGAGATAAAGGCTACTTACCATGAATACTCACACTTTCTTCTTAAATTTAGAGATAAACACTATTAATTTAATTTTTACGTTAAATTATAAGTAAATTTGAATTTGCCAAGAAGTGATGTAGGACTTTTAGAGCATTACAACACAACAAAATTTGGCACAATTATTGTTTTATTTCGATTATCTTGTTTTGATAAATCAGCAGAAGCCATCACTCTAACTGAAATTAAAATTCAATTAGCTGCAGAGCCACCATGACACCATCATATCTGCAACAATCAGCCAAAGTTTAGATCTAAAACAATTTGTAACTTTCTTTTTACGCTTGGTTAAATCAGCCTTTTGGGTCTCAGATAAAAACTATAACACCATTAAAGAACACACTTAAGAAAATAGCGGTTTAAAAAGAGAAGCCATCTTTAAATGGATTTTCCACCTATTTGTGTTGAAAGTATTTGTCATTTTTATTAGCTTTAACCTCCTAAGACCCGAACTCTTCCATGCATGCATTTTCAATTTCTCTTTGCTATTTGGGCTGATTGGGACCCGATGAATGTAAAACAAAGAATTACCTGATTTTTGTTTATGACAAAAATGAGATCCACAAATGAGGACACTTGTTTTAAATTTTGATAGAACAGTGGCAAGATAATGTCCCCGTAAGTGGATATCAGGCCCTTGTAGAGCACAATTTAGTATTTTTGTCTAGACAACCCAAAATGTGATGTCCACATACACCAGGTCCTAGGAGGTTTAGTTTAATTTTATATTTTAAAGTTAGTTTCTGATACTGTTACAATACAACTAAAATAAATATCATTATTAATGAAACTAATAACTTTTTGAATATGATATGAGAACCTCACATAGTTAACTGGCCTGCTGTTAGCATTTCTTCTCTTTTGCTTAAGCTGTAAAGCTGCAAAGACACATGCAAGTCAACTACACAAACAGAAAGAAACAAGAATGAAAATCAAGCTGTCTTTGAGGCTTCAAAAGCACCCAGAGAAGCCCATTCCTTAAACATCTATGCATTTCCCATCAGGCCCCCTTAACCTCGGAGGGACAAGGCCATGCCCACTTACGTATAATAAGACATGTCCTGAGGAGGCGGGCCAGTCCACTGAGGGGGAGAGATCCTACCATTTTGAGACAAAGGACAGGGGTAATGAGAGTAACACACATAATAAAAACCATGGGAAGGCGCCTCATTTTAACCACAGGCACACTGGTGATTATTCTGGAAGTGGCCCAGTGTGTTTGTGTCTCCTTATGACCCAAGATGGTGCCTGCGAATGTTGGATTTAAAAACTGTTAACACAATAAACTGATGAAATTTTAACTTTCTTGTACCAAAACCATCAACAATTTACTCCTCGTCCTTCCGTTAAAGATGGCCAGTTAACTGTATGTGGTTGTTTTAAGCATCTTCATCCAACCCTCCCTAGCCCCATAACTGGATTATGTATTTCACTGTGCGCTTAACCTCTACTGAAAAACTGTAAGTGTGTTTCTCTACCAAATATTAAACATGTGAATGTAGAGGCAGGAGTCTTACCTGGTGACCTGACTGACAGCAGACTTATACAAGCTGACAGGAGATGTGAAGTCTGGCTTTGAGGTGTGAACTGGCAAACTGGGTATGTCTTTTTCATTACCAGTTCTGCCCTGCTGAACCTGGAAAAGAGCCACACAAAAAAATTCATGCATCTTCTGAAGGAGAACAAGGGTGCTGATTTTAAAGTAGATACGGTCAAGCAATGGTCATGCAGCAGTACACGAAATTCTAAATTTGTCATTGTGGTTTTGAAGTCACTGTGTAGCTGCATGTTTTTGGAAACACATTGGCTATATTTTTTACAATTAAAATTCAGATGCTGGTAGATTTCCAGGAAAATACCTAGATACAAAAATAACATGACATAAATGTCTTTATTCTTTCCCCTGTAGGTCAACTGACATCAAAGCATGTCACTGACTCTGGTTGCTACCACATTGCTAATCGCTTCCTGTGTGAACACCCTGTAGAACCTGCCTCCTAAAAATGCAAGCCTTTACTCATTTAGCCACATTACCACATGCTCTGTGTTGGTGGTTAACTGAAGACAAAAGCTAAAACGTGTAGTGAGGTCAGACAGCTTTACCCTTTAAGTTACGTAGCCCTGTGACCTGTATGGAACAGCTATGAAACATTTAGCCGTTAGATCTGCTAACGTTTAGGCATTTACACGTTGTATAAAGTCAAATAAAATGCTCAAAAAGAAACTGAGGGTTGGTGGAAGCAGGAGCTGAAGTACAAAAACAAAGACAGAGCCAGCAGTGGTGCAGTGATATCTTACAGTGATCTTGCTTGTCACTGAGCCAACTGTAGAGACCTCCAGGCCCATACGCAGCCTCTTCTGTTTTTCACAGTAAGCCTTCCATGTGTCTTCATTGAAGCCATAGTTGAAGTAGTCTGACAGATCGGCTCCTACATAGAAAAAAAACAAAAAAAACAAAAAACATGCACATTTTATGAAATTCTGTAAAAAAAATCAGATGTGCTCTGATTTTCTTTTTCTTTTCTTTTTTTTTTTTACTGAGGAGCAAATATGGATTTACAGATTTAGCTAAGACTGGATCCACGATGTCAACCTTGCAATTTTCAAAAAGGAAGGAATAGCAACCAGTTTAAAAAATTAATACCATATTTCTGTTGACTAACAATTATGGACTATGGAATGGAATTAGAGACACATGGTCATATTTGTGTACTAAACAGCAAACATCGTGCAACTTGCACACTGTAGTGTCTAAAATATTAAGAAAATCTCTACTACATTCTTGATGCAAAAGATAAAAGGAGCAGTGACTTCTGCTTGTCACAGACCGTGACATTAAGCAGATACAAAATGTAGACAATGGTCTGCAGAGCTGTGCATAGGACTAATGCACAACCACGCTAGTCATTTTAGGCTCTGATTAGAGGGTGTTAATGACCACAAAGCAAGAGTGCCTCCACCATGTAGCGTTTTGTTAAGGCTGGCAATACTTGGAAGACCAACCATGAGTCGTACAGCTACAGAAAGTGGAAAGATGATGGCTCCATAGACAAACACCACAGCAGGCTACTGTTTACAATCTTTTCATAGATTCACCTACAGAAATCTTGCAAGTTTTAATTCTTCTACCTAGATCTCGTAGACTCAATGTTTTCTTTCGGTCAGTTTAGCTGGAGCTGTTCTACTATAGAAGATTTTTTTGGGAAGGGGGAACACTAGAGTAAAAAAAAATAATAATAATAAATTGTGTGTTTGATTTCTAACACAATAAAAAGCATTTAAAAAGAGAGAGATCGGTAGTAAAAATGAAATCTGTAAGACATTTATTTTTTCTCCATATGATATAAAATGCTTATTTACTCACCTTTGGAGGCAGCCTCTGGCTTTTAAATATTTTGTCTATAAAAGCAAAGACACAGACACAAGCACACACGCACCTGGTTTCCTCCATGGTTTCTCTTCAAAAGACTCCATGTCCACCTCTAGCACTGGAACACCGTTAATGTTTCCAGGTGCATCGAGATCCACTCCCTTCAGCTTTGCGGAAACTGAAAATAAACAATACAACAAGTTACAAGATGACATTACAGTAATGAAACAGGCAAACTGTCTTTATTGTATGTTTTTATTCAGGGAAAAAGAGATTAAGCCAGTAGAGAACGACACCTTGTCCATAAGGTCTGGAGCCTGTTGATTTGATGTTGAGGTTGACAGGTGGGGCTCCATAAGTTCTGGGAGGAAAGCAACAGTATTAAGACTCTGAATGAAACATCCCAACATAAACTTCAAATTACAATTACCATATTCACATTACCCTTTCAGTTTTTCAGCAAATTCATTTATTTAGCTGTTGATAGCTCACTTGAACTTATGTGTTCACTGAAGCATCCTGTTTTATAAGTGGATCAAAAAGTCCATTAACTCCGTCATGTCAAAGCATTAAGAAGCTTGTAGTACAAACAGCTAGTGTTGACTCACTCATTAGGATTCCATATCAAGTCATTATGACATTTGAGATTCTTCCTGGCAGATCCTCTCAGGAGGAGCTTACAGATCTCTTCACAAATGTTCAATTGGGATCTCTGTTTATTTCAGAGACTCAAGGACAGTCAGAATTTTCCTGAAGCGACTCCACGTTCGTAGTTTCCTTACATTTACTGTGGCACTGATAGTCTAATCTAAAGTTGCTGCGTTGTGAGGTTTGCTGCGAGGTTCTTTTTGAAATATTTATTTGTTAAATTCTAAATAGTTTTCCTGCTCCTGAGAAGCACCCCACAGAGCACGATGCTGACACCACCACGCTACATCACAAGGAAGGTACAAGCAAGGTGATGAGCCATCTCCGAATCAGAAACCTCACCCAGCAGCTTTTATATAAACCAGCCACAAACTGTAAAAATATGTACAACAACACAATTTGCCTCAAACGTACGTGTACTGTGGCGCTCCGGTTTTTATGTCTCCAATCGTGACACGGACATCATCGTCGTCATCATCGCTGTCGCTGTCGCTCTCCACATCCTCGCCTGCAGCCTCACCTGTGGCCTGAAAATCCAGAAGTAAAAACAACACAAGAAACATTCATTGAGTTGGAAATAAGTTTGTAATAAAAACAAACAAAAATTATTGAAACTGTGCATGTAAGCTACACACCTCAGAGGCAACTCCATTTCCTGTAGCGTGCGCAGCAGCATCATCTGTTGAAGCATCAGCAGGGGCACTGAAAAAAACATTAGACACAACAGACCAAATATAAAATTTATTCTCAGTCCAAAGTTTCTGGGTCCAAAATCTCACAAAGTTTTTCACCTGGGTGGAGATCTGGTGACTGTGAAGGCCACAACACCTGATTTACATCATTTTCATACTCTTTAAACTATTCAGTCATCAGAGTACTGACATCCTAACAGAGGCCATTCTAATAAGGAAGAAATTTTTAATCAAAGGATAACTTATTATCACTATACTATACACTATATTTACTTGCAGTGACCCTTATCTTAAAGAAAACAAGTATTAGAAAAACAAAACATGCCACCAAAATGTCACTTAAAACAAAGCTGCCACAGCATGACCTCACTGTAGAGTTCAAGGTGTTACATTTTGTCCTATTATCTATCTGTATGTAAAAAAGAAAAAAAAAATAGGAGAAAATTGTTTCAAAAGACTATTCGTTTGTTTTTAAGTCTCCCTTAGTAGCTTTTAATTAAACTAGATATGTACACATACTCATGTGATCTGCTGCCTTTTTTGTTTTGGTTTTTTTTAATATGTTTAACCACTTTTGTTATTCAAATTTAAGCACATAATGTAACTGTAAGATGTCTGTATGTTAGGTGGAGCCCAAGTGATGATATAGCAGTAAGCCAAAATTATTTTTGGCCTGTCACAGATATGTTCGATAAATCTGTCTAAGGCTGGGTATAATTTAATAATGGTGTCATTATAAAGCATTCACTATGAGCCAGAGGTACCTTTACTAAACAAGATTAGATTAAATTACACTAATTTTATTCTTCGTGCTGCTGCTGTAACAGAGTTTCCCCCTGTAGGATCAATGAATCTATGACAGCAGCAATAGTGCCATCAGCATCTGCAGCACATGTAGCAGAGTATAAATGAAGAGATGATGTGTAGCTTTAACGACTGACAAACAACATCCTCATAATTTTCTCTTTTCAATAATATTCTAACATACTAGATGTAAAGCAATCTAATCAGCCAATCACATAGCAGTAAATGCATCTAGCATGTGATTTTAGTTTGGGAGCATGACATGGCTGATTTCAGAAATCCACTGGGATTTTCCCATACAACCATTTCTAGGGTTTACAGAGAATGGACTTGGGAAAATAAAGAAAGAAAAACTATCCAGTTCTCTCAATGCCAAAGGTCAAAGGTAAATGGTCAGGTTGATTCAAGCTGAGGACAGCAGCAGTAGATCATATAACCAAATAACCAACCAAAGAATTGGTTTCTGCTGCAACATTCAGATGGTAGGCACGAATATCATGACAGCATTGACAAATCCTGCCTTGTAGCTGCCACTTAGCATTGTTAGTGATGTAATGGAGTGGGAGATATTTTTAGTTTGGCTCCCATAACACCAACTGAGCATTATTTAAACAGCCTACCTATATCTCATCAGATTCTCATGGATGTACAGCGATTCATCAGTAACAACTGTGTGATGTCATGAAGTCAACATGGACCAAAATCTCAGATGAAATCATCCATCACTTTGCTGAATCTACGCCACAAAGAATTAAAGCAGTTCTGACAGCAAAAGGCGGTCCAACCCAGTTACTTGCAAGGTGCAGCTAATAAAGTGACCTCTGAGTGTCTATTAATAGTGCCTTTTGTCCCTCCCCAGGGATACAGCATCAGCTGAAATCCACCTCAATAAATCTAAAAATTATTAAAAATTTAAATACTCCTAGAGTTCGTGAGAAGTGATAGCTGTACTGAACTATATTACCTTTGCTAGTTACTTTGCCAACGCTCGTTGACCCTGAAATGTGTTACACACAGAGGGTTTTTGTTTTAAATCCAGGCTAAGATTGAATTATAGTTACCTGACAGCAGCGTTCAGCTTGGCTTCCTCATCCTCGTCTTTGCTCTCCGACTCATCTGGAATAGAAATTAAAAGCAACTGAGTTCATTTATCGTTATCTAATATATATTTAACTAAAGTTTTGTTTTAAAACTAACAAGGTGAGCTGCAGAAAATACATACGCCACTTCATAGTCCAGTTAAAAGTTATAACAAGCCAGAGTAACACTCAAATGATTTGACTCGAGCGGTGCAGCCACAACAGGCCGACCAAAAACCCGCTGCTAGCTTAGCTTCCAGGCTAACGCTCGTGATTAACGGGATAGCGCACAGTGATATCTGTTGGTTAGCAGTTAATTAGGAACATAGCGAGAGAGATCGTGTTCCACGTCTCTGTCGGTTCGAAGGAACCGTTTCTGCGGACGTCAGGTGGTTGTTTTTACCTCCATACAGCCATTCCTCCTCCTCGTCTCCGGCGCTGGCATCAGTGGTGGCTGTTTTGTCCGCTTCCTCCACAGACATGTTCAACTTACACGGAGAGCTAAACCAGCAGCGGCTTCAACAGCTACAAGCTTCAATAAAGCTCACAGGTCCAAAAATAACAGTACAACTTCTCCCTTTATCGGGGAAACGTGGTTATGTACATAAATTATGTCTTCATAGGTTCATTTCCAACCTTTGCGAGTCGGAGTGAACCCGGAAGAGATTGGTGGCACCCCGCTAATGTCAAGAGTGATAGGAGAAAACACAGCGCCCCCAGCGGGCAGAATAAAGGCTCCTTTTTTTATGTCGCTTTTTTTTTAAATACGTGAACAGTGAAAGAAAATCTAAAATTCAGTAACAGGAATGATGGCGGTTTAACTTTCAGGAGAATTAAATAAAACGTTATTTTGTGCTGTGACAATTAGTTCGATTATTTTTCAAAGTAACCACCAAATGTATGACCAAAAGTGCTTCTTCAATCTCTTTTCCAGCTCTGCTTTTCTTTTAGGAGAAAGTGAAACTTTGCTATGATAAACTTTATTACTCAGTACAACCTGAAGGGCATTTAAAGCTCTTCTGCAGATGTTGGCTGCCTTTTTATTCTGTTCTCCGAGGTTTGGGTTCTGGGGAGGCCAATCCATGACTGATCATGATCCTTCTGTGTTTTTGAATCCAGGTATACTGTTACTGCGTTGGCACTGTACTTGGGAGCATCGTTATTATGAGAAATGAAGCCGATGCCAGTCAGACAGACAGAGCCTCCATCATGTTTTATAGTTGGCCCTAGAGACTCACTGCTGTACGCTCTCTCCTGACCTCCTCTGTACATAGTGAGAATTCCAATCAAAATTTTCAAATTTGGATTCATCACTCCAAAAGATCTGTTGCCACTAATTTTCAGTCCAGTTCTCATGTAATCTGGCATACCCCAGCCTTTTGTCCCTGTTTCTCTTCCCTTCCTTCACTAAGAAAGGCTTCTTGCTATCCGCCCTTCCACTGAGAACATTTCTGAAGAGGCCAGATGCAACTCTTAGCTCCTGGGTCTGTTCTTTGTGAGATTTTCTTCTAGTTCTTAAGGACATGGCGTTCGGATACTGTTCATCTGCTGTAGAGAGTTTTTTAGGCCTGCCACTTATTCCACTTATTATTTTTTTACTGTTTTATTCCAGTTTCCTCAAATGGTTTTAATGGATACCCTGCACATATCCTGAGTTATGTCAAGTTTTTCGCTCCGCAGTCTAGACTCTCGTGGTGGTGAAGATAAGATGGAGGCTTGGATGAGTGGTTTGCATGAGGCGGAATTGGGGAGGAGGTGGGTTGCATGAAGGAGTCTGCAAGGAAGAATGAAAGATGCCCAGTGCGATGTAAAGTACATAGAGTGGAGGCTGATTGGTAGAAAGATGACTGGACTAAAGCAATGATGTCAGCATTGAGTTTTACAGCGTGGGAAAATGGAAGTGATGTAAAGAATAGACTGACAGCCAACCACGTAGGAAAGCAGACAGATGAGTCAATACTAATCTTCCTTATTGAACTTACATACTTGCGCTTCATAAATGGGAACAAATTTTGTGGTTTTTGACAGGCTTCAAGTTACCAAAGTGCCAAAGCATACGGCTTATTATCTGATCTTAGCTTCTCTGTGAAGATTTCGTTATGTGTTGACAACACATTTACCTGATAAAGGTCAGACACAAAGACTGGACTGAATATTGGTGAAAAAGCAGCCAATGTCCACAGAAACCCCCCCGGAAAGCGCAGTGGTGAACAAAAATATTGAACAACACCACTTTAAAGAATAAGAAGAAAGTCTGGCACCTTGGAAGCAAACATTTACAAAACTTGGGTTGGCATAAGACTTGTGCAATGTGCTTTACATTTTTCATCTTATTAAAGAAAGTATAAGTGTTGTTATTGATTGAAACCCTGGTAGCAAATTTTCTCATATTCCTATCTCCACAAGCATTGGGGAAAATGAAGCCCCTCGGGGCCTCACCACATGCGAAGCATAGCAGAGCAGGATAAGCACATGTCCAGATGATTTAAAAAAAACACTGTGTACTCCATTTAGCTGAGCGAGTTTCAAGCTCCTTGTCCTGCACGAAGGCTCAGTGTCACGTCTTACCATGGTGCTTTCATCGTTCATTAAATTAGCTCCCCCCTGCACTTATGCTGTAAATGATCAAAGTGCCTGATCTGTTTAAGAAAGTTGTGTCTGAGTCTGAAGGCAGTACAGCCAATGGCCTGGGGCACACACTGTACCTCATGTAAAAGGCCATGTAGACGCTTCAGCCTCCCATTTGTTTGCATTACCGCCTGGTAAATTGACATAAATAAATCTACTTTTGTTTTTAGTATATCATGGGATGCCACACTTAATATAGTGTAATGTGTTTTCAGCTGAACTATTCAGTCCTTCGAAATGTTTTGATGTTTCTCATAATCTGTTGGCTTCTGTCTATCCATGGAAAAATGTGTAGCCAGAGGTAAAGGTGGTACTGGCTTCCACTGAAATATGTTTAGACCTTTATTATTTTGAAGATTTGAATATATAAGCCAACTAATGTATTACACAGTTTTATTATAAATAAAGTTATACACTTCTAAGGATACCTTTTACCTACAAAAAGCCAGGTAAGCACCCCTGAATATATTTTACAAAAGTGCATGGACATGTAGATATTCTTTGTGAAGATGAGCACTCTTCCATTTGTAGAACAGCCTCCACTCTTTTGGAAATGTTTCTGCAAGACTGTAGAATCTCACTGCAGGAGTTTGCTTCCATTCAGACATTCAGCAAGGCTGAATGTTCAGCTTATACTACTTGGATATGCTGCAAAAATGAATAAAGATAGCAGCTATACCAAAGTATTTCAAAGACTATTCTGGACAGTAAGTTGTTCATGCATTTCCCTGCATCTAGCTGGCTTTGATAGAAGTGAAACTTCACTGGACAAGGTAATCATAAAAAACTAAAACACAAAGAGGTTGTGAGGGCAAAATTGCAGCTTTTCCAAGGACAATGCTAGTTTTACAGCTAAGCCATCTCTGGAACAGCAGTAGAAGCAACTAAGTACATTTCCTTATGCAGACTACTTCAATAAAGCACAATTTTAACGTTATTATTTCTTAGTTTTGGACTATTTTATCTGTATTCTTTATTTTTTGGTTTATAGCAAGTAAGTTGTTACTAATGCAAATTATAAGCAATAAATAAATGATGTTAAACAATGTTATGTGTAAGCCAGAGGTTCTAAAAACACAAGAGCTATTCACCAAAGCCAATGTACTATATTGTAATTTTAAGAAAAGTAAACCAGATTCACAACAAAATTTATTGAGGTATTTCTCTGGTCGCTATCCACTTCTCCACCAGGTTTCATGAAGTTCAGCTGGGTGGTTTTTGTGTAATCTTGCCGACAAACAAATGTCACTAGAAACATACCTCCACATCAGCTCCTTCCTTAGAAAAGGAATAAAGACTTAAACTTTGCCTCTCTCAAAGAGCTTTTATAAGTTTATAACCTCAAGAAGCAGCTGCAGACTCATCAGCAGCAAAATGACTTCTCATGATTGCTGTTGTGGTTGTTTGCACAAGAAGTTGCCTGCTAATGCAAAGAAAACTCTTAATGCATTTATGGCCTCTGACCAGTTAAGTGGAGCCACTTTAGCTTTGTCAGTAAAGGACAAGGAAATCTGTGGATTCTCTCACTCTCCCTCAGTTTTTACAGTGGAAATTACACAGAGGCGTGGCCTGAGTTCTGACACTCACTGGTTTATCTGAGGCTGAAATGAAATTAATTTTTATGTAGTGCGTGCTCTCTCTCACAGGGAGAGTGAAAAATGGGATGGTAACACTATAGTTGTGATTATATTGATTTTTTTCCCCCCACACCGTATGTGAGAACCACACAGGGGTTCATATCACGGGAATCTACTGTATCACATCATATGTGTGGGCTTTTGTGTGGCTCCCACAAGTTTACGGTGTATTCACACACACACCACACAAACACACACACACACACGTACAGGGACTAATGGTCTCAAACTTAAACTGATCATGGAAATTGCATTTATTTCATTCACTCTCTCTCCCTCTCACGCGTCTCTCTTCCAGTCTGTTACTCCTCTGTGTTTTCTGATCACATTCCCTCCCTTTGTTTCCTTTATACCCCCACCTACTTTTCACGCTCTTTTCTCCCTTTTCTCTTTTCCCTTCCATTTACTCAAGAGCTATTTCAAGTCAAATTTACTTAACTGAGATGACCGTAATTAGATAAAGTCTTGCAAAGCATCTTTTGAGACGAAAAGACAACAAAGCAGCTTTTAAACTAGAAAAGCACATCTTCCCCGAGGTTCAGTGCCAGGGTCCTGTTTCTTGAGAGAAAGGATACAGATCTAACAGTCTGCTCCTCTGCCATTCCCACCTGTCCATCTGTTCATTAACTTTAGCTTAGTGGTTTTTGTGTAATCTTGCTGATAGACAGTGTTAATCACATACCACCAACTTAATTCTCACCTTGCCACTCTCAAGGTAAACCCTGCTTCAGCATTTACAGGTGCCATCAAAGACCTGGGCCTTTTTTTCTTACAGACTTACAAACTTATTCTGGTAACCGGGCATGGATCTCTGTGTTTTTCTGCTTAAGTAGCTGCCCCTGTGACCCGATAAACTTACAAACTGGACTTTATTATGCAGCCAGAGGAGGAGGAGTCAGCACTTAGACACTTTGCATTTCAGCTTCTACCTACAGTCTGTGCATACAGCAACCATGCACAGAGATCTGCAGAATATAATGAAAATTAAAGACAAAAAAATTTTTTTGCAAACAGAGCAGGAACGTGATTTAAAATAAAATGTGGTTGAACTCTCGGATGCAATGGCAAAGGTCAAAACCACAGTGGAAGGAGATAAAAGCGGTTTGGAGGGAGTTCAGTTTGCTGTGTTGTTGCCTGTTTTTCCTGCGGGCAGTGATCTGCTTTGACACACTGTGCAGCTTCTCTTCGCCTGTTTTTTTCTCTGCCTTCTCTCTCCTCTCTCTCTGTCTTGTTCCTGTCTGCTTTTCATCCTCTTGCACCTTGTTTATCTTTATTTCCCTTTCTCCCCTTCACCCTATGTGCCACCCTGTCTCTCTCTGAGTTTCCTCCCTCCCTGCATCCATACCTCTCTCCTTACGGTGGATTAGAGAGGCTTACAGCCTAGTCGATCCTAATCGGGTTTATCCAAGCAGAGGGCGATCGTTGGGCTATCAGTAATTACACACGCTGATATTAGCTTCCCCTGATATGCACCCTGGCACATTTTCAATCCACATCATCTCTTTGGATCAAACAAATGGTTATATCAACAGTATGATGCAATGCCAGCTTAACATGGCATTTTCTCCTTCTTTGTTTTGCAATACAAAGATCCATCTGTTCTTTAATTATGGACATTTCATTCAAGCCAAGGCCTTGCAAAATAAAAGATCTGAGATTGTTTTAAACGGTTTTAAAGCCATTGCGGGGGGGAGGGGGGGCGGTATGAGAAGGGGAAAAAAACGCTTGGACACTGCTAGCACACAAATGCAAAGCAGGAGATGAAGCATACACTGTTCCAAAATAGAGTAATGTCAAACTATCTTACTGTATATTTTACAGTTTTGTACTGTCTTTCTAGAATATCATGAAATTTACATAAGTAGACTGTGATTTTACATGTCAAAGGTAAAATTACATAACATCACTGTACATATAGTAAAACACAATTTACTTGTTTTTTAAATATATTTTTTTGTACATATGCATATTTAGATTGTAAAAATACATTCAGAAATGTATCATAATTTCACAAATATTTGTCTGTTATGTGAGGGAATGATCTGTTAAATCCAAATGTAATACTATGGAAAAATATATAAAATGATCGAAAATTAATGAGAATAATCAATAATTAAAGAAGTATTTGAATTATAATTGTGCTGAAAATTTCATGTCATCTAGGTCTGATTCAATAATTCATAGGTAACAAGTGAAAATATAATTAATAGGAATAAAAACTAAAAAAAAAAAAAAAACATTGCACGGCCACGCTGTGCTAATTATATATTTTAAAAAATAAATGTAGAGGTAGGAATTGCAATTAATATAAATCTCAAAGTATTCACAACATTCCTGAACAGAAATAGGCCTCTGCACCTGGGTGAGGGTGTGGCCATGAAAACAATGTGACATGCCATTGGATGTTGGGACACATAATAACATGACGCTAAGCATCGGCCAATGAATGTGAACTAACAACCACAAGGTCGCGGGTATGGCAGCACTGTAGGAAAAAATCCTAATATAAAAGTATTTTACTGTGCATTTTACAGTTTTGTTCTTCTAGAATATCATTAAAGTTACGTAAATAGACTGTGATTTCACATTTCAAATGTAAATTAACATTAAATCACTGTAATGTAATAAAACAGAATTTTCATGATTATTAAATGTATCTGTCTGTACATATGCATATTTAGATTGTTAAAATACATTGACAAATGTATCATGATTGAAAGATTGAACTGTTGAATTCAAATTTGATGCTATGGAAAAGTATATAACGTGATTCCTATAAGCTTGTGTTACATCACATAAGTATTATTATCATTGCTATTTAGGGCGATCGTGGCTCAAGAGTTGGCAATTCGCCTTGTGATCAGAAGGTTGCCAGTTCGAGCCCCGGCTCGGACACTCTCGGTATTGTGTCCGTGGTCAAGACTCTTCACCTACTGGTGATGGCCAGAGGGGCCAATGGTGCGATATGGCATGCAATCCATTATTATTTAACTGTATATTTCTGTACATTTCCGTATTATGAGTCATATTGCCACATTCATTGACCTTGTTTATAGGTAATTTCATTGTTTGATCACGTTAAAATGTTCCTAATTTAATGTCTAAAAGCACTTGGAAAAGGCAGAATCCCATGTAAAATTAGTGCAACAAACTCTATTTTCATTACTGGAAATGACTGTATTTTCATGAGAAAGTTATTTTCTGTTATTTTACGGTAGTATTTTGGCGCCCCAGCTGCCGGAATATTACCGTTTTTTTAAGATGTTTTTTGTAACAGTGTAGCTGAATATGTTTCCAAACCAACTTCATTCTAAGCCAAAGACGAGAAAATATGGTGAAGCATATCTGCCCTTTGGTTTCACCTGCACAAGTGCCAAGGTAGGTCTCCCCTGACGCAGGGAAATTGTTTTTCCCTGCGTCAGGAGCACGCGCTGGGCTCTTGGTTTTTAGTTCACAAACACTTGTTGTAATGACTAACTACTCCTGACATTTTGGAGATGTTAGGTCTTTATACAGTAAAGTTACAGTGGGATACAAATAACATCAGGCTGTTCCTGCCACGATTTGTTCCCCCAGTTCAAATCACAGACTAACAGTATCCTACAGTTGTTTATGTTTTTGAACCCATTTTGCACAGAGAGGCAAGACTAAGAAGTCTATGCTGCAGTTCTAGTGATTGTTCCAGTATTTATTTGGAAGATATTTGGCACTAATTGTTGTTTAGAATGTTGTCATTATCTATCTTTGAGACAGAGTACGGTTGTCCACCAGTGCACTGTGCACTGATGGAATGATACAGAACTTTGCTACTCAAACTTAGCAGTCAAAGTGCTTTTTACTACAAGCCACATTCATTAGTGCTTTCTAACAAACAGAGCATAAAGTTGCACTGCAATGGATGGATTGTGGGCACTTTGGAGTTCACTATCTTGTCCAAGGCCAAGGAGGAACCAGGGATCAAACCACCAATTTTCTGATTGGTAGATGCCTACCTCTATCTCCTGAACCACAGCACCACAATGCATACAGCAAGATTGCTTTGATTTTAGTCACTATATAATGAACAAATGCACAGACTAAAAATTCAAACATTAATTAAAGACACGATGTATGTGCAGAAAACTGGGAGTGACTGACTTCGTATATAGTCCAGACCAATACACAACCTCTCCTATTTTTCCACACACACAACAGATATGGCTATGATATCAATTGCATTCAAGGATTTAAGGGTTGTACTGCCGTACAGAGATGCTCTCTGACAGCTGCACACACCAAGGACAAGTGGTTCTTCACATTACCCCAGCAGCATGTTTTCTGTCTCAGTGAGTACAAAAAGGTCCACGAATGTTTCAGTGCACATTTCTTTATGCAGCCACAACTACAAGGGCACCCACTGAGCATGCTTCCTCCAAGCTGTCTCCATGTGAACTAGAAAGCAGTAAAACAAAAACAAGTGAGTATAATCCTGGTCTTGTGCTACTCTCTGCATGGAGAACTCGTGTGTAATTTTAGTGCAGTGGCTGTGCAGACAAATATATGGTGACCATAAAATTCAGGGTACACAAACATCCTCGTGAACAACCTCTGAAGACAAAACTTATTTAGATGGACAAAGTTTAACAAAGGCTTAATTCACCACCAAAATACTTTTTTAAAAACATGATGCTACCTATTCATAGTTATAGTGTTTACTCAATGTCATAACCAAGGAAAATCATCTAAACTGTAAAATACATCAGTGTATCCAATCAGTTATATGAAAATAAATCTAAGACAGTGTTTTCTTCTTAAAAGTGTTTTTTAAATACTCTTAAATGTGTCTTTTTGATTATTTTTTTACTTAGCTTTTTGTCTGATCTGTTCAGTGGTCATAATTGATATACAAAACACCACAATTGAACCATGGATGGACACTTAACAACCACACAGAGGGGGTAAAAACAAAATGGACACAGATATCAGGTTTATAATGCCCAGTCAGCAGACAGAGAAGAGTGTTGGATTGCATTGGAAAAAAAGATTATACTGAGCTTTTAGTCCATCATCAGAAGGAGAAATGATGAGGTATTCTTTGGGCTTAAATGTGTGTGTGTGTGTGTGTGTGTGTGTGTTTGTGTGTGTGTGTGTGTGTGTGTGTGTGTGTGCCCGTTTGCCTGTTTGTGCCAACAGGCAAAGGTGTACATAGACACCTGCCTGAGGGCGTGAAGATAGCTCCATTTGTAGGTGATTGAGTTTGGGCGAAGGTGTGTGTTTGTGTATGTGTGTGTGTGCACCATGTTTGCATATATTTGTGGGGACCAAAAATTGGAAGTTTACTATATTTGTGGGGACCAGCAGCCCTTATGGGGACAAAATGCCCATCCCCATGAGTTTGAAGGCATTTTTGAGACTCAAAATGTGGTTTTAGTGTCAGGGTTACAATTAGTGGGAAAGCATTATGTCAATGAAGGTCCTCACTAAGATAGCTGAACGTGTGTGTGTGTGTGTGTGTGTGTGTGTGTGTGTGTGTGTGTGTGTGTGTGTGTGTGTGTGTGTGTGTGTGTGTGTGTTCACTAAAAAGAAGAGAGAGAGAGCGAGAGAGAGGCAGGGGGAAAGGTGAAAGAGAAAGAAGGAGGAGAGAGAAGAATGTATCACGTAATCTAATCTAAGTGGCTATTTTTCTTGTATAAAACCTGGGCTGCCCTCAATGAGACCGCTGTCCTCGTCTGTCTAAAAGCAGTGAGTGAGTCATGCTGTAGGGCTATACACACTCACAACACACACACACATACACGCCAAGTCACAGTGAGTCAGCCCAGATCTGCTATAGATGCTCACCTCAATAATGAATAATGAAATAGGGAAAGGCATATAAACTGCTCAAATAACATGTGAACACAGTGGATAGTAGACATATGGATGATCCTGATGGACGCACACACAGGCACACAGTGACATCTTCACAGAGCACATGAGCAGCTGGACTATGGGCAGGTGAACAGGTGGATTGTACACCAGCACCTTGAGGTTTGTGTTTGTCCACAGGTGGAGAACATTCAACCGAAGGTCGTCACTGCAAGCTGGATGGAGTCGTCTCGAAAACAAAGGTTTTGTCAGCATTTCAGGGGATTTCAGTTTCCAGTTTCTAGTCAATGAATCAAAAGTTCCGGCCAACAGTTGGATAGCTTAGCTTCTAACAGAGCCTAGAATTAGCAGGACTATAGATAAACAAATGCATCCATTTCCGACTGCTGCTGGTCTACTGCCCATTCCCATTCTCCCACTCCATCCCCACTCCCCACAGGCTGCAGGTCTCAGACTGATCATTCATCGTCCCAGATTTGAACTACCCCCTAACCCCATCTGACACAACAAATGTATGACTGCTGCTGGTCTTCTGCTCTGGCCCTTCTTCATACATGTCAGGAAAGGCTGCACAACCAAATGGATTTGCCCTGCAGTGATTTTTCTGCCTTAATAATATTCAACTGATACCACCATCACTAGTCGCATTTTCCAGAAACATATAACACAAACAGATAAATCATTTCTTTAAAAAGTCTATAAAAAGCAATGTTATGCCTCTGTTCCAGTTTGTTAAGCCTCATCCCGCCATCATGTGCTATAAAAGGCACAAACAGCTGCAGGGAGATGCAGTGAGGTTAGAGATAATCATGTGTATAAGAATTTAACACAAACAATCCCAGTGTCTTCTCAAATATTACTCTTGAGCACCAGGAAACACGCACACGTACAGAAAAAAACATAATATTCAATAATTTCCCTTGTGGGATCAATAAAGTATCTATCTATTGATTTAAGAGGCACGTGAAACCAACACATAACCACACACACTTAAACACGCAGAGCTAGCCGAAAGGCATAAAACAAATTAAACACCTATTTATGGTCTCTCAGCCACCAGGAGGCCCTAAAAACAAATTAGAAGGGCAAATTTCTTTTCAGCATTCCCTGCTAAATGTTTTGTGATACCATTGAATAAAATGAGCCTCATTTAGCCTTTTAGGCTTTGTTCTTGCAAAAAACTCACATTTATTTATGATGAGCGTAGATACATTTAATGTCCAGATGTGAGGAGCAAGATTTCCAGGACTTTCACTGTTTTAGATGATGCTTTTGGGGTTTAGGGGGTTTGTGTTTACACGTTGTTTTTTAAAATGAAACCCAAAATGAAGACCACACGATTCCAGGAAAAGCTCAAATTTCATCCCCCCCCCCCCCAAAAAAGCGCACACAGAACAAACTGTTCAGGTGGAAGCAATAAAACCCAATAATTGTGCTTGAAAGTGTGAAAGTGGGGGGAAAGACAAAGATAGGCAGCAAAACTACAAAAGGCACACAGAGAAAGTAAGAGAGGAAGCGACTAGAAGCGAGGCTTAACGGGGAGTAAGAACAGGAGCAGAAACTGCGCCAAAATCCAAAAACCACGACCATGACTTGAACATCTGTCAATAAGACTTCTTCTGCACAAGAAAGGCACATTTTAAGGTGCATCGTGCAAATCTCAGATTATAACAAAACGAAGTGAATGCACTTGATGATGTCTACAAACTTAAAGAGATTTTCTAAGAATAAGGTCACATTTTATAAATCTGTGTTAGAATAGTCAGGAGACCACACGAGCCTTCAAGCAATTCATGCTTGCTGTAATCATTCCTGCTGTTCTCGAGCATTAAAAGATCAGTTATTTCTAATGATGTTGGTGGTAAACAGTGTGTATAATTACAGCGCCCATTAACTCAGACCTGTGTCTGTGTTCCTACTGGCATCTAAAGATCTAATGTGGAAAAGTGACCATGTCAACCTCCGTCATATTCTGGTTAAAAACGTTTGCCTGACCTTGCACATTGCCAAATTAAGATTGTTTATTGGCTCTTTCTGGGCTATAGAGTTGATTAAATCTGGGAAAAGTGAAACCGCCATAATGCTGATTAGAGTTGGGAAATGTGACACTATGAAGTGCATCACAAACTGAAAGAGCTCCTGCGGGGAAACTCCTGCCAAGCGAGAGCTGTCATCACAACAGGACACGCTGGCCCAGTCGAAGTGTGAGGACAGGCTGCCGCCATAATAATACTTTATTACAATGTCTGTAATATAAAAAAGAATCACGTTATTTAACAGAACAGTTGATCCTCTGTATCCCTGCACCACCAGGACTTTTATTGATGGAAAATTTACTTATTCTTCCAAACGACTGAGTGAAGATGATTTTTATGGGGGGGGGGGGTTTCAGTAATAACAGACTCATCACCTTGGCCAGACTCCAACCAATGCGGGACAGCAAGGAGTGGCAATGATCCAGAGCAGGGGGGAGGGAGAGAGGCGATGCACTGTGTCTTTAAGCTCCAATGAAATCCATCAGGGGGAGCCAGGCTGCTGGATCATTGTGTCCGTGCGCTCATTACGTTGGAGGAACCTGTGCCGCGTTATCACGCTGGACGAGGTCTCGTTGTTTTAGACACAGGATGGTTTTGTCTGCGCTTGAAACGCATGGGGTAGAGTGAAAGACTTGAAAATCACCCGACAATGAGGTTCCGCTGGGTTCTTTGTGCCTCGTATTTTATTTTGCTGCCACTAACCGGTAAGAAAACCACTTGCGATGTTATTTCAGCGCGGCGTGTGGATATCTTTTTTTTTCTCAGTGTTGACTTTATTGCTTTGTTGTGTTTTTTTTCTCCCAACTCTTTGAGTGGGTAGTTTCAGATATTCTTACGTTTTATTGCTGTTATAGTGGTGGAATTTCTATGACGGCATCCTTAATGCTTTTCACCCTATGGTAATAATTCAAATCATTTATTTCTGTACTTTGTTCGTGCATTATTTTAGAGTCAGTGCTTCTTCGGGTCTTATTCCGTCTCCCACTTGTGCGACATGTGCTGCTGTCACCATTAAAGAGTCTTTTTTTGCCTATATCTTAGAGTATAGACGTAAACAGCCGAGGAAAAACAGCGTGTATCTTTGCGCATGTTTAGCGCAACCTCCTGTCCGTTTACTGTTTTTCCGGACTGTTTCAAGTCAGTCATTTAGTGCTAAAGGTAAATGTAAAGCTCTTGCCAACCCGCCAGCTTAAGTCTACAAATCATTTGTATGCATAACTGTTTAGTGGTGCGCTGGAAATACCTTTGGCGGGCAACAAGTGTGTGTGTGTTTGTGTGTTTGTGTGTCCCTGTGTGTGCCTGAGTGTTTTGTTTGAAGAGAATTAATTATTTATTCTACCCAAACGAAGAGGATAAGGTTGAGCATCCTACCAGAACAGCAAAAGAAACAAAGAAGAAGAAAGAGGAGAAGAAGAAGAAGGGGGAAAAAAGATACGCATCTTCTACCACAAAGCACCCGCAGCATCTTGACATCTAACAGCTCTGGATGTTAGGATCAAAGCTTCGTGTTTAGTCACATAACTGCCTCGGGTTTTGTTTTGTTTTTTTGTTTTTTACTACTGAAACCGTTCGCTTGTTCAAATAGTTCAAATCACTGGTTGCCAAACTCATATTCTGAGAGATGCAGCATTAAAAACATGCCCTCACACCCCGCGCAAACACAGATGTGGATATTTTGGAAGGGAGGGGGGATTCACATCCTTCTCCTTTATGCTTTCTGAGCTCTGCTTGAGCCTGGAGGCACAACAGTCACATGAAAATCCTGTTTTTGAAATGGCTCTTATCATGTGCAAATCTAAGTGGGGGAAAAGGAGAGAAAGAAAGTGGGAGGAAGACTGGTGGAGCTTAAACTAAAATGTCAGCTGGGTTTACTCATCTTAAGGGAATAGGTTTAGGGACCTTGATGCATGATTACTCAGCGGCTGTATAACTCATAATTATTGATTCTCCAATTGAGCTGTCGTGGTTAGATAGCACTCTCTCTTCAGGGAGTCTCTGTCAATCATGCCATCCTGTTTAACCACCACACTGGGCACTCTGATCTTAAACGATCAATCAACAGAAAAATAACAGCAATTATTTTGATATTTTCAGTCCTAGTCAAGCCAGGATACTGTGCTGCTTTCTTACAGCATTTCAGCTATGAGGAATTGTTTGCTTTTTAGTCTCATGTGGTAGTATTTTTAGATCTCTGGAGTGGCAGTCTGCTAACACAACAAACAGAAAATGCTGTTTTTTGTTACAACATGTACTTCAGGATTTCTGACTCCTGGTAGCTATTTTCACAATTTTCTGACCCTTTAGAAACCAAGCTACGAATGGAATAATCAGAAAAATAAAATCTACATCAGCTTTAATCTGTACACCTGCTCACCTGCTTGTTAATGCAGATACCTAATTAAGTAATCACTTGGCAGCAGCTCACTGCATTTTGCCGTGTAGCAGCGATTGAGACAATCTACTTAATTTGAAACAGAGTATGAGAATGGGGAAGGACAGCGGTGTAAGTGATTTGGACCTGGCGTGGTTGTTGGTGCCAGGCGGTCTGGTCTGAGTGTTTCAGAAACTGCTGATCTACTGGAATTTTCTCTGCGAATGCCTTGTTGATGCCAGAGGTCAGATGAGAATGGCCAGACTGCTTTGAGCTAAGGGAACAGTAAGTCACATAACTGTTTGTTAGAACTCTCGTATGCAGAAGATCGTCTCCGATTGCATAAGATATTAAACCTTGAAGCAGAGGGACTACAGCAGAAGACCACGCCGGGTGCCATTGCTGTCAGCTAAGAACAGGAAACTGTGGCTACAATCCACAGGCTAATTAAACTTGACATTAGAAGATTAGTAAAATGTTGTTGGGTCCGATCAGTATAAATGTCTGCAGCAAAATTCAGATTGCAGAATTTTACATAAAACAGCATGAATGCATACATCCATCCCGCCTTGTATCAATAGTTATGACAGCAGTGCACCCGTCTTCTAATTGCTGCTCCTATAAAGCTAAAGCAATCTCAAACTGTTCACTGTTCACTGTACTTAAATGGCCTCCATAGTCACCAGATAGCAATCCAATAGAGCACCTTTGGGATTTGGTGGAACAGCAAATTTATACCATGCATGTGTAGCTGACAAATCTGTGATGCTATCATTTCAACATGGACCAGAATCTCTGAGGAACGCTTCCAGCGCCTTGCTGAATCTGTACCAAAAGCAATGAAAGCAGTTTTAAATGAGGCTATATGTTGAAAAAAATGTTTCGATTAAGAACAACATCTCCGCTATGTCTTCACTGGGTTTTTTTCTTCAGAGGTTGTATTTAATTATATTATTATTATATTAATACACCAGAAAGCAGCAGCATTTCTTTCCCTTCTGGTGTGGATTTTTATCCAAGCCGAACCCATTCAAAATTAGCAACAGGTCCAACATCCATCATCCTTAATGTTCTTCCTCTCTACCAGTGTGGTCAGAGCCACTCATCTCCCCCGGTGGGCCTCACATCGTAGTTCCCAAGAAGGGGAAGCTAGAGCTGCGCTGCTATGACAATGCCACAACGTCTGGCGCCCCGCCCAGGTTAAGGTGGTACAGGGACAAGTCTCGCAAGCTGGATGGAGAGGTGCAGGAGGGCAACGTGGCTTTCGTCAGGCTATCAGCCGCCCAGCTTAACCACATGGGTCGCTATATATGTGTGAATAACATCACACTGGAACAGAGCTCTATCTACGTATACGTGAAAGGTGGGTGTTTAACGGGGGGGGGGCATTTGGATGTTTGTCTTCACAACATTAATCCAAATCTTTACCTGTCTGTCATCTCCCTAGACCCCTACAATGCTTTCCTGCACATCATGATAAACATCAAACTGGTGCGAGAAGGCGATAGCTGCACCATTCCCTGCCTTGTTACTGACCCCGAGGTCACCCACCTGGGTTTGGAGACCTGTGATGGACGACCTCTGCCCTCTGGTATGAGTTATAAGAGTGACCTTCAGGAAGGCATCACCATCAACAACATTCAGAAGGAATACGATGGCTGCTACGTATGTGTGGGACTTCTTCACGGAGTCAAAGTGATGTCAAGTAAATACAATCTGGAAGTACGACTCGGTAAGTAAAAGTCAAAAAGCGATATGTATTATTCGTGTTTCCTGAAATTACCATTCATGTTAATGAGAGATTAGTCACTTTTGTCCAGAGTAATTAATTACTGGTGATATATTCCCTTCAGTGTGCATATATAGAAAATATAAGGTCTTGTTACAGAACAGAGCAGGCATCAGTGACAACAGGCAGGAGCCTAATTAAGTCAGACACAGCTTGAACAAGAGGACTGAGGAAGGAAGTGGGATTCAGAGCAGCTGGAAGATGTCCAGCAGCTGCCTGATGTATGGAAGAGTACCAGCTGAGCCATCAGCTGATGTGGGCTGGCACTCAGATGTTGTTGTTATCACCTAATCTATCCGGGTTGTGATCGGAGCTTGATTTTTGCAGCGTGACTAAATGAACACCATGTTTAAGTTGTTTCATGGGTGTTAATGAAGCTAAATGTGGAGGAAGAAAACAATGGGTTTACTGCCACATTCATATTTCTCTTCATACCTGAAATACAAAAACATCCATCTATGAGCAGCTGCTGAGAGCACAGAAGCATCTTTAGAGGAACTGTTTGAATTAGGAAAATGGAAAACTGCAAAGTCACTAGCAGGCGAGGCGATGGTGAAGTGGAAAAACGTCCATACTTTACCCGTAATTAGTAATTGGAAGTTAAAACCACAGCATTTGCTTTCACTGATGCCTCTAAAAGCATAATGGCATGTCATTAGTTCTGCAGGAATTTGGTTTGATGCAAAATGAAGGATTTTAATTTATGAAATTCATAGCTGCCTAGACTTTGGCAGCTATTGACATTTTGCTCAATATCACCAATAAGCGAAATTGTAGCATCGTAAAAAGCCAAAGCATGAGCAGATGCAATATGCATTCATCCTATGGGAAATCCATCCAGTCTTGGTTAAGACTGGAACATGATAGCGGACCAACACTGGCAAATGCAGAGCAGCTAGCATGGCTAATAATAGACAGTCCAAAAGCCTTCTGTTCACTTTCTTTTTTAGCCACAAAGAGATATTACATTTTTACGAGCTACGTGCATCTTAATAAAATAAAATCGATCATAGATACAATTTAAGTTTGTGCTTCTGTCCTCTGCATTACATCAGCACTCTTTATGCGGACCAGCTGAGGGGCAGTACGGCATGGTGTCCTTTTGAATGATGGGAAGAGGGAGAAAGCGAGAAGTACGTTGAGGAAGGGAGGAGCCGAGGGATTTGATTCCCCCAGTGAACAAAGCTCTGTAACAGAGCATGAAGGCTGTGTTTGGGTTAAATAGAATTAGTCCAGCACAAACACAGCAACCGAAGCGGCGTCTGCAGGCATTTAATGCTGGAAATTAATCGTCCTGCCTACGTGGGGACAAGTGTCTGCATTTGGTCATGCTGCTCACGTCAGTATAAAGCTGCACAGTACAAACCGCATTGGGGTATTTTATTATGGCGTTTAAATAAGCAATTTACTTATTTTTATTACATTTTAGCACAAAACCACCACATTTTTTGTTTCAGGTCAGATGAAAAGCCGCCGTTTGGGATTCATGATTTCAGATCATACCAGTCCAGAGTTATTACAGTGCAGCAGAATGATTTCAGGCTCACATATGTCGTGCTGTTAGAACTGTCTGTGTGACAATGCACAGGTGAAAAAAATGATATGATGCTGGTTTAGATGAACTCACAAATACAGCAGTTTGCTACAGTTGCTTTTTGAATCCCTTGATTCAGTGCCAGAGTTACGCCCAGTGATCACGCTGTCCCAGAAAGACAAAGTCATCTTGAGGACAGGAGAGCAGTTCGAGCTTACCTGCAGCTCCTCCAATGTCAACGCAGACGTCATTCTCAAGTGGGACTTCCCGTCAACAGCGGTGAGAATGATTCAGGGATTTATTTGCAGTTCTTTGTCAGGGATGTTTGGCTGCCTACTTGTCAAACAGTTTGCAACGTCCTTTAGAAATGATTTCATTTTGCACAAAGCTAACATGGAGAAAAGTGAGCTCATATCCCAAGTAATGCTTTAGAGACTTTTTCGTTCAAGAAACATGTTTCCAAAAGATTTGTGATGCTGTTTAACATGTAAACAAAAAGCAGAACTATATTTTCTGTGAAGAATTATACCCAATATTTTAATATTGAAAAAAAAGTTTGAAAAAAGACAAAAAAAAAAGGAGAGAAATTCGTAAAAGTTTTGGAAACAGGTTGTAACTTCGCCTACTTTCAAGGTGCACGGTGAAGGGCAAACATGTGAAGAGGCTGATGGTCCAGCAACATTTGAAGCATGAAGAGCAACTTTCTGGTTCTGCCAGCATATTTCAGCAGCCTGTTCCCGTCATCACTGACAAAGGGTATAGGCTGAAGTAACAAAGTTGCTCTTCATACTGCAAGTGTTGCTGGAGGTTTGACCTTTGACGTGCAGAGGAGTGTCCAGACGGGGGGCTGGGGTGGCAGCTTGTGAATAGCAAATAGTTACATTGTGCTTTTTATTCATATTTGGCACAAATTCCACACTTTGGATATGGTTGTTACTTACAATTTCTTAGTTACCAGTATAGACATTTTATATACTAGTATGTGCCACTGCTACAGTATTGTTTGATCTGTGATTTTAACCCATTGTTAGGTGGTTGCTAGGCAACATGATGGCATCATGATGTGCTAAATGCAAAATTGAGCCTTGTGGATATAAATGAGATGCTACTGTCATTAAATTAAAATGATACTATTATTTGAAGTGTTGCAGGCGCATAAATGTTACACATAGGTCATTTTAACTCCTTGGTAGGTGATGTCATAACATCTGATCTAGATAAGAAACTTAAGAAGGCTAAGACGTCACTGTGTACTGAGCTTGGTCGCTCAACTTTTGATCATAGGGAGGAGGTGCTGACAGCCAGACTTTGTATGTTACAGTAAGACTACAGTTGCTGGATTATGTAGAAAACAACAGATCTGTGTCATGTTACACCTGTAAAGCATGCTTCTTTGCCTCCTCTTTGCCACTTTGCAGCATCCTTTTGAAACACAAACCTCACACATCCTGTCCGGGGGTTTGGGTTACGAGCGTTCAACCTCACTCTTGATCCCAGCTGTTAACCAATCAGACTCAGGGACTTACCGTTGCCATGCTCACAACGAAAGAGGCCGCAGTGACGAAGCGATGGAGCTCAAAGTTTACGGTAAGAATTGGGGGCTTTGTATTTATACTCAAAAATATATTTTCAAGTTGCCCCAGTAATGTTATAGTTATTTCTGAGGCCACACATACCTGGATGTGTGCAGAATGTTATCAACCTTTTGTTCATAAAACATATTAAACTTACACATTTCTGCTCTTCAGATCAGGGGTTCATTAAAATGTTAGTAAGTCAAAGTCCAGTCCAGGAAGAGGTTAAAGAGGGAGAGAGCCTGAGCCTAAAAGTTGAATTCGATGCCTATCCTGCACCAAGCTTCATGTCCTGGTCTTACAATGGGAAGATTCTCCACAACACCACAGAGCACGTCATCACTCTCCACCGAAACAAATACAGGTACAGTTAGTTAAAAGTGAGTACTTCAAGTAACCAGTACGCTAGTATGTCACTGTGGGTTAAAGGATTTTACAAATACACTTGTTCTATCAGATACAGCAGCAAGCTGAGACTAGTGAGGGTTCTTGGCTCCGAGGGCGGGATCTACAACTTCTCAGCCAGTCACAAAGACGCATCTGTCGATCACTCGTTTCATGTGTATGTCAACAGTAAGTAGCTCTCACATTTGTTCCTTTGGGTTGTATACTTAGAACACAGTTAGTAGCTGAAATAACAATCTGTACAGAAGAGTAGCTAGATAAATCAGAGTTTTACAAACTTTTCGCCTGCATTGATTTTAGTTAAAGGAAACCTCATTTTGATCAGCTGGTACTTTTCTGTAGTAATACCACAGGTAGCCAGTATACTGGGAGTCAACAGGAGATGCTTTGTACATGTGCTGTATGCTTCATATACGACTTTCTTTTTTCTCCGTAAGGTAAGCCTGTCATTACAGCTCAGGAAGGGCCTGTTGATGGACAAGTGCGGTGCATTGCTGCAGGATACCCCGTCCCTAAGATCAGCTGGTACTTCTGTGAGCTGCCGCGCACAAGGTATCCCGAAAACGCAGCTTATATCAAGATCTTACAAAAGAGGATTAGGCCCACTGAAATTAAAATCATAATTCTGAAAAAATGATCATGAAACAGGAAATCAGTTTGCCTTTGAAATTTGATTTATTAGTAACATATTATTAAGTAAATATCTAACCAAGCCTTCAAGTACATTGTGCTTTATTAAGCACTAAAACTTTATGCCTTTTAATAAAAGTTTTAAAGCTTTTCCTATCCTAACAAACCATATGCACACTATATTTCACATATTTCCGTTCTCAGGTTAGCGACTAAGGTACAAATAGTGATTTGGCCCCACTGACGAGAAGCAGCTGTATTAAAGGTCCACATGAAGATATGTATATGTAAAAAAAAAAAAAAAAAAAGAAAGAAAAGAAAAGAAAACAACAACAATTGGCTACAAATATAAATGGCTAGGTTTTAGGATCGTAGGAACAGAAAGGATCATTTTATTCTATTAGAACAGAAGTAATGGAGACGATTGCTAGAAGGAGCTGCAGAAACAGCACCCGGTTTCCACTGGGTGATCTACATCAGTGACACCACCTCTGATGTGTTTGTTGGCTGGTTCATCTGTAACTCAGATGCAGAACTGTGCTCTAGTTTCACATCTATTAGACTTAAAATTGCTTTAATTTTTCCATCTTTTTAAATTTGTTTTAGACAATTTAGCAATTGATGGAAAAGCTTTTAACGCACTTACAGTAAGGAGCTGTAAGTTTAGTATGTCTTATTTTTCCTACCTCTCCTACTGGAGTGGATCCAAAGGCACTGAATCAATAAATTGATTTGTAAAGGCTGAAACCTGCTCTTGCACGGAGTGATCGTAAGCAACCTTAATGTCTCAACAGGTGCTCACAATTGCCCAATGCCACCCAGTGGGAGACCTCAGAGGTCACTGTCCTTTCAGAGTCAACCTTTGGTAGGAGTCAAGTGGAAAGCCGACTGAATGTCAGCAAAGAGTTCACTCAGTACCACACACTGGAGTGTGTCGCTTCTACAGAGGAGGCAGAGGCCTACACCCTGTTCTCCATCAGTGGTAAGACACTGTACGGACCGCAAATAGAGCTGCAAGGAGAGTAACACAGGTGAAGCGTCAGTGTCTGCGTGGTGGGGATTTGTCTTATATAGCGCGCCACAAATACGTTGTGCAAGAATTCAAAAAGACACACAAACCCATTGACCCTTTGTCTGCACAGGCCAGGTGTGTGGTTACTGGGTACAGATTGAATGAGATTAGTGTATGCTGACTATGCAAGCTGGGATTATATGGCGCAGACTCACTAATCCTTGTCACACAAACAAACACCACTGCTGCAGCTGTCTGTTTTAACGGTAGAGGATGTCACTCCGTGTGTGTGTGTGTGTGTGTGTGTGTGTGTGTGTGTGTGTGTGTGTGTGTGTGTGTGTGTGTGTGTAACTACCAAAACTTGGCTACTTCAATGCTCCATGAGATTTCTCACTCTGGGTTTGTTGGTGTTCATTCTCAGAGCGTGTGGTCCCCCATAAACTCTTCACGCCTCTTCTAACCGGCATGGTGGCTACTGGGGTCTTACTCAGCCTCGTGTTAGTGGTGCTGCTTTATAAGTACTTGCAGGTAAGGAAAAAGGAAATAAACTGTGCATGCCTTATGATTATTGTGATTTTAAGCCCGGGTTTAAGTAGGGTCACAGATTTGACGTAAATCACAAAACTCTTTGGCCATCAGCCCCTTTCAAACCCATGAATCAGTTTCAAAGATTATAAACATCAATCTCAAATCAGGATCATCAAGCAGCATTGACATACACTTTGCATCCCAGGAAAGTAAATGGCTTTGGGAGTTTCTGGCAAAGGGCCCATTCTCATTTACTAATGACTCATGCCTCCATCGTGTTTAGAGTACGTTAAAGTTAGAAGCATCTTTCTTTCGTTCTGCATTTGGCAGTGATGTTTTGCACGCAAGAGTGACGGTAAATTCTTTTAATCAACATGAATGTGTCCTAATGAATTTCAGTTGAATCAGTCAACCATTTGAAGTGCAGACATGCTGTAGTTAAAGGATTTTTGACACTGCGATCACGCCTCCAGCCATTAATTTGCCCCCCTGAGCATGCTGTGCTTATTGCTCTCAGATGAGTCAGACTCCTTGAGAAGTAGCTCACGCATCTGGAGTGGGATCGTCAGGGGGAAAGTCTAGACTCGGGCTGACAACTAAAGTGCATCTTTGTAAAAGAGCAACGTGAAAGGGAATATGAGCTATACAGTCGAACACAACAAACAGTCCCGGGAAGCTGATCTGACGTCACTTTTTCTCTCCCCTCCAAACTTTAACAGAAACCAAAGTTCCAGATTCAGTGGAAGGTCATCGAGACTGTCCATGGAAACAACCATATATATATTGACCCCACCCAGCTGCCATATGACTCCAAATGGGAGTTCCCCAGGCAGAAACTGCGCTTTGGTAGGACAGTGTGTGTAAGAGTGCAAATGTACAGCGACTGTTATCATTTTTAGAGCATGAATGAAGTGTTAAAGTTTGTTTTTTGTGTTTATTTGAAGGTAAGACCCTGGGCTCTGGGGCGTTTGGAAAGGTAGTGAGGGCCACTGCATACGGATTGTGTTCTGCAGACGCTGTGACAACCGTCGCTGTTAAGATGCTGAAATGTAAGTCTATATTTTCCCCATCACCGTCTCTGTGTTGTAACAATATTATATAAAGTGGTACAAAGTACTCAGTACTGTACTTAAAGAGTGAAAACACCAAAATTCAAAGTGTTTGACTGCAATCCCATGTTTAAAATTGAATGAAAAATGATGAAAAATAAATCTAACCTGGAAGTGACAGAAATTGCAGTTCCTTAAGTGGCTCCGAAAGCAAGTCAGTGCACACAGACTCTGTGTTAATGAATACAGTGGGGCCTTTTGTTTTTTATTTTTAATAACTCATTTTGATACTTGCAAGAAGTAAAGTTAGTTATATGGAAGCTGCCTGCTCGTCCTAACCTTCGCTAATTAAAATCAGTAAACTAGATCGCTCACTTTTGGTCTTTTGGAGCATTTTAAAGGAATTACATGACAAATATTACGGCTTGCTGCTTGGTACAGCTTGTATAAGAAGACTGTGGCTCTGTTTTTACTCCACACTAATTAGGAGGCATGTGTGTCCGAGCTACTCACCCCTACAGTCTATGGGGCCTGCTTGCTGACAGAGCTTGCTTGGGTTAGCTGATAACTTAGCACTCCAACCAATTGTCCAAATATTCTGACTCGAAAAAAACAAACACTCAAACAATAACAACAACATAAACAAGTTTCAGAGTAGAGACGAATATGAAGTTGTTTTTTCTCTTTTTACAATTCTTTTAATCCCCCACATTTATGTTAGATTGGAAAACACTGGGCTGAAAACCAAATAACTGTTACACCGCCACTAGTGTCACTACTGGTACTGTTTCTTCTGTATTTCTGATTGCCGTTAGGCTTTTAAATATGAGAATACGCCAGTCACAAAGGAATACTTTCACTTTACGGCCTTTGATTTTGTGCTTATACGTCTTCCACTTTAATGTTGTGATGATGTCATCTCAGCCAACGCTCACTCCACGGAGAAGGAGGCGCTGATGTCTGAGCTGAAGGTTCTCATTTACCTTGGAAACCACGTTAACATCGTTAACCTGCTGGGAGCCTGCACCGTCGGAGGTGAGAGGAGTCACTACGAGCACAATTAGTTCACTCAGAATCAGATTTGCATGTGAGATATTTTTGGATTGGTTTTGTCGTGTCAGGGGCACATAAACCTTACACATCTGCACTCTTGTTTTATTGTTGACTGTCATGATTTATGATTATGAATGTTGTCTGGGAGACACATTTGCCATATCCTCATGTGGTGACTCACTGCTGTACCCGGCCATTATCAGCATCTGCCTTCGATATGAAGACGTGATTCATTTTACCTTGCCACAAATCTGCTGTGTGTGTGTTCAATATTATTTAGCTGTCTAGACCTCAGTATTGATTATAATTTAGTTTGGTGTTTTTTTCCACAGATGTATGCATAAGCACTTATTGTGAGAGAAACAAGGAATAGTGACATTGTTTCCTCTGTTTAAACATGATCAGCTTTTAAACACCCTTGTTGTCAAGCCTCATCACTGTGTCAGAACTGCTTGCCGTTTCTTCTCATTTTCATTGTGCTGTCATGGTTTAAAAATCAGTGACTGATGGTTGTCGTTTTTGTATTGTTTTGGTTTTTGTCCCTGTATTCTGCCAGGACCAATTTTGGTAATTACAGAGTACTGTTGCTATGGGGACCTCCTCAACTTCCTCAGAAGGAAAAGAGAGTCCTTCCTAAACTCCAGAGCTGGGGATGGTTACTACCACAATGTCTCGAACCCAACAGAGTCCACAAGGTGCGTATGTGCAGGAATGCTTCATGGCGATGACAGCTGAAAGTGGCTAGTTTCTCTACTTACGTGTTTGTATCTGTGTGTATTTCTTTAGCAGTGAGGCTACTGGTGCAGGATATATGCCCATGCGTCCCTCTGAGAAAGAAAGGTCCTCTGAGTCAGGTACAACGTCGCTCTCTCTTTACATTTCTAATTACAATACACTGCATAACCAATAGCATGCCTCCACAAAGGATGAAAATTCCCTACAAATGAATCAAAACTGGAATTCTCGCATATAACTGAAGTGCATTGTGTGCCTAGATGACATAGATGAGCTGTCCTTGGATGCTGAAGATCTCCTCAGCTTTTCCTACCAGGTGGCCAAAGGAATGGAGTACATTACTTCCAGGAATGTAAGGCTTTTACAGACTGTTAATAAACAGTATATAGACTCGTCATGGGAGAGATTTAAAAGTGCTGTTCCTAGTTCATAAATCATGGCATGGCTCAGGGCCAATATTCGTGCAGAACTTTTTCTTTCAGCTAATGGCATCATTATAGTAGGAAACCACGGCATTGCTGCATTTCAAACGTATACTGCACACAAGCAGATTAAACAATTAGGCGTCTCTATTTAATGCTGTCAATTCAGCAATGAAAAAAATGCCAAATGTAACGATGAAGTTACAGAGAATTTGTTCAGTTATCACATAACTGCATCTTCCCCCAGGCTGTGTGGAGCATTTTAGCCATTAAGGCACTGCTTTGTTTTATGCCATATTTAGATTCAACGCACAAAGTCGACTAGGCGTATAAATCAAGTCGAGATAATGTCACATATCTGGATTGCATCTCAGGACCAGTGTTGTCTTTACAAACTTCTGTATTTGCTGACACACCCATACAACCATAAAACACTCAAGCTGCAAGCTGCACAATCCAAACATTGATGTTTTGCACACTGCATTAGTGCTTGCTGATTTACAGCATTTCTCACAGCGACTTTCAAACAATCAGGTAGAAGCAGAACTCTTACATGCGCTACCTTGTCAATGCTAGTTACCAAAAACAACGAAGTGCACTTGGTAGTTGTAGGACTACACAAACGTAGACGCAGCAGAAATTAAATCCTACAAGAGTGATCCGGTGGACAGGAACATGATTCCAAATGAAAGGAAATTAAATGAATTAAAGTTTGAAGAAGCTCCACCTTAGTTACATACAAACAGTCAGCCTTAAACCGCTTCAATTGCTCAGACTGTACTTTTATTTATTTATTTAATTTATGCATAGTTTGTTGGCTTATTTCTACTAATTTATCCATTTGGATTGCATTCCCTACCATATTTTTTCATGATTTCAGTAGAAACATGGCTTCTGTGCCCAGGTTACCTGAACAGTTAAAAGAAAATATGACATGAATTACAAAAAAGTCCAAAAAAGTTGGGCACCGTTTTGCCCCCAGTACCATCCGAGGCTTTTGAATTGAGTGCTGGATGATTCCTCTCTTCTTTAGTCCACAGGACTTGGCGTCCAAGTTTTCCAAAGAGAATTTCAAATTTCGATTCATCTGCCCTCAGATCAGTTTCCCCCTTTGCCTCAGTCCACTTTAAACGAGCTTTGGCCCAGAGAAGACAGCAGGGTCTCTGTATCATGTGCATGATAGAGCTTTAACCTGTATTTGTGGAGTGCACGGTGAACTGTGTTCACCGTGCTCACGAGCCCATGGAGGGATTTCCATGACAGGATCATGCCTGTTTTAAATGTAGTGCTGCCTGAGTTTCATATGATTTTCAGCCTTGTCCATTGCGCATACAGATTTCTCCACATTCTGTGGAATTGAAGATCATTACTCTGAAATTGTTCCACAGTTTGCAGATTCATTTTTTTGCCGATTGGTGAACCACTCCCCATCTTTACTTCATGTTACTGATCTGTTGCAATCAAATTCGAAATGAGCTAGATTTTTCTTAAATGCATTTTCTTTGTTTAAACGTTTGATGTTTTTCCTATATTGTGTTGTCATTCAAATATGGACTCAAGAGATTTGCAAATGCATGCATTTTGTTTTTACATAGCAGCCCAGCTTTTTTAAAATTATGATCGTAATAACACAATTCCCCTTTTGTTGTGTAAAGAAACTGTGCTCAAACACAGCTTTAACGGTGTCTTTCGCCACAGCTGATTCGTTTCTCACAGACACAAACTGGTGGCAGGCCAACAGAGAGCCCAAGCTGGTGACACTTTTTCTTTGTAACATAAAGATGAAAAAAAGTGTTTTACTTCCCTCTACGATGCAATCTTAAAACCGTTTTATTAACCAGTTACACTCTTAAATAAGACAAAAGTAACTGTTTAGAATGATCGTGTAAAACGTGGCACCCGTTTACCCACACATGCTTTCTTGAATTTTGTTTGGTCATATTGAGTCATTGTTTCTCCTTCTTCTACTTCTTCTTCTTTTGTAAACACGTCAGTTCGCCTTTTGTGTTTGCCACAAGCTTTACCGGCCTCGCCTCCTTTGTAAGCGTGCCCTGTCATTCACTGCAGAAACCGGTTGCTGTGTCAATGCTCATCGCTGTGTTTGTTTCTGCTGCCGCGTTTGTGTGCGCAGTGCATCCACAGGGATCTTGCAGCTAGAAACATTCTGCTGACTCACGGCAGGGTGGCGAAGATCTGCGACTTTGGCTTGGCACGAGACATCACCACCGATGCCAGCTATGTGCTCCGTGGAAACGTGAGTCTGTCTTTCCGTCTGTCAGTCTTTCGCTCCCTCCTCCTTTGTTCTTTGTTCCCGCTCCGTCTCCGCAAACCAAGACAGGAAAACTCCCACGCTCGCTTCTCTTTACGGAGTCTGAACTGCTCTATGAAACAATACATGTAGAATTTTTGTGAAGAAAGTTGGACAGCAAGCTAAAAAGGAAAAGATGAAAAGTTTGCAGTTACACTGGCCAAACAAGAAGAAAGTTCTGTTCATTTTGTACACGAAGGCATTATTTATTGAATTGTATTTTATAAAACTTTCATATAACTTTTTTCACACTGAAAATTTAGATTCTTTTTGATGGGCTATATTATATTCTTATAAATGAGGACACGAGTTCATGGCTCTCTCCCTCCTTCAGGCTCGTCTGCCGGTCAAGTGGATGTCACCTGAGAGTATTTTTGACTGCGTCTACACGATTGAGAGTGACGTGTGGTCCTACGGCATCCTGCTCTGGGAAATATTCTCCCTCGGTAACATTTCCATTTTATGCTTTACTTTCCTTTTACTGTTTCAAATCATCATTGTCATCCATTTGACTGGGGGCTTTAGTACAGGCTTATTAATGCTCACAAGCAGCAACATAGCTTAGGGCACGCACGCAAAGTGGTATTGATTGAGAAGCCAACAGTACCGTGCAAATCAATATTTTTTTCCTTTAAAAATGATGTAAAGTTGTTGTTGCAGGTAACAGCCCGTACCCTGGGATGCAGGTGGGATCTGCATTTTATAGGATGATTCAGGAAGGCCACAGGATGAGCAGGCCTGAGTATGCCCCCACTGAGATGTAAGTGCATGTTTGTGAGAATGAGTCTGTTTCATATACTGCCATCACAAAGGTTGCAGGAAGTCGTGTGTTTGTTTTTTTTTACTATCAGGTGATAAACAGATTATTTTTTCAATTAATAAAATATGTGTTTTAGGCCTTGGTCAAGCACTTACTTCATCCCAACCTTTTTCTTTGATGATATAAGCAGGGCAGAACCAACAACGCCAACAGTGTAGAAGCTAAAAGCAGAGAACTGTTTTATTCAAAACAAATTATCACTCTGTTTTGTGGTGATCAATTAATAATTCTTTGTTTTTATTTATAACCTGGACTTCTTTTATTATAATTTTACATGATCAGTTATTTAAATAAATTATTTGGATCTAATTTATATGTTGTTTTCCATCAGTGGGTACTTGAACTAAATCAGCAGCAGTTAAGGTGTAAAAGCCAAATATGTTATTATTTGTTCGATGCTGCCTTATATCCATGACTAAAGTCATTTTCTACAACGTGACTGATGCAATATGAGCTGTTACAGGCTATGAACCTGTCAGCCTGTAGTTTAGATGTATAAAATAGCTAGATTGTTTTTGTGTTCTGGCTGTTTCTCTGTATCCCAGACATATAAACTAATGCCAGTGTGACCTGCGTTGTAGGTATGACATGATGCTGTCCTGCTGGAACCACGATCCTCTGAAAAGGCCTTCCTTCAAAAAGCTGGTGGAGAAAACAGAGCTGCTGCTGTCAGAAAATACCAAGAATGTGAGTGCAAGAACGACTCTTAGTCTTACTTTTGTAATCTGTCTTTTTTGTTTTTCACTCATTTCCCTACATTTTGTCTCCAAAGCACAAAAATTATGTTGTTTTTTTTTCTTTTTTTCTTTCTTTCTTTCTTTCGTAAAACACAAGTCTGTGTTACTCCTCAGGTGTACCTGACCCTGAGTAATGCTTCAGGTCCTCCAGAGCAGCAGAGGGCGCCATCACGGAGACTGAGCTCAGTCTGCAGCACAACAGCCCCCAACCAACCTTTACTGCAGAACACAGCTGACGTCTTCCTGGACTATGTCTGACACACCAATTGGACACATACATAAATCCCCACCTTCCTGACCTTCCTCACCTCATACCACACAAACTACACTCCACTCTACTACAACTAACAGCTGATCATTTTAAACAAACTCTCAAATGCTGGCCTTCCTGCATCTTCCATACACACACACACTCACACATACAGAAACACACACACATATAGATATTGTACATATTGAGGGCTGCACTTGGCTCTCAGCCTCTATCTACTCTTGCCCTTTCAATATTGATCTCCATGGTAGGTATTTCAGGTGCACGTCTAAATAAAGCAGACCTCAGCACTAACCGGCCATCAGATACATCACCCATCAGCAGTGGGAAGAGTCTTGGCTCACATTCAGCCTTAGATTACATCTTAAGATGCTTTGGAGAAAACAAAAGGCTGCCAGTACATGTACATACCTGCACAGGGGAGATGATAGTGAACTGATAAATAAATAAACAGAGTTGATGCTGTGACTAGAGGACCTCTTTGTATCAGACTTGTCTGCCATTTCATAGAAATATTTTTGACATTTTGGGACTTTCTTGTTGAGAGATAGATGAGAAGAATTATACCATCCTCGTGTCGCCGCATGCAAATGAGGAAGTAAAGCTTAAAAACTGTAGTTTCTAGTTTAGGAGACACAATACACAGGTAATCAGCTTGTCTGGCTTGGTCCAATGGTAACAAAATCTGCACACCAGCATTTCTAAAGCTTGGACACTTGTGCAGTTGCTAAACATTGAGTAAAAGATATGTAAGATAGTAGAATAGCCCCTGAGCTGCATGCTTGTGGTAGTTTTGCCTTTTTAGAGTGTACAGCTTTGAGTTGTGCTTACGTAACTGTCACCATGCTGCTGTTGTAGGTGTTGAATGGTGTGGTTCATACAAAATTATCAGTCTGTGCAGTCTTTAACTCGTCTCCATATGTTCTTTATTGCTGTCTATCAGTATTTACCAGTGAAAGCCGATAAAACCAATCAGTTGAACTACAAGTTTGTCTTAAAGACGTTAAGGCCTGTAAGAGTTTGGCCCAAGAAACAAGGCATCTAACCAGATACTTGCTTTGGATGGCATCACTTTGGCCTTCATTATTAATGTGAAGATCTAAGATAGATATTTTAACACAGACATTGAAGAAATGTTTAGGAGTGCCTTCTCTAATCTGCACAAGATTGTCAAAGTTAGGAGACCCTGCCTTAGAGGGATGCTGAAAAACTAGTCCACACATTTGCTAATTCTAGTCTGGACTGATATATAATTGTGATATATGCCTAAAAAAAGCATCCATTTGATCAGAATTCCTGGAGGAAGGAACTTAAAACAAGATCCTACTATGTGTTTGGTTGGCTGACGCCATCTCTGCCATTAAGATTAGACTAAAATGATAGAGCTTATATTAAAGGCTACCATTAGAAGTGCCTTCTCATTCTCTGTGACTCCAATGCTATGTGAGCAAAGATGATGGCACTGCAGCACTCATTAGAAGTTGCCATGGTAGTTAATGAAGTCTCAGTAATGGATTTTTGCACATTAGAGGCACCAGATTGTACAGAAGCTATTCGGTGGCTTCTAGCTGGTATTCAGTGGTGACTTGGGGCAGATCCTTCTTATGAGACATGGTAGCTGCACTGTGATGGCGCTTGAAGAGCTTAATCTTGTGGAGGAATGTTGGGATTGAAGAAGATTTTTGACAAAATCCTGCTGGACTTCGGTGAGGGAAAGATTCTTGTTTTTCTAGAGGAGGTTGATTCTGCTGTTGAACTCACTGGGGAGAGATGAGGTCATTCAGAGCAACACTGCCAACCCAGAGTGGCTCGGTGCCTGAAGAACTCTGACAAAGATCCTTCCAGGAGTTTTTGCTGCTTGTGCGTGAGCATCATTTGTATCCTTCCTGAAGTTCCTACATACCCTCTGCCTCTCCGGAAATACCTCTGCATTACCGAGTAATGTAGGAATCATGTGATTTAGAAACCAGGACACTGCCATTGTTTAAGGTATTCCATCAATCACATGCTGCCCCATCCGCTGGCTACACACGTGCCGAGCCTGTCTGACCCATTTCCTTTCCTTCTTTCACAAACCCAAGAATAGGTCTCAGGGTTCTTCCATGGTTGACAGTGCATCACTGACGTCATGAAATCGCCCGTGGTGGCGCTGGAGGGTTGAAATGGGGAACATGTCATGAAAAGGGAGTATAGGAGAAGCGTGAGGAGCACACTGCCCTGTGTCGCTGCTGTGTTTAGGAGGCATAGCCTTTCAATCCAGACATCTTGCTTAAAACATTCTGCCTAAGAGGGCAGACTGGATGTTGGAAAGGTTAATTGTTCTTATGTCACTCAGCAAAAATATTTTCCCAAAATGTCAAATCCTAAAACCTTAAAACTTGTTTTCAGCAGGCCTTTAAATGAACACGTTTCTCTAAGGTAGTACAAAGTGTCTTTGAAGAGGAAACAAAAAGAAGAAGAGAAGCCATAGCAGAGTGGCATGCAAGCGATAATTCCTAATGAAAAAGATAAAGCCATAAAAGTTACATAAACACGAATTTCCACCTGTGCGTTGTAGCTTTGAAAACTGTGACTTATAAACAACAATTGCTGTATGTTTTTATGGATAACTTTAGTCTCTTTAGCAAAGCCAGTGTGGCCAAGGATTTAGGACTGATTGTGTGCTTTTTACTGTATGTCAAACCTGTATGCAATGTAAATATCTTAGAGATGTGCCTTTAGACTTTTTTTTTTTTAAGTGAATGCATTTGTTTGTGACAGTTATTGGTGAGAGAGCAGAAAAATGTTTCTGCACTCTGGCTTTCGGGTTCTTGCAGTTTTGATACAGTTGGTTGACTTGTAATAATAAAGAATGTACCTGTGATGGTCAAACTAACTGCAATAAGTCTTTTATTGTTTTCTGTGAAACAACATGGAGTCGTAAAAGAAACTCTTGTGAAATGTTGCCTCAGGTTGCCAACATGGTCCAACCATCATGTGTCGCATGATGCTTCTTGATGAAAGGTTGCCATCCCTGTTCCATGGATGCATTTTAATGGCAGTAATTACTGTAGGAGTAATAGCACTTTTCAGTCAAACTTCTAATGTGAACCTCAGATGGGCACTAGGATTGCCAGCCAGATACACTATGTTGTCAAAAGTATTCACTCACCCATACTGACTTCAGGTGTTTCAGTCACTCGCATGGCCACAAGTGTAAAGAATTAAGCACCTAGGCATGCAGACAACTTTTACAAACATTTGTGAATGAATGGGTCACCTTAGGAGCTCAGTGAATTCCAGCAACTCTGTGCAACAACTCCAGTGGTGAAATTTTCTCACTACTAAATATTCCAGCTATTAGTGGTGTTATAGCAAAGTGGAAGCGATCGGGAACAAGACCAACTCAGCTATGAAGTGGTAGATCGCATAAAATCACAGTATAGCACGGCGCCACTGAACTCTAAACAAGTGCAGACGTGCTCTCTGGGGGATTCATGCTTCTCCATCTAGTAATCTGATGACCAAGTCTGGGCTTGGCAGTTGCCAGGAGAATGGTACTTGTCTCAGTGCAATTTGCCAATTGTGGGTAGGGATGGGGGTTTTTGGAGGAGGAGGGGGGGGGGTTAGGAGTTGGGCTCAACCCCTTGGTTTCAGTGAAATGAACTCTTAATGCTTGAGAATACCAAGATACCAAGAAATTTTGGACAGCTTGGGAGTGACCCCTTCCTATTCCAACATGACTGCACAGCTTTGCACAAAGCAGAGGTCTATATAGACATGGATGTGTGAGTTTGGTGTGAAAGAACTTGACTGGCCTGAGTCCTGACCTCAACTCTATAGATCACCTTTGGGATGAATTAGAACAGACTGTGAGCCAGGTCTTCTCGTTCAACATTCATTTTCTGACCTCACAAATGCGCTTCTGAAAGAAAGGCCAAAAATTCCCATAGACGAACTCCTAAACCTTGTAAAAAGCCTTTCCAGAAGACATAAAGCTATTAGAGCTGCAAAGGGTGGGCTGACATCATATTTAAACCTTATGGATTAAGAAGTTCATATGCATGTGAAGGTAAACGACCGGCAATAAGTGTACTTTACTGTGGGTCAAAAGGAAGGCCATCACTGGCTTAAAAACTGAGTACAACACACATGTCACATTTAATATTTGCAACTGTTTTTATTTTCAAATTGACCAAGATGGGAGAAGAGGGGATTATAATAATAATGTTAGCAAACGTTTTGCTTCAAAATATTGATTACATCTGACTTTGGGGTAGATAAAGGAGCACAGTTCAAGAGCAGAAGAAGGGATAGAAATACATACAGTACAGGTTAGCATAGCACCGTTTTTACACTGAATACTGGTGTTTTTAACTTTGTGTATGTGTACAGTATTATACTAGATCTAGAACTGTTTAGAACCAAACGGTGTAGTGGAAGGGTGACCTGTGTATCTGTGTGGAAGGGGGAGCTCGCCGTCTTGTCAATGGCGTCCCGTATCAAATATCCTAGACCTCAACTTTGAAGAGATTTTGAACCCTTTTCCCAACCAAGATGTTGTCAGAAACATATTGCTGCAAACCAATAAAGTCTGTAATGGTGAAACATTCAGAGGTTCTTTTACGATAGACTGAAATTCAGATTGTAAGTTCTGGATTCTTGCAGTGAATTGTGAGTTTCGTTCACACCCCTCCATTTCCTTCATCATAAAGCCTGTCAAACAGGTGCACAGTTACAACATCCATTAGTCTCTTTAAAACACCATTACATTCTTTGGGCTGGGCATCAGTGACACAAACTATAAACATTTCATTACCCTTTAGAGATGCCTTAAAACGCACGCACGCACACACAAACACACTAATCTATACAGGACAAACAATTAATGTGAGACGAGTGGAAGACCTGATTCAAATATTAAAGCCCTCACTGTGTAATCTCGCCACTATTCCTTATTTGTATGGGGGAAAACAAGAAATGAGGTTTTATCCCCGCTAACAGCAATTTAGTCTAAGTTAAGCTTATGTCCAAGGGTTAACATTTGAGACTTGTCAGATAGTACTAGAGTCACTGTGAGCAGTCTGTTATTGCAGAACAATAATAGTACCCATCTTCTTTAGCCTGGCAGGTGACCAGTGCTCTGCAATGCCTAATAACCACTTTCCAGTCACACTTCTGTGCATGAAAATATACTGGGATAAAGCGACAGCTAACATGCACACAGACTCATTCACACAAACATATTCAAGTTGAGCCGTCCCACACACGGGCTCGCACAATATTGCGCCCAACGAGAGCAGACGTTCCTTGAAAATTACAATTCCTTTATACTGCAACGCAAGAACTGATTGGCTATCGCCAGGGGAAAGAAATACTGACCCCCAAGTGATATAAGAAGTAGGATCAAGGACAGGAGATGTTATAGTCACACAAACCCACATGCACACTTTTACTACACTCTGAGACAAAACACATTCTAAATGCTCCTTTGCCAACATTTCACTTCCTCCAAACCAAGGCTTTTCTGTATGATATGGCTTAATCACTGAAGTACACAGGCTGAGCCCAAACCATTTAAAGTGGAGCGGGACCCTGTCCTGGTTTTTGACTGCTATTTGAGAACCGAGAGTCAAGTGAACTGGACTGCATGAGGTTTTCTGAGGCCTAGGAAGAAGGACGAAACACTGATGATACAGGAGACCTTAAGATAGTCAGCTGAAATTCAGATGCTTGGGTAGCGTGAGGTTAGCGTATTCCAATAAGAGTGACAACAGAAGGATTTCTCTGCAATTCTGCGTCTCAACATCTACCCCCACAAAAACAACAAAAAAAACCCACCAGCATATTTTTATATGCTTTGATAAATAAACAACGAAGGCTCTAAAGAAATCTGGGGCAAATTTGATTCAGTCACCACTTCCTTTATGAATCTTCTTCCTGTGGTCTTTGCAGCATCACTGTCTAATCCTTCTGGTCTGGTTCCAGACTGAGGCAGAAGCAAAAACTTTCCACATTCCTGAGAATACAAGTACCATCCAACAACTTCAAACCCTTTACTAAGTCAATTATTGTAAGACACAAGGGGCAACACACACACACACACCAGCCACAGACACTCTTGTTCACTCATTCACACAAAGATTGTTTTCTCAGAAACACTCATTAGCTCAAAGAATCACACAACAGATTACAAACAACAGGGTCGACAGTGATTTATCGTACACAACCACGTTAAGTGCTAAAGTTGAGGAGCTTGAGGATATACTGTTTTGTTACATATAGGGCTCTTTAACTTTTAAAAAATAATCCCTACTATATACACACGCATTAATTTTAATAGGGGTAATATCTTGTTGGAAAATATATGCCTTTGAATAGTCTGTTTGAAATTTAAAGTAAAAAAAAATTTTGACTATGTTATTGGCACTTGGAATCACTAAACCCGTCATATGTACAGTAATTATCCTGTAAATAATACAGTTAAACTGTAATCTAGTTTCTTGCCAAACATGATCTGTAATTAGAAAGAGAGCCTTTTTTTGTCTCAGAGACACAGTGTTCAAAAAACAACTTCCACAAAACACACCCAAGCCCAGCCATTTTTTAAAACACTCAGAACTTTAAAACCTTGTTCTGGACTTAATTTTTTTTTTCCTGGGAGGGGTGGTGGTGGTGGTGGTGGTGGTAGGGCGGGGAGGTCTAAGAGGAGTCAGTGCTCCATCTTTGACCACACTTGACCAAAGTAAAAAGTTATGTTGTTTTTTTTTTGTTTTTTTTAAAGCAACTAATAAAAGCTTACACAGTTATTTTTTCCATGCAATCATATAAAATACTACATTTCTGTTTTCTGTTAGGCTATGGTGGATATTTACAAGTTTTTGTTTGTATCATACAGTAAATCTGTACAAGGCCAGTTCGCTTTGACACGCTTCTCAGAAAAAAAAAACAAAAAACAAAAAAAGTGACCATAAAGTGATTAATTCAGGTTTTCACGGAAACTGAAGCTTCCCTCACAACACCGCTTCTCATGAGAGGAAATGGGGATTTGAATCCATCCTGTTGCCATGGTGACAGTCTTTTGGTGAGTTCCTTGTGGACTCATTTTCCTCTTTCCTATGATTTGTTTCTTTCAGATGAAGGAACGATTTCGGGGGGAAAAACAAACAAACAAAAAAAACAAACGTATGCAACAATCCCTTAAGAGTTCCAATTCCCCACATGTTCTCGCTGTACACACTCCCCTCCTCGCTTCACTGCTGTTGGCTGCTGACAGCGTCAGTCCTGTGCGATGACGGGGCTTTCTGCTGTTTCTGGGGCTGTGGTTTAAGCTGCTGCTGGTGCCTCTGGTGGTGAGATTGTTGTTGCTGCTGCTGCTGCGGTTGTTGTTGCTGCTGCAGTTGCTGTTGCTGCTGTGGATGTGTTGCCTGGGTGAAGGTTCCCTGCTGTTGGAGTGGGAAAGCTGCCTGCAGGATCAGCTGCGTAGACTGGTTGTTGTGGAGAAGACGAGGGCCCTGGCAGCAAGACAATGCAATGATATTAGACAATGAAGGAAATTCTTCTCCCTCTGCTCATTCTCTAGTGTCACTGAAAGTCTTAAACATTTACAAGTGTAAATGACACTCCGTACACTTAAGACACACTTTATATAATTTCATAATTATTCGCAATATCATAAAAATGAAATATCTGTACAGTAAAATTAAACATGAATGCTATCCTATCATACCATGCCTCTACAATATTTTAAATCAATGACATCTTCTGCCCTCTAGTGATACCTGTAGGAATTGCTGTTGTTGCTGCTGCCCCTGCTGGTTGCTTTGTGCCACTACAGCTGTCTGGTTTTGGCCGTCTGGTTGTCCTTGAGGTGCTTGGGCCGGCTGCAGAGTCAGCGTTTGGGTCTGCCCCCCTTGCTGAAGTGGTACAGAGGGTTAACAAAGGGAATATGTTGAGGTAAAGGAATAAAAATGAATTAAAAAGTTCACTCACTCACTGCTTTCAGGGTGAATGAGCAGCTACTCTTAGTTTTATCGTTATCAATTATTAAGATGTGTGCCATTTTTTCACTATTTAAGTAATTACCCAACAACCTGCAAGTCTTTGATTTTTCAAGCGTGCTTTTGGGTTTCATTTAATTATTAAAAGGGTTATGCTGTTTTTTTTAAACCCAAAATACTTTTTCTATCATCCTGAATCTCTTCGTTATCTACTTCCAGAACCACACTGTTGCGTTAACTAGTCTTTTTTCCCCCTCCCCTTTTCATTTCAGTTACAAACACCTAGAAAATTATTGCTAACGAGCATTTTCAAAGCTACTGTGCCAGAATCATTACACCAAGCGTTAAAGAACACACATTTTACTATGCCAGGAGCAGTTTGTCAGCCCTGAGTGGCTCAGATATAATCATTTAAATGGGCTTCACTCCAAATAGTTTTGATCTTAGACAGAGAGAGGCAAAACAAAAGAAACAGACATCATTCAAACTGTGTTTACCTGCTGGCTCCCAAATGGGTTGTATGCGGTAACCACCTGCCCCATAAACATAGAAGTGGGAACCATGACTGCACCACATGCATGCATTGGAGCTGTCACAAGCTTGGTCACAAGCTGCTGCCCTGCTGGGAAGCTGGAGAAAGAACTAGATATATTTATCCATCATAGTAAATATCAGCTTTTCAAATGTACAAACTGTCAGATTGTCATTATAATGGGAATCAGGTTCGATTGTTCTGCACTAACCGGATCTGTCGGTCCTGGGTGAAAGTGGCCACAGCTGTGCCTTGCTGGGTGTTATTCTGCGGCAGGCTGGTGCTGATCTGCAGCACATTTGGCTGTCCTGGCTGGGAAATCATCATTGTGTTGTATAAAGGAGCAGATACAGAGCCCTGGGTCTGGGGTTGAGGTTGGGGCTGAGGCTGAGAAGCTTGCTGAGTCTGACGCTGGGGCTACAGAGGAGCAACAGCAAAGGCCATGACATTGTCTTTTAAATTAACGAAGCATTAACAAGATTATTTAAAGATTTTCTGTGGATTCGTTCTCCAGTTTCACTTTCCCCACTTTTACGCTGTCATGTGTGAAATTTACACATAACACAAAATAAATCAGCATGTAAGTCAAAGTGGTTTTTCTTAAGTTTTCTGTCTTCTAACTTTGAGACACAAAAATGAAATCGGTGAAATGTCTTGCTGCTGTCACACTCACCATTTTGAGCTGACTTCAAAATTGCATGAGATAATCAATAATTCACAACATGGAAATTTAAACTGTGTCTATTCAGAGGAAAGGCGGGGTTTAATGAAAGCCTCCACTATCACTGAGTGACCCCTAAAGTGTCACATTATTAAAAATGCAAACAGCATGAGATTTTAACATTTTATCCTCACAGCATAGCACTGTAATATCTGCATAAAAGTGACTAATACTGTCCCAAATTTAGGTAAGATTATTGTTCACAGAGAAAGCTGAAAGAAGACTACATGCACACACAGGCAACTTCTGAGATTAAAAGGAAATGACAAAATCATGGACATGCAAAGGAAACAGACAAACATTTTCATCTGATCTGAACTTTCAAAACCATTTTCATAGTATTTCCATAGCCTGTCTGCTTGCGTGTGTCTGCCGGTATCGCACCTGCATAAGGGTGTTGGTCTGCTGTTGTAAGCTCTGTTGAGTGGGAGGAGCCTGCTGCTGGATGGTGAGCTGCTGTGTTCCCGAATGGACGGGGTTAATTGTTGTTTGCTGGACCTGATTGGTCAACGTAGTTGTCTGCTGGACTGATCCTACTTGAGGAAGCTGTACATTCATGGGTCCACCCTGCTGCTGCAGCAACATCTGTTAGAATGGACACATGAAACGTCAGGCCACATTCAGATAGTAAGGAGATTTACAATGTGTGCGTGTTACTTTTACCAGATCTGTGCGTGACAACAGAATAATCAACAGAAATAAATTATCTTTACACAATCAGGAGATGGCAGTTTACTGTTTTCTATGAATAGAAGAAATATATAATGCATGCAGGATTCCAGTCCTGATCTAGGTCAAGCAAAACCAGGTACAGGACAATTCACCTACTTGGTCTGAACAGAGGTCACATTTCTTGTTCGATTAAGTGATTTTTTTTTTCCACATGTGGAAAATATTACATCAACACTACTTCTTGGCTCTATCTGTATCCTGTGAACAGAATCCACCCTGTTGGTTTATTTTTATAATTAATTTTATTTTGCTGTAAACACTAGGTGCAGTCATACACACCATTTTCTCAATATACAGATGTTAACTTCGACATGAAGACAGAGAAAGAGTTATGAATAGAGAGAAATAAAGCAAAGTAATAGAGGATGACACAAGGTAAGTTACACTAGAGATATAAATAGACACTGAGTAAAGTGGATTTAAACACACCTACTGTAAGAAAAGGCTTTTATGTCATAAAGCAGTGCTGACCTAAAAGTAATCTTGCATACGCATCTACAGCCTACCTGTATACCCTGCCCCTGGACTCTCTGCAGCTGCTCCTGGATGTGTCTGAGCTCCTCCTGCTGCCGCTGAATGTTAGCCTGGATCATTCTGGTCCTCTGCTCCAGCTGCTCCTTTAAGTGCTGCATGGCATTCACCTGCGCTGAGAACTCCATCACTGGCTGCAGACGGAGAGAAAAAGAACAAGCTGTGCAATGTGTATGCAATTAGGATACACTGGCTAATCGAACTCCATAGTTGGGTTGCACAGTTAATTAAATGCCACAAGGTCCAAGACCTCAGAGTCCACATTATACAAGCATTTGAAAAAAAACGTTTGTCACCAATTAACCTGTTGTCAACAAACCATTTGAGCTCTTCTCCACATACCGTATTTCCCGGACTACAAAGCGCACCTGAATATTAGCCGCACAAGCTAAAATCAGGGGAAAATCCTGTTTTGTACATACATTAGCCGCACCTGACTAAAAGCCGCAGGTGTTTCAATGTTGACTTATATGTAAGAGAATATGCACAAAGCAAATTGTCAGGAAAGAGATGGCTGTTTGGAGACACATCACTTTTATTAATATTTTGAAAAATAAGTTATGGGTACATATTTGCACAACTTTTTAGGTATATGTACAAGTAGCGGTAATTACAAGTACGAAACGTGCTGTGCTTCATAAACGAGTAACAAATGTAGTACATAACAATAACCTACAGCACACCAGAAAAATAGATTCAGACTACCTTTTAGGCTCAGGTGGATGGATGGATGTTTTCACACTTTTCCACGCTGTCAGATTCCACCGGTGGAGTTGAGCATAACTTGCTTTTCGCAAGTTTATTGCTGCACACCATCCACGACTCCCGCTGAACGCGTAGCGCTACTTTGAAGTTTGTTTTTCGTGCTACTTGTACAGCACTATGTTGCCTGGCGGATGGACATGTGACCAACATACCACTCTTGAACACCGATACTGTGTGTCTGATCACATGCCCTTCCGCCAGGCAACGTAGTGCCGTACAACAGCGGAACAAACAAAACAAATCATCTTACGATATGACAAAAATCAGGGACAATCCATAGAAAAGCCGCACCTGACTAAAAGCCGCAGGGTTCAAAGCTTGTGGAAAAAGTAGTGGCTTATAGCCCGACAATTACGGTAATTATGTCTCACCTGCACATTTGTCTGGAGCTGCTGTTGTTGTTGTTGTTGCTGCTGCTGTTGCTGTTGTTGTTGTTGTTGTTGCTGATTGATCATACCAGGAGCTACACTCTGCCCTGTAGTCTGAGAGCTCATAGACTGCAAATATAATGAAAACAAAAACTATGATTACAGGCATGAATTTTTCATTGTATTACACCACTTTATATGCACATGTTCAAGACTTAAAACTGAAATACACTTGCATTTATATAGTGTTTTTCTAATTTTACAGATACATACATCTACACAGGAAAATTTAGAATAACAGTTAACCTAGTATTCATGTTTTTGGACTGTGAGAGGAAGCCAGACTACCCGGAGGAAACCCACACAGGAACAGAGAAAATATGCACACTCCACACAGAAAGTCCCTAGCTGAGGTTTAAACCAGGAACTTTCTTGCTGTGAGGCAACAGTGCGACGCACATCTCTGAGTTTTGACGCCGCTTAACGCCCATTCAAAGCACAACAACTTTAGTACGTAAGTTGAAAAACACAGATTTTATGGTAATTATGTATTTTTGATTGAAAGATTGTTGAAGTGAAGATGCAAAACAATGAACCTCTCACCATCCCAGCTAACACTGCAGTACTGTCTTGATGCTAACCGCTGGCCTACTGAAACCTCATCAGCATATTAACCTTGCCCGTTGCTCTCCATTGAAGTTTGAAATCAAAACTGTAGCTGAGAAATTTGATTACATGTATTGAAAATTATGGTGGTAAAATCAGGTCACATTCAACATAATGTGATATAATGGAAATTTAAACTCGCGTACAGGTTTTATGTACAGCCCAGACTTTAAGCAGCTGAAAAGATGCTTTATAATTTCCCCAGTGATGCTCTTTCAGGCCTTCACTGTAACTCTGGTTTAGCTCTCTGTCTTTAACAAGTGTTTTTGTGACAGCAATTTTTTTTGAATTTTTGCCTGAAGAGTCATTTAGTTTTAGTTATAATTTAGGGATCTAAGTTTAGGGTCAACTACATATCACAAGATTATCAAAACCTAAATGTGAAGTTGATTTATTTGCCTAAAATATAAAGTGTAAAAGTTTGTGTTTTTACTCCACAAGGTTTGCAAAGCATCTTATTTTCCCAGACTTAAAAAGCGAAATATGTCCATATGTCTGCTCTAAATTTTGTCATGTTTTCATGAGAAACAGAGGCATGGGAGCTTCCTCCACACCCTGTTTGCTGAGGGCAGATCAAATTCTGTGCATCCAACCTTGATGTACACAGAGAATACTGACAGGATCACTTCCAAAACTCGCACCGCCTCTCAGAACATTTTCATCTTGTTTTTATTCGTTGGTACAAGTGTCCGTAGATTTCATCGCAGTTTTTATCCTCATGCATTCGTTTTTATTTTAGTGATTTTGTTTTCGTCAGGGAGAAACAGGTTGTTGACAAAAACTATGATGAAAATTATTAAAATAGTAAATGGCCTGCATTTGTATAGCACTTTACTTATTATTTATTAGTCAGCAGAATTAACACTGTTCTTGAAGTCGGAAGCGTTTGTCTGCGCTTAGTGCTCAGATTACGTAAGAAAGCTTCAGGAAATAGTCAAGCACAAACGTTCCACCAGGAACCAGATATGCCAATCCATAAAACAAAAAAGAAAACAGTGTTTTCTTGACCAATTTCTGTGTTAGTTATGGCCAGAAGTAGTTTTGTAAGGATTTTCTATGCATTAGCCAGCTGTGTCCTGTCTCACCTGGCTGCTGATAGATGACCGGCGCTGTGATGTCATCTCCATGGTAGATGCTAATGATTGCCGAGGGGGCGTGGCCGTGTCCATGTGTAACTTGGGAGCTGTCGCTGCAGAGAAAGTAATTGGTGGTCAATGGTTATTTTTAGATGATATCATTTTACTACAGGAGTTAGCCACTGAATTTTAATACAGAGAGGATATGTCACCACCTCCCCTTAACAGTATGTCAGTGTATGTCACATTACTTGTGCAACTGTGGGTGTCCTTACAAGTGCAGGTGTTGTCAGACACATGCGATGAGGACTTGCGGGAACTCCGCGAGGAAGTCGAAGGTGTTCTACTGTGGTCAAATCGCTCCAGTGCCTCCTTCAGGCTGGACGTATTGAGCTGTGACTCTGAGCCAGAGTCTTGACTCTGGAAAAATAAGAAAATACCAAAGATTTAAAAAACAAGAAAGCCTATCCATTGTATCTAATGGAGTGCATACAAGTGGAAATTACAGGCCTAAAAGGTAATTGAGGTACCAGCAGAAAATCTGAAGCATAAATTTCATAATCTAACATTGTAACAGCTCCTAATGAAGCTGAATATTGTACTTCAACATGTAATATATTTCTGGTATTTTTGCTTTCATCTGTTTCAGTTAGTCTTACGCAACAACTTCTACCACAACATTGTTTTTAGACTCAATTTTACTCCTGTGCTTGACATGTTTGTAATTATAAGGACCGTGCTACATGTTTTATTTATTTCTCACCTTATCTGCAGTGACTTCTGGATTTGCCTCCTCGATGCCGAGCTCTCTGCGCTGTTCTGCCCTCACCTCTGCATAGCTGCATTTTAGACCAAAAACAAAAACAAACAAAAGGGGGGGGGGGGGGGGGGGGGGGGGGGGTTTGAGAAGATGGTTGACCAATAAAAACATTATAAAAATAGAGACATAAAGAGTCTTTTGTTAACACAAACTCAACATCGTTCCTGAAAAAGTCCAGTGATCAGCAATCTTCTGGAAAAGGGGAATAAAATAAACATACTTGTACCTGACTACTGTGTGCGTGCAGACAATAAACTCAGGTCGAGAGTTCCATTGATGGTAGGTGATGTAGTAGTGTGTCTGCAGCCAGATCCACTGTTGACCTTTCGTCAGGAAACGGTAGTAGCATGACTTCCCTTTACCATATTGCATTACTGAACAGAAGCGGGGCAGAAACAGCCAAAGATGTTACCAAAAACACTCAGAAAAAGGCTTTTACAAAAGATTTTTGCTAGTTTGACTTAAAGTAAGTGCTCACAGTGTTCGTGACATTTCGCTAGCGTCTCCAGGTCGTCCACATGGTAATAGTCGTACCCTGATGTCCCCAAAACCTCAAAAGGCAGGTAGCCTATAATTGGTGGCGCTCTGTAAAAGGTAAAAGAATTTTCTTACTCTGATGTAAAATTGCTGAACGGATACTTTTTCTAGAGAAATGCTTTATTTTCATGTACATTTATTTATTTTATTTATCCATCCATTCGCTTCCGCTTATCCTTTCCAGGGTCGCGGAGGGTGCTGGAGCCTATCCCAGCTTTCATAGGGCAAGAGGCGGGGTACACCCTGGACAGGTCGCCAGTCTGTCGCAGGGCTAACACATAGAGACACAGACAACCAGTCGCATTCACATTCACTCACAGATTCACACCTATGGGCAATTTAGATTGACCAATTAACCTATCCCCACTAACTGCATGTTTTTGGACTGTGGGAGGAAGCCAGAGTACCCGGAGAGAACCCACGCAAACACGAGGAGGACATGCAAACTCCACACAGAAAGACCCCGGCCTGATGGTGGAATTGAACTCAGGACCTTCTTGCTGTGCAGCAACGCTGCTAACCACCGTGCCGCCCTCATTTATTTTATTTATGATTTGTTTATTTATTTTCTATGATTTCTTAACTTCTGGTGTCCTGAAAAGTGAAACTAGAAGTGTGGAGGAAAATCTCAATGGAGAAATAAATTGAAGAACAAGAACACAGTTTGTGAAGAACTGAAATGAAACATATTTGAACTATGACCTGGAAAAAGACCGTACTATCCTCTAGTTCACATTTAAATTTGTCAATAATGAATGAAGACAGAACTTAAGAGGTTAGATGCATGAATAAAGTCTCACATTTGCTAAACTGACCAATCATAACGTGTGTGAATGTGTGTTTCAGCCATCTATATAAGACAGCAGCCATGTGGGTGCAACTCAACCACCCAACAACCCGTTGTGATTGAGTATACAGGAGAAGAACTAGATCTGCCTACCGATGGTCTAAAAAGAGGAATTTCCATTCTAGACTGTGTCTTGATGTGAACTCTTCATTGGGCTCCTCCACCGTACACATTTCCTATGAAAATAAAATTGTGAAAATTAGATGTTTTGAGAGATAATTAATAGCTAATTGACAAATAAATACTTGACAGTCTAATGAGTAAAGTCAGTTCATGTCTGAATAATACCTTGATAAACTGAGGCTTAGCTAGCCGGACCGTGGCTACAAAGCACACCTGGTCATCAAAGGCAGGTTGTAGCGACCGCTGTAACACCCCTGCCAGACCGTTCCTAGTCACATTGGGAACTGCACAACAGTGTTACTTACTCAGCATGTCAAAGAATATAAAATGTGGTTCACAGAGCAGTACACAGAATAATATCTTTCTAGGCTAGTAAATGATATCTTAAAATTATGCTTATTTTCCACTTTTTGACTTTAACATTTAATGGGTTTAACACACAAGTTTAATGCTAGTTTGTATCTATACATGCAAGTTTGTTTGGAAAATAGTATTTTAAAAAAAAAAAAAAAAAAAAACATCTTCTGAAATTCCTCACATGCAGTGCGAGGGACATACCGTTATTGAGAGACTTGAAGTTGCCGATGAACTTAACATATTCATAAACAGGGGATTCTTTGGGGTCAATGGCCCCTCGCAGCATATGACAGCAGAACTCCATGTGATTCTTAGCTGGAGACAAAAAAGAAAAAGAGATTATAATTACCAAGGAAAAAAAATACAACTGCTTGTAAAAACATGCTGTTCATGTGCTCCACAAAGGTCATGTCCAGTCCAGCAGCTTCACTCTGACAAGCCGTGTGTTCACACTATGGTGACGTTTTTGAAATTTGAATCCTTTTTAACATTATTTATTTATCAATTTATTTGAGAAATACTTTTACTTGTGAGCATTTTTAATCTGATAATAATAAATAATCCTGTTTAATCATCAGACATACAAAAAAAAAAAAAAATTGTAAACCATATCATTTCAAATAAGCAGGTTTTATGGTACAAGATGACGGTGTGTTACTCACACTTTAGGTAATCAGTGCTAAGGTTCTCTAGCTCAGAGGGGTGTGTGGACAGAGCCTTGTACACTTCGGAGTGTTCCCCAACCGGCAGGAAGTTTAACAGGTTCTGGTCCAACAAATCCGCCTGATAAAACACCCACACACAGGCACACACACACATTCAAGAGGAATACAAATGAAGACAAGCCCTTTTCAATACACACTGGTCAGCCTGACATGTTTAATCTGAACCACACAAAAGATCCTATGAAAGCTTTTGTTATAATAAAGTGTATGACTAATACAGACACGGTTGCAGGGGGAGGTGATTTACCGGGAGGTGTTCTAGTAGTGAAGTGACACTCTCAGACACGTAGAGGATGTTGCCATCAGTCATTATTGCTATAAAGAACCCATCAAGAGCCTGTTAAAAAAAAAAAAAAAAAAAAAAACAGTGTCAAATCCCATAAGGACAAACTTAAAATTGTAAATTTAACTTCAGATATAACTATACTGTACAAAATGAGGTGACACTGACCACTGCAGTAATACAACTGTGGGTCAAGTGCCTGTGTTTTTACACAACAAACAAGATTACAGAACGAAACCTAAGATTTCTGACCTCCAGCATGAGCTGGGTGAATTCCTCATTGCTAAGAAATGGAGGCTTCCAGTCTTGCCTGATCTCACTCGACTCAGACTGAGCTGCAATCTCTGGTGAAGGACAGAGAATTCAGTCAGAACTTAATACAGACATAGTGGAAAACGTCGAGGAAGAATAAGAGCACGAGAGGTGAGGGCATGTAAAAAGACAACAAAAACAGCATAAAGTTAACAGTAAACAACTGGGTGGAAAAATGTTTTGAGACTGCTATGTCCAGTATGAAAACAAGACAGTTAAAAACATACTAGGCGGAAGCTGGTATTTTATTATCTTGCAAGTCAATGACACTAGATAAAAACAAAAGGATCACTGACCTATAAACAGTGATGAAATAATTTAACATAAACACAATATCAGTATTCATAAAAAGTTAAAACTGCTGAAACCCTTATAATTATTAAAAGACATAAAGGTAGATTTACTTTAAGAATAACTTGTTAGGTCAAAAATACACAACTGGTTCAAATAGTTACCATTTTGTAATGTAAAATTACAGCACCAATGTCTCATAAAAAGGCAATAAAAACATACTTTCGCTTTCTAGTGATGAAGGTAAGCAAACCCTGATAAGTGTGGCTAAATCGGAATGATCAAGCTAAATATACAAAAAACATCCACCCTGTGAGGTGTTTAGCAAAAACAGGAAGTGAGACGAGCACGGCAGAAAGCTCTGACCTTTGTGTTTACACAGGAAGTCGATGCTTTTCTGCAGGATGGTGGACTTGTCCATCTTTCTAGTGTTGCCAGGCAACATTGTGCCGAGTTCCTTGATGAGGACATTGAACTGGTCTCGCCGTCTCTTCTCAGACTTGTTACGGGACACGCTGCAAGCAAAAATAGTTTTGAAATAGAAGGTTTAAGACATTTTATTTGGTTCTGTTTTCATCCAGTGTTTTGACTGGGCTTTAAAAACACAACCTTTAAAAAAACAGTAATGTAACTTTATCATAAGTGACCCTGGTTATGTGAAAGTCAAGGCAGAATGACTGTTGTGTGAATGGCATTAGGACAAAGTCAGCTCTGACACTGTGTATTAACAAAAATGTACTAACTCATGTTTAATCAATATTCTATGACTTTTTTAAGTCCATACTAGACTAATCTCCTCTCCAGCATGTTTATCTTACCGTTTTGCTTTGTCCTTTTCATCTTCTTCCATCAACCCATCAAAGATGCTACAATCATCCCTAAAGAAGGAAGAAAGCAAACATATTTACAGCCATTCACAGCTTTCAAGACTTACTTGTTTACGTTTTCCTGCATGTGCGGTGGCCTTGAAGGCAGGTATGCATTGTTAATAATAACCAATGACTGATGTTGGCTAATGAGAGAATTCCTATTGTACATGCCAGCAGCAGGTTTATTTTTGGGTCACACAGAAAACGGGTGAGAGAGAGAGAGAGAGCGAGAGAGAAAGAGAGAGCAGTAGAAGGAATGCGTTTTGTTTGCCAAGAAGATTAAGCGCATTTGTGTACTACGTTTCAATTAATATAGGTCAAAAAAAATCATTTGATGGGGACTCATAGATGCTATCCATAACTTTCTTTCTTTAAATGAAAAAATATTCTTTCAAAAGTAAAGAAATATAAAGAGTTAAAATAATGAGTTTTAATTTTTGAGCCAGATGTTACATACATATATTTTGTGATTTTGTACATGTGACTATGAACATATTCTGTATACAGCAGACAACATTTTGAGGTGTTGTGTGCAGCATTATACCCCATGCTTGATGTCATGGTGGCTGCTAATCAGGGCTGTGGCTGCAGTGATTTGTTCTTTAGGCGTGAGGTAGGCATTTGGAAGACCACCTGTTGAGACAAAAAGAGCAGGTAGTTTATTAGTTTAACTCCTAGTTATTTTTCATATTGTATATGAAGGCACTAAATGGGGCTTTGAAGTGAAAGCCTGAAAGGGTAGTCCCTTTTCTAACCATAACATTTGCAGATCATATCTTTTCTCTTAACTAGTTCCTTTCTTTTTAAAAAACACAGTTACATCTCCATACATGCATGCACACACTAAATAATAAAAATTTCTGACATTTAATAAACACTTTTCCATGCACCAGATTAAATCTGTGTGTCTGTGTATTAACTTCTCACCTCACTGCAGCCTATGCACGTGCTCAGTTAACGTATTTTCTCAGGGGGTTGTAGAAGGGGTTTGGGGTCAAAAGTGGAGCTGATGTCATTGGGGTCATGAGAGGGCACCAGGCCACAGGAAGGACATGGTGGTCAAGCAAACCTGCTGGAGAAATCAGAGCAGAAACTAATGGTCATGGGGAGACCAACCAGAGAGTTTGGAAACATAATAACCATCTCCTAGTGCACTGTCTGCCATTTCTTAAACCAAGATTTATTTTTATTTATTCTTTTTTCCCCCTTTAAAATCAGTTTCTTCCTTTTAATTTTGGTACAATATATATTATGGACATAAATGTATTTTATGAATTAAGATTATTAAATTACAGTATAACATGCGGCAGCATCTTCAAAGTGTGAATAACATAAATCAATACAAAAAAAATACCCTGAAATGAAATTTACTTCTGCACTTACAATAGTTTTACATCATGTAACTTACATTCTGGAATGTCACTTGTTGGTATAATTAGCTGTTTGAGATCGCAGCCTTTGAGTTGCTGACAAATCTTGTGTGTGCAAACCACACCTCACCTGCAACACAAACATACACCCACTGTTTACCATGCACAGAAATTCTAGAAGTCACCCGAAAAATGCAGATGTTAGTTGCTGCAAAGTACAAAACAGGAAACCTGAGCTGCAAGTAATCAGCTTTTACACATAGATTTGTCATACCACTAAAACGCCAAAAACAAGTATGCTCTGTCTAAGAAACGGTTAAAAGTAAAAGGGATGTAATACTACTTTCATATAAAAAAATTAACAACAAATACCCCATTATCTCAGCAACAGTCCAATCATTTTACAGAGATATATGATCACAATTGAGGTGCTGGACCCAATATAACCTTGGCATTTTGCCATGAAAAATGACTGGTGATGACTTAGAGTAGTTGCTGATTGTTTTCCTGTTAATCAACAGTTCTGTTGTTTTGATTCTCAAACTGTTATGACCAATCTAGTCTTCGCATCAATGCTCAGTGTGCGTTTTCTTTTTTTTATTAAAAACAACAGTCTAAAGATTTACTCTTTACATTAACACCAACCAGCACCACAACTGAACAGCAATAACTTGTGAGTGTTAGTGCTTTTTTCAACAAGCAAACTCATGCACAAGAGTCGAATAATCAATTTCAGCATTTGCTAAAGGCTTAAAATATTAGTCTATAGGAGTCGCTTCCAAACTCGTCAAGTAGTCCCACCGGCACAGGGACAACAGACCACCACTTAATCAACGCCTTCTAAGAGGATTTTGCTGTATATAAGTGTGGGCAGAGAGGTCACGAAGACTACACTAACAACTGTGGACAGCATACTAGAGGAGATGCCCTCTCATATCTCCCTCATGTGTATAAAACCATCATAAGGAGATCACACTGGTGGTCCCAAGGCTATATTTCGGGATGCTGACCTGCACTTGGTGTTCTCTTCATGGCCAATAAGTGAAGCCTCGTTAAACTGAGCTTCTTTATTGGACGAAGACGTTGTAAACCATTCCCAATGAATTAACTCTCATATGAGCAACATGACCGAATGTTTTTCCGTCTCCCAAAACAGCAACGAGCCATAAGATAAGGCAATCTAGCGTTTAACATATACAATTTAATGCCACAGGTGTTAGTTATACAACCTAAAAGAGAGCAACCCATATAGCTAGCTAGCAGGCTAACTAAGCTTGCTACCGAAAACTGCCAATTTAACTCAGAGATTTAATGCTCTTACTGCCCCAGTTTCCTCATGCTCACACTCCGAAAACACTGAATGACACTCACGGGTAAAGCATTTCACATTTGTCAAAAATAAACAAGAGGAAAAATATGTCTATCATAGCAAGCTGGCGCCGAGCCCGAAGCTGTCACGCAACAACTGACACTGAAGATGAAATAATCTAAAATATTACCGTCGGGTCCTCAAACGCCGCGCATGAACATCCGCGCGGGGCAAGGTCCTCGCGTAAGCCGACAAAAACATGCCTATCCACCGCGGAGACACATCTATAAAACCAACGACGGTGGAAACATTTTCGCGGCAGATGTACATACACACATACATACACTGTTCCCGGGCACACGCGCGCGGGCTCACACACACACTGGCAAGGATACGCGCACGCGCTCGCCCACTCTTACACATAGACACTGGCTGCTCCAAATGTGGGTCACTGGGCCTTGCTCTCCCTCAAGCGTGCGGAAACAGTCCCGAAGCCTGCTCTGCAGTCCGACCGCTTCCGCACGCCGAAAACACCGTCTACAAACCACGGCTGCCGTGCTATTTCACGATCGGTAACCGCCACCAGCTTCGCGTATGCATTAAAAACCCTTACCTTGACGAATAATCAAGAGCAGCCTCCGTGTTTTGCTTACTTGTGAGCGTTGCAGCGAGGTGGTGGGGGCCAGGAGGACTTCGGGTTGGGGAGAAAAACAGGAGGCCTACTTCATATTACGACGTACAGTCATGCGCAATAGAGACAGCAGGGCGCACTATTTTGCAAGTACAGTAGCCGAGGGAAAACTGAGGGAATCGCTGAGTGATCTTCGAAAGGGGAAATGACTCCGCGTTTTTTTATGTGGCTTTTCCACACAAACTACTCCACTGTCCGAGCGACCGAGGTAGCGATTAAAAATTAAGGCATTTAAAATGTTTAAAAATGGCTGACGCCAGTCTGGATAATAGTGATATATAAAAATAGATACACAGTTTACTCGCGTTTTAAAAGCACCTCAATAGCAATATTTAAATAATATATTTAGATAAACTAATAATATCTCTACTGGCTGTAATTTGGGTTGCACGGTATTAACTGTGAATGTGACATTGGACGGTCGCCACAGGGGTGTAGAAGCAGGTTAAAGACAGCCCTCCTGATGACAAGGGGTTCCCCTTTTATCGACATTCAATCGCAGGCATTCACGGCCATGACGTTGTCCGTATTTTGTGTCGAGGTTCCCCCTAACTTTTTCTAAAGGTGCTTTTAGGCTTTAGAGATTCTTTTTATGAGGCATAATCTGGAATTCTACATCAATTTCATGTGTTTGCAGTGATAGATATCTACACTATACTGGTTACTGTCTTTATGGACAAGATGCTATCAAGACAGTACAAATCATATAAAAGTGTCACACCATAAATTGAACAATATCACCAAACTGGGAGACATTTTATTTCACTAGTCCAGCGGCCCTCAACATTTTTTGCACCACGGACCGGTTTATGCCCGACAATATCGGCCTTTAAGGTGTCGCGGATAAATACAACAAAATAAAACTAGTACCGGTACCGAAAAAAAGAAGATTTATTCATAACACACGTGAAAAGACCCAGGAAAACCAAGTTAATGATAAAAACGATAACAAAATAACGCTGAAAACCGATAAAAACCCTGAGAACCATACATTTCACACCGGAGCCTCTACTCTTGTTGGCCGGTACCAAACGACTCACGGACCGATACCGGTCCGAGGCCCGGGGGTTGGGGACCGCTGCACTAGTCTACTTCCTTCTCTGTTCCTCTGATGTGAGCTGTAAATATTGCTCATACGTGGGGGAAGGATTTAGGCACAGAATAAATAGAGGATGACTGGCAGGAAGCTATAACCCTGATCAAATCTACCTTCATATGCAAGAGACTCAGTATAATAGTGTTCACAGATTGCATATCACCGCTGATGTTTTGCACAAGAGTCTAAATTGATTTCCAGGTTCTGGAAAGTTATGTCTAAGGAAATTAGTGGAATGTTTAAAATAAGCTTCTTTATTATTATTTTTTTTTAAAGATCCTGGTGTTTTCCTCTTAGGTCTACCCTCTAGCGAGTTGCACCTAGCACACTACAGATTTCTGGAGAAGCTTCTTCTACAGGGAGTGCATAATTATTAGGCAAGTTGTATTTTTGAGGAATAATTTTATTATTGAACAACAACCATGTTCTCAATGAACCCAAAAAACTCATTAATATCAAAGCTGCATGTTTTTGGAAGTAGTTTTTAGTTTTAGCCATTTTAGGGGGATATCTGTGTGTGCAGGTGACTATTACTGTGCATAATTATTAGGCAACTTAACAAAAAACAAATATATACCCATTTCAATTATTTATTTTTACCAGTGAAACCAATATAACATCTCCACATTCACAAATATACATTTCTGACATTCAAAAACAAAACAAAAAATCAGCGACCAATATAGCCACCTTTCTTTGCAAGGACACTCAAAAGCCTGCCATCCATGGATTCTGTCAGTGTTTTGATCTGTTCACCATCAACATTGCGTGCAGCAGCAACCACAGCCTCCCAGACACTGTTCAGAGAGGTGTACTGTTTTCCCTCCTTGTAAATCTCACATTTGATGATGGACCACAGGTTCTCAATGGGGTTCAGATCAGGTGAACAAGGAGGCCATGTCATTAGTTTTTCTTCTTTTATACCCTTTCTTGCCAGCCACGCTGTGGAGTACTTGGACGCGTGTGATGGAGCATTGTCCTGCATGAAAATCATGTTTTTCTTGAAGGATGCAGACTTCTTCCTGTACCACTGCTTGAAGAAGGTGTCTTCCAGAAACTGGCAGTAGGACTGGGAGTTGAGCTTGACTCCATCCTCAACCCGAAAAGGTCCCACAAGCTAATCTTTGATGATACCAGCCCAAACCAGTACTCCACCTCCACCTTGCTGGCGTCTGAGTCAGACTGGAGCTCTCTGCCCTTTACCAATCCAGCCACGGGCCCATCCATCTGGCCCATCAAGACTCACTCTCATTTCATCAGTCCATAAAACCTTAGAAAAACCAGTCTTGAGATATTTCTTGGCCCAGTCTTGACGTTTCAGCTTGTGTGTCTTGTTCAGTGGTGGTCGTCTTTCAGCCTTTCTTACCTTGGCCATGTCTCTGAGTATTGCACACCTTGTGCTTTTGGGCACTCCAGTGATGTTGCAGCTCTGAAATATGGCCAAACTGGTGGCAAGTGGCATCTTGGCAGCTGCACGCTTGACTTTTCTCAGTTCATGGGCAGTTATTTGGCGCCTTGGTTTTTCCACACGCTTCTTGCGACCCTGTTGACTATTTTGAATGAAACGCTTGATTGTTCGATGATCACGCTTCAGAAGCTTTGCAATTTTGAGACTGCTGCATCCCTCTGCAAGATATCTCACTATTTTTGGCTTTTCTGAGCCTGTCAAGTCCTTCTTTTGACCCATTTTGCCAAAGGAAAGGATGTTGCCTAATAATTATGCACACCTGATATAGGGTGTTGATGTCATTAGACCACACCCCTTCTCATTACAGAGATGCACATCACCTAATATGCTTAATTGGTAGTAGGCTTTCGAGCCTATACAGCTTGGAGTAAGACAACATGCATGAAGAGGATGATGTGGACAAAATACTCATTTGCCTAATAATTCTGCACTCCCTGTAATTGCCAGAAAGTGTATTTCACTCAACTGGATTAAAGGTTCTAGTGTTACCATTGGGAACTGGGAAATCTTTAATGCTCTTCCACATGAAAGACTACAAGCGACTATAAAGAGTCATGACAAATTGTTTTTGAGGGTCTGGTCACTCTGTCTACACTATCCACCTTCTGGCTTTAAATACTTGCTTCTGGAGTACTCGGTAATATCCCAGAATCTCTGATTGTTAGCTTGATGGCTGTTGATGACAAGTTAACTTATTTATTTATTTATGTTTGTGAATTTGTTAACTATGTAATAGGACTGCAGTGGGATGTTGGGTGGGCTGGTCATTCTTTTGGATGTGTGTCAGACTCTTTGTTACTTGCTAAAACTTAATAAAGTATTTTTTTTAATCCAACAGTACCATAAGGTCATTCACTCATATATAACTTTCATACAGTGCTATGTTCTGTGCATTTATTTCGCTGTTTCTTTCTTTCTTATTCAGCTGCTCCCTTTAGGGTTCACCACAGCAGATCATCTGCCTCCCTATCTATAGCAGTCTTCTCTGTCACACCAGCCCTCTGCATGTCCTCCTTCATTACATCCACGAACTTTCTCTGTGGTCTTCCTCCTTTACTTTCGCCTCGCAGCTCCATATTTTACATCCACTATCCCTCCTCTGCACATGTGGAAACAATCTGAGCCTTTTCTCTAACTGTGTCTCCAACCCACTCAAACTGAGCTGTCCCAATGATCAATTCTGCCGTGTCTGCTCACCCTCCTGATTTTCTTTCTGTGCCACAGTCTACAAACCATAAACCATAGAAGGTCTCACTATCACCTTGTAAACCTTCCCTTTCACTTATGCTCCTCTTGGTTTGTTACAAATCACCTATACAATCACAATCTCCATCCTGCCTGCACTTTCTTCTTCACCTCTGTTATACACTGTCCATTGCCTTGAATCATTTATCCCAGGTATTTAAACCCATCCCGTTCACTTCCTAGAGACAAAGCACGTACAAACTGCAAAACACTTACAAAATCCAAAACACGTGCAAAATCCAAAACACATGCAAGCTCCAAAACACTTACAAAATAAAAAACACATGCAAAAGACAAAACACGTACAAAATACAAAAAACATGCAAAATCCAAAACACGTGCAAACTCCAAAGCACTTACAAAATCCAAAACACGTGCAAACTCCAAAACACGTACAAAATCCAAAACACATGCAAACTCCAAAACACGTACAAAATACAAAACACATGCAAAATACAAAACACGTACAAAATACAAAACACATGCAAACTCCAAAGCACTTACAAAATACAAAACACGTGCAAACTCCAAAACACGTACAAAATCCAAAACACATGCAAACTCCAAAACACGTACAAAATACAAAACACATGCAAAATACAAAACACGTACAAAATACAAAACACGTACAATATACAAAACACGTGCAAAATACAAAACACGTGCAAACTCCAAAACACTTACAAAATACAAAACACATGCAAAATCCAAAACACGTACAAAATACAAAACACATGCAAAATACAAAACACGTACAAAATACAAAACGCGTGCAAAATCCAAAACACGTACAAAATACAAAACACGTGCAAACTCCAAAACACATGCAAAATCCAAAACACATGCAAAATACAAAACACGTGCAAAATACAAAACACATGCAAAATACAAAACACGTGCAAAATACAAAACACGTGCAAAATACAAAACACGCGCAAACTCCAAAACACATGCAAAATCCAAAACACATGCAAAATACAAAACACATGCAAAATACAAAACACGTACAAAATACAAAACACGTGCAAAATACAAAACACGTGCAAAATCCAAAACACGTGCAAAATCCAAAACACGTGCAAACCCCAAAACACGCGCAAACTCCAAAACACATGCAAAATCCAAAACACAACGGAAGTGCTCCAGGACGCTAGGGGCAGTGTTGAGCTTTTGTTACCTAGTAACTACACAAGCCAGGAAGTACCAATGACCGGATTTGGGGTCTGCAGCCTTAAAGGCCGCATTTTAAGGCCGATTATGTCACAGCGACACGACAAAGACTGTCCCAATTCAAAGGCTGCTCGAAATGCGGCCCTCAAATGCGTCCTTAATTTCCCTGAATTTTAAGGATGGGTCTGTGTAGCCTTCATGGCCCAACATATCCCAGACTTCATAGCGCGGCGGTGGTTTGGATAATTTTGCCGAAAAAAAAACGGCGGAAGCGGAGCGGACGAAGAGTAAACTTCCAGAAGTAAGTACTGAATATTATGTCACTTATTTATGCGCAAATGTTTTTATAATGAAGAACATTAAAACATTACTGTTGGCAACATGTCGGGAAAGTTATGTGACATTAGCGACGTTTGTACTAACTTGGTTTTAAAGCCTTCACTTCAAAATATTCGCCGTTCAATAGCTGACTTTAATCTTACAGAGAGTGTGATGATTTTATGCGTAATTAAAGTCAGTCATGTCAGTCAGCTGACGGTTCACTCCTTAAGCTGAAAGAAAGATGCTTTAATCACAGGAGTCACACATGTGTCCACTGTACCATCTGGGAACTCTTCTTGTTTAGCACTCGTAATGACACAAACACTAAATCCTCCTTCTCTGGTGCTGTTTTGTAGCAGTGTGTACACCTGAGACTGTCACCTGTCTGTCTGTCCTGCACTCTCTCTCTGTTTCTTTCTCTCTGATTGTGGAATAAAAGTATGAACATGTATTTATAAGTCACACTTGTGTTTGAATCCTGCAGCTTATCACACATTTGATTTCTATGTGTGACACCTGCAAGTGTCCAGAGTGAGAACAGACTGAGGGACCCACTGCATTACATCATCTGTGAGGCTTTGCACCCCTGATGATCCACCAGGACAATCTCAGCAGTATGTGAGGAAGAGGAGGAGGAAGAGCCAGCAGCAGCTGACAGATGGAGAGAATAGACAGACTGTTCCCTGTTTGTGAAGGACTGCTAGAAAAGTTTAAAATAACTAATTGTCTGTCCTGAATCAGTCTTATTAGGTAATGTTCAAATAATTTTATCATTCCAGTGTTTCCAGTGTGGGAGAAAGTACTCAGGGCCTTCAAGTTACGCACTATGAAAGGCAGCAACAAGTTTAATGTTCAGAAACCTAAAGTCTGTATCAGCAGCAGAATGGAACTAAAAATAAATGTTTGTTTCAGTTCTATGAAGCTTTGAGTATTTTGGATCAGTAGCACTGCTGTGTTTGTTGCATCATATTGCTGTAATTGTTTACATGCTTTATATATTCTGAGGTAAGTTGATCTATAGTGTTACATCATATTCTATAAGGATGTTATGTGTTTGTATACTTTCTGCCCAGTTTGACCCATTTAGCAGACGTCAGCCTGTTTAAAGCTCTGATATCTATTCTGTATGACTTAAAGCAGTTATGACATGGTCTGATTTTCTCACCCAATAAAGGAATATTTAATACATCAGTCTACTCTTCATTTTATCAGAAACATATATATACTATTATATATTGTACATATATTTATTAGTTTCAGATGTAGCCATTCTTGTATTTTGCTTGTTTACATTATTGTATTTTGCACAACTCTGTTGCTTGTGAAGCTCGCACACAAGAATTTCACTCACATGTGCTGTACCAATGTACCTGCACATGTGATGTGACAATAAAAGTGATTTGATTTGAAACAGCTCACAGCTTGTACATTTTCTTTTTACACATGTATGTAAGCATTTGAGCCAAATTTAGTAATGCCAACATACTGAAGGAACAACATTTGTCTCTTATATATGATACACCTATATATGCACTGTCAATATACATTTTGAACCAGCTGCAGATGTCAGAGTAACAACTGACTGACCCCCACATAAAGTGCGTTACAGTAGTCCACAGGGGAAGAAATAAAAGCATGGATCACGGTTTCAAAGTGCTGCCTAGAAAGAAACGATTTCACTCTTGCCAGTCGCCTTAAATGATAAAAATGGACTGGTCCAACTTAAAACCAAGGGCAGTAACAACAGGTTTAAAATAAACCTCCAGGGGTTCCAAATGAAAAGAAGAGGACTCACAGGGGCCACTGGGTCCAAACACCAACAAATCTGTTTTCTTTTCATTCAAATTTAAAAAGTTTAGAGCCAACCAAGCTTTAATGTCATCTAGGCATGTCAAGAGAGGTTTTATTCAGATGCCATCCTTCGGCTTCAATGGCAAATAAATTTGGCAGTCATTCCTATATACTTGTCTTTGAGTGAAGATTTAAGGTGGTAAGACATGTAAATAACTGCAACTTGAATCTGTACTGAAGCTCAGTATTTGACAAAGAGTTCATGTTCACTGCTGTAATACCTAATAATGACTAATATAATAACCATAATATTGTCCATATTATATTTACATTACCAAAGTGATATGACTTTAGTCTCATGAACAACATTAGCTAATTGTTATTTACTAGCTAATCTTAAATGACTGTTCAGTACAGAAATGAAGCCCAAAAATCATGTTTTACTGTCCTGTGGTCTCAGCCTCAGATACTTATCAAATCACACAAAGCTCTTGTAGAAACAAACAAACAAATAAAAAAAAATATGTTCTCCTTCATTTCTGTCAAAAAAAGTTGTATGACACGTTTCCAGCGGTTAGTATCATAGTTGCTAGGCAACCTGGGAAGCCCAACGGAGACTAGAGCCCATGTGTTTGCAACAAACTTGCCGTTTATTTTACAAATCGAGCTCAACACTGCCCCTAGCGTCCTGGAGCACTTCCGTTGTGATTTGGAGTTTGCATGTGTTTTGAATTTTGTACGTGTTTTGGATTTTGCACGTGTTTTGGATTTTGTACGTGTTTTGGATTTTGCATGTGTTTTGGATTTTGTACGTGTTTTGTATTTTGTACGTGTTTTGTATTTTGCATGTGTTTTGTATTTTGCACGTGTTTTGGATTTTGCATGTGTTTTGGATTTTGCATGTGTTTTGGATTTTGTATGTGTTTTGGAGTTTGCATGTGTTTTGAATTTTGTACGTGTTTTGAATTTTGTACGTGTTTTGAATTTTGTACGTGTTTTGGAGTTTGCACGTGTTTTGAATTTTGTACGTGTTTTGGATTTTGCACGTGTTTTGGATTTTGTATGTGTTTTGGATTTTGTACGTGTTTTGGATTTTGCACGTGTTTTGGATTTTGTATGTGTTTTGGAGTTTGCACGTGTTTTGAATTTTGTACGTGTTTTGGATTTTGTATGTGTTTTGGAGTTTGCACGTGTTTTGAATTTTGTACGTGTTTTGGATTTTGCACGTGTTTTGGATTTTGTATGTGTTTTGGAGTTTGCATGTGTTTTGAATTTTGTACGTGTTTTGGATTTTGCATGTGTTTTGGAGTTTGCACGTGTTTTGAATTTTGTACGTGTTTTGGATTTTGCACGTGTTTTGGATTTTGTATGTGTTTTGGAGTTTGCATGTGTTTTGAATTTTGTACGTGTTTTGGATTTTGCATGTGTTTTGGAGTTTGCACGTGTTTTGAATTTTGTACGTGTTTTGAATTTTGCACGTGTTTTGGATTTTGTACGTGTTTTGGATTTTGCATGTGTTTTGGATTTTGCATGTGTTTTGAATTTTGTACGTGTTTTGAATTTTGTACGTGTTTTGGAGTTTGCACGTGTTTTGGAGTTTGCACGTGTTTTGGATTTTGCACGTGTTTTGGATTTTGCACGTGTTTTGTATTTTGTACGTGTTTTGGATTTTGTATGTGCTTTGGAGCTTGTACGTGTCTTGGATTTTGTACGTGTTTTGGATTTTGCATGTGTTTTGGAGTTTGCATGTGTTTTGGATTTTGTATGTGTTGAGGAGTTTGTGCGTGTTATTTCGAATTTGTAAGTGTTTTGGAGTTTATACATGCTTTGTCTCTAGGGGCCACCGTAACTTCCTCTACAAGCACATTATCATCCACGCCGACACAGGGAGAGCTTGCAAACCCCACACAATTTCATGAAAGCCATTATTTGAGTTTCCAACCTGGCTGAGGTGACAGTGCTAACCACTCCATCATTGTGTCACCCATAATTTACATACATGCAATATTTTCTTTAAACTAAAAAAGAAAACCAAAAAGAAATTATGAAATAAACCTGTGAAAACCTTTCTATGAGCAACTCTATGACAGGAGTAAAGATTTCAATTGTGAGACATGAAAAAAACAGAGGAACATTTTTTTTATAACTTTAATAATTTTACAACCAAAAGTACCTCTAAATTAAACAATTATCATGTTCCCTTCCTGCAAGTCTCTGCTAGTCCACCTGCCCTTTTCTTCCATATGAGCAATGCACCAGTTTGATGGTCTCTTAATCACGCTGACTTCATTCAGCGTAACTGTGTCCATTACTCATTCCTCACTAATGCCTCCGGGTGAAAACGACATGCTATGATAAGACATAACATAAAAACAATCATCCATTAATGGTTTTCACAGCGCAAACAATCATAAAATCAATCAATCTGAGGCCATGGTCCTGAGCTGGAAAAGGCTGGAGTGCCCACCCCAGGTCAGGGATGAGCTCCTGCCCCAAGTGGAGGAGTTTAAGTATCTCGGGATCTTGTTCACAAGTGAAAGAAGAAGGGAGTGGGAGATCGCCAGACGGATTGATGCTGCGGCTGTACCAGTCCGTTGTGGTGAAGAGGGAGCTGAGTGTAAAAGCAAAGCTCTCAATTTAGCGGTCGATCTACGTCCCTACCTTCGCCCATGGTCACGAGCTGTGGGTACTGACTGAAAGAATGAGATCACGGATACAAGCGGCAGAAATGCGCTTCCTCCGAAGGGTGGTTGGCCTCTTTCTCAGAGATAGGTCAAGCAATTCAGCCCATCCAGGAGGGGCTCAGAGTAGAGCTGCTGCTCCTCCACATTGAAAGGAGCCAGTTGACGTAGTTCGGGCATCTGATAAGGATGCTTCCTGGGCGCTTCCTTGGTGAGGTGTTCCGGGCATGTGCCACCATGAGGACGCCCCGGGGGAGACCCAGGACACGCTGGAGAGATTATATCTCTCCCCCGCAACTTGGATAAGCAAAAGATGATGATGATGGATGGAATTTTATATTTGACAATGGTGACGTTAAACCGAACTGATGAAAAAGCCAAATGACAAAAAATAATGAGCTAAACTGAGTTACCTTCTATTTATGCAAAATAAATGCTTTATTAATCCCAAATTTAAGAATTTTTTATGTTACAACTGTTGAAATAATAATACTTATTCTCCCCTCGAAGGCAGGGAGTATGTAATTGTATGTTTGCAGCGTAGCATCCACAGTTTGCAAGATATCATTTTTTCAAATTTTGCGTAGTGGTAGATACCAGTAACAGCTCAAGCTGATATCATTTTTTTTGAAAATTCTGTAAAGATCAGAGCAAAGGAGGAAATAAGGAATAACATTTTTATGGGTCAAACCTCACAATAATATATGAAGCCTTTCGGAGACATGAGTACTTGGGTTGACCTTCATTAGCATTTTAGGTCAAAGTTGACCTTGTAAAACAAATTTGAAGAATCCATATTGAGTAATGTGTCATATGAAAGGGCATGGGGAGAGCTGTGCAACACACTTTTTATTTGATCAATGCGACGCCCTGGGGCGTCACAATGAAGCCATAATCAGCCGTTGTCATCGTACTGTAATCAAAACATCATAAAACGAAAGACATCATAAAAGAGTTTTAGTATAGCCCTTGCTATTCCGGGGGTGTTGCATTCTCTGAGTGCTCTTGTTGTTATTATGATTATAATTCATAGAATGTGGTATGTATATTGGACTATTTCTTGAGCTCTCTTATATCTCATTAATTCATTCCTCCTGCCTGGGCTCATTTTTCTCAGTCTCTCAGCTTCTTATTCCCGCTGTCAAGCTCCTTCTTCTGAACTCCAACTTCTCCTCCACTTTCCTCTCTGTCATCACTTTCACTTTCCTCACTGTACGTTGAGATTAGTCCTTATCTGCTTTTTAAAGGATTATCCACATTTTCCTATCTATTATTTTCTCTCCTTTCTGCTTTTTCCCTCACACAGCACCCCTGCATATTATGCACGATTCAGTCATTCTGTAATTGATCTCTTCTTGTCGCGTTCACATTCTGGGTTTCCTTTACTCAGCGTGTTCTGTTCCTTCTTTCTTTCTTGCTTTTGTCTTCCTTCTTGCTTCCTGCTTTCTCCAGCGTTCCACTTTAACACTTGTTCTGCACCCTTCGTGTCAATCACCTTGTGGGTTCCTCAGTAACTTTATTGCATCTCATTCCTTGCGTCTTCAGCTGATTCCTTCTTCTTTTCATTTCCCCCAAGCCTTCATTATTTAGGATTCCAGCATCACATAGTTGATTTCCTCATCCTTGTTGCTATATGTTCCATTCTATTCATTATCTCTTTGTCTTGTTCAATTAAGCATACCTGCATTTCCAAACTCCCCCCATGTTACCTTCTAACAGTAATATAGCTGTTTTATCCCAATGATTTCCATTTCTTACGTGCACTTGTGTATTCCAGCACATGCTGCACCCCCCCCCCCCCCCCCCCCCAAAAAGAAAAAACAAAAACAAAACTCTAAACCTTGGATTACCCCAGCAAATGTGCAAATATGAATCTTTTCAATGTATGTGTCATATATACTGGGATAAATCAATGATAAGTAAGTACAAAAAAACCTCATGTGTTATTCATAAGATTCAACACTTGTATGTATTTGCTTTCCTCCCTATACTTCCTGCCTCTCCGCTCATTTTTCCATCTCAGAGGCAAAAAGCCTTTCAAGCGAACACCCACAAAAACCATCAACAACAACAACAATAAAGCACTTAGCAGAGGAGCGACCCATTTTTGTTTTCATAAATGTGACAAATCCAATGGAGCCACACTTTTTAGTGCTAACAAATTGGATCAGAGCTCCGGTCTGGTTCATTCTGGGGTGGTTTTGGCCTGTAGAGAAGTCCTCCCACAACGTTTTGACAAATCTGTCAACAGCTGGGATTCGTTCATAGGTGCAAAATGATGTCCTCCACAGCCTGGCATGTCTAGTAAATTACCTTGTGGAGCCATGATCACTAGAGCAGCTTCCTTTATATGCTTATAAAAATCACCCCCACCTCCCCACCCCTCATCTCCCCATTTAAGTGCTTCACTGTACTTGTACATATTGTCAGAGATTGAATTACTACACGGTAATGGAAACCATGCAGAGTGCTGTGGGACATCCGTTTCCCACACAACAACCGTTTAATCACGGACAAACACTGGGCTGTTTGCCACAATATGTATCAGTGTCTATATGTGAGTGAGTGGAGAAGAGGCCAAAAGACCACAAAAAAAAAAAAGTGAGACCGTCTGTTACATGTGCGCTGCAATGGAGCCATGCAACCACATGGAACCGCAGTTAGTTAATATTCCATCTGCCAGGGAACATGCACAAAAAAACATTGATCTTATATGAGAAGAGCTGCCCCCCCCCCCCCCCCCCCACACCCCCCTAGTTACTGATCATATATAATGCTAAATATACATTTCAAATGCTTATCCAACCATGATATACAAACAGTATCTAAGATATTTTTGTCAGCTACAAATGCAAGAGTGAAATCCATATTTGCAGGAAACCGTCATAACATAATGGATCTTAATTGAAGCAATAAAAACGCAAATGATGAAGAGCTTGGCCTTTTATTGCCCCCTTTCTACTCACTCCCTCCTGGGCAAGTTGGTATGAATGCAGCACTTCAATCAAAGATTAACATACATCATCAGACCATGCCGATCCAGAGTGGACGGTGTGTGTGTGCGTGCATTTGTGGGTAGAGTAAGAGCTTATTTCACACAGAACCAACCCACAAACCCTGCATGCTTTCAGAAGGTCTGGGCACGGGGAGCATCACCACTTCCCTCCCCTCCCGCCACTGCTGGATTCCAGGGTTCTCCAGTGTCACAGTATTTTTGGGGGGGATATCTCATTCCTTTCTTTTGAGTTTCTCTCGCTCTCTTTGGTCCCCCTTCTTGCCGTTGCTGTTTTTTGGGACGCTCCGATTCTTCTCCCCCTCTCTCCAGTGATGTCGTCTCTTCTGAGGGAGGAGATGCAGAGAGTTTTGTTTCAACCTGCAAAAGAGAGACTGGTGGAGTTCATTGAAATTGAAGAGCCATCGCACGGAAGACATTTTTTCTGTGCCTCAGGTAAACAGCTTGATTGTTGACTCAGAAATGTGCGTTTGATTTTTACACAGGAGTAAATATCTTCCTCCTTAAAATGTACATTTTTAATGTGTTTAATAACTTACTTCCTTAAAAGCTGTGTATACCTGCACCACACAGGGTGTGTTAAATCTATAAGGCTGGCTTGCTGATGAAAAGCCCGGTGCTGCAGTGCACCTGTTTGTGATGTTTTTCCATTTTTCCGCAGTTGCAAAAAACAAAGAAGTCCAGCTATGTATAGTGCACTGTCAGATGTCTGTGCCCCTAAAGTCTACATCCAAGAGATCCTTCACCAAACGCTCCTGCATACAAGAGTGCTACCGGAGGGCAGAGATCTGGTCCCTGAAAGACCTTACCCTGATTGATGGAAGAAATCCTGACATGGTAATTAGCCAAATTCTTCTGTAACTTCCATTGTTCTTAACTGGCTAAAATAGAGACAAACTGTCTTTTGGGTAACTGTATGTGGATGGCATTCTTGATGACCACATAGACCGCATAATAATAATTCTGTGGACATTTTGCTTTATCAGTACCTATTAACTAAGTAATTAAAATGTATTTATAAAGTGCATTTAAACACAGTTTTCACCAACCAAACTGGTGCACCAAGTCACTGCACTTTGACCACCACCATAATGTTCTGTTTATGCCACAGCTGCACTAAATTAACAATATTTGTAATTATCCATGTCATTTTTTATGTTTCTGGAATGTTTAATCTACCAGTAAGTACCAAGCTCCTTAATGAAAATGATATTTTTAATGCTAAAATTGCTGTTGTTATTATTATTTTCATCCGTGATTTATATTAAAGCACACTAATTTTTTATTTTATTTTATTAAGATGGCAAATTACAGTGATTGCATTCCTAAACAGAAAAGGTTTAGTGATTGAATGTTATGCAGAAGTCCAGTGTACCGGCATTTTTCAAATATAAAAATGTGAAAACAAATTTTGTGTTTGCTTAATAAATAATAATATAACTTTTAGTTTTAAACACGTTTTTGACAGATTTCTAAAATACTGGTGCTTTCTTGTTTTTATGACAAGTGGTCTAATAAATTTGTTAAGCACTGTATGTATCCCATATACACACAGGGGTGTAAATACATTAAGATAAAATCATAAATGAATTTAAGATAATTCCAAGCTCCTTAGCTATTAAATTCTAGATGAGTTATGTTATTAAAATCTTTACTCCTGCTCTGGCACCCTCCCGTGACTCATCAGCAATAAATTTGACATTGTTATTTATCTATTTTTCACATTTTAATTAATCGTTTGGAAAATTTCTACAGTTGCTTAAACACATAATGTTTGTGGGCTAACAAGGGACAAGGTAAAGATGAATGGTCTATGGTCATTTGGCTTTAGTTGCCCTATAATAATGTAAGCTTTCTACAGAACAAACACAATAAAAAAAAATGCAGTGATTCTTAAAGGTGCTCCATAAATATAATTTTCTTTGGTTTCAGGATGACCCTTGTTTCCTGCTGCACTTCGACGAGGTGCGTACAGTGACGGCCATCAGCTGCTCAGCCAAATATGCTATGGTGCGTGCCCTGGTTGCCCTCAGTGACCGGTACTGTCAAAGGTCACTGAACCTGAGGAACTTTGACTGGCCTTACATCAAGCCCACCTCCTTCTACTCAAACAAAGGGGACTGCGCTGTTCTGTCACAGATATGCTTCTTTGCAATCAATTTGGTTTGTCTCTCCATGTGTCATGTGCCTCTGGATGGATAATAAAAGTACGCAGTTGTTGTGAGAGTGCCAGTTAAGGTGGGTGTTTATATTACGAAGTTGTAGCAAATACTGTACGTGTATATTGCTTATATCAGTTAGTGTGAAGCAAATGTAGGCTCGTAGCTTCAGTTAGCTGGGCTTTGAAGAACTCATATTTACAATGAAATATGTTTTGCATTAATGCTCTGCTAAATGTATCTTCATGGCAAATGCTAGCTATGTGCCATATTTATCATCTAATTTTGTTAACTTTTAATTATATAACCCTGGAAGTTATTATATTATATTCCATGTGCTGAATTTCAAAATAAATGTAGCACAAAAGAAATAAAGCAACTGCAAATTCCTTGCGCTTTTTTCTCCCTTTATCTTCTTAAACACAGGGTACGAATCATGTATTCTGTCCTCTTTATGCAGTGCACAGTACTGTTAACAGCACATGTCACAGGGAGCTGCGCTGCAAAAATCTCATTTAGTTTAATGAACCTTAAAATGTATTTGGTGGATATTTCAGTGTCTGATTCTGATTCCAGTATACTCTATGCCATTTCTAGATAAATAAATGATTAGGTATTTCCTCAATAGATGTATTACTCCAATGATGAGAGGCTTTCAAGCAACATTGGTGTACATGAACTGCTGTGCAAAACTCTTGAGCCACCTCTCATTTCTTTACATTTTGCTGGGAAAATAGATGCAACAAATTTTTAAACATCTGCAAACACGCACAGAAATACAATAAACAGTGAAAAAAAACGAGTTTGTACAATTCCAGTAAGCCTGAGTTAAGTTAGTTAATACTAAATACTAAGTTAGTATTCTGTATGACCAGCTTTTCTCTTTAACATAGCCTGAATTATCTTTGGAAAACTTGTAATTCCTGTAAGTAGTCTTTAGGAATAGCTCTCTGGGCTTCTTGAAGGACATCCAAAACTCTTCTTTGTATGTTGGCAGCCGGAAGAAAAGGAAATGGAAGAAAAGGCCTTTTCTTCCATTCTCTGTCAAGATGATTCCACACTGCTTCAATAATGTTGAGGGGCAGACTCCAGGGAGGTCGCGCCATAGCTGATAGTGTTCCACTGTATGTTTTTCTATCCAGATATGCTTTTAGTGCATTGGCAGTGTGTTTGAAATGACTGTCATGCTGAAGCCCCTACAAATCAGATGTTTTCAAGATGCCTGCGTGGTGGATCAAACTCTTATGGCACTTTTCTGTGTTAATAAGTCCATTAATTTTGACATGATCACAACACCAGTGGCTGAATTGTAGTCCCAAACCATGACAGAGTCTCTATAATGTTTTACAGATGGCTGTACACGCTGTTGCACCTTTTTCCTGACTTCTTCTCTACATATTAACAATGATTTATTAAAAAAAAATTGGTTTCATCACTTCATAAGACCTCTTACCACTGATTTTCAGTCCAGTTCTTATGTAATTTAGCATACCTCAGCGTTTTCTCCGTTTTCCTTCCTTAAGAATTGCTTCTTGAAATTCACCCCTCCACTGAGACCATTTCTGATGAGGGCTCAGCCAGATATCTGGCACACACACACACACACACACACACACACACACACACACGCCAAGACCTGCAAAGGTTTCAGTTAATAGGTGAATCAGAAAATATTACTTCATGCCTGTTCAACTGTGTTATCTTTGGCATTTTATTACAATTACAAGAAGTTCCGGCAGCTTGGAAGCAAAAGATAAAGAAATTAGGGGTGGGTCAAGACTTTTGCACAATAGGTTACATAGGTTAAATAACCGTGGGTGTAATTAGTATTTGAATTCAAGGCTATAACTTCTAGTCAATGCTTTTAGCAAGAGGAGCTACTTTTCGTTATTTAACAGTCATACCTCATAGCGCTTCTAAGTGACAGGTTTTTCAATTTCATTTAATATTTCAGATTTTATATAAAGAAACATTTAATATCTAGCATAATTAAATTATCTTTATTAATTAAAACTATTTTTAGTATAATGCAGTATTTTCTCGACCGGCCAGGTTGACTCGGGACGATTTTACTAAATGCACTTGTACTTCATATCTACAGGTGGCGCCAACAAACACACGCGCGCGCGAGCGCGTGCGTCTAAGAGTTTTAGTTGCCTTGGAAGTTGCCTGACGAAAATAAATATATATCGCAATAAATATTTAAGAATCGTTGTTTCTTTGATTTTACATTGACGTTTATTTATTTTAAAATTGGATCATTATAATATACTTGTTGTGTGTCTGCATATTTTTAATGTAGTTAGGTTTCTTTGTTTTGTTTCCGGCACACAACGGACGCACGCACTCGCGGCTCAGGGTCTGCACGCCTGCCGCCAAAATTCAAGTTAGAAGAGAGAAGCTGTTTCCCAGTTGTCGGTTGTAAACACGGGGCTAATATTTGGTGCTTTCTGTTTAAGGTGGTGGTTTGTCACCTGGCTGTAACAAATCTTGCCTCCGGAATCAGCTGAGAGAGGAAACCCGAAAGATGTACATCAAGTCTATTATTATCGAAGGATTCAAGTCCTACGCGCAAAGGACGGAGATCAACGGCTTTGACCCACTCTTCAACGCCATCACAGGATTGAACGGCAGCGGCAAGTCCAATATTTTGGACTCGATATGTTTCCTTTTGGGTATTTCAAATCTCACCCATGTAAGTGTGCTGTTGTCCGTAAGCTAGCTTAAAAGCTATCAAATCCAGTGTTCCAGTTGTTTATATTTGATTACTTAAGAGTTTTTGTTGAGTTTGATAATGGCAGTGGTTGTATTCCTCTCAGTAACAAGCGAAAGTCACAAATTGTTATAGTGCTGAAAACTACTGTATTTTGCGAAACAAATTTAAAAATAAAATGAAGTATGAATACAAGAAATACATCTAGTTGTAGTTTCGTAGAAGCTGTCAATAGAGTAAGCATAAGAAGGCATCGACACTTTGAGACTGCGGTCGCTTCATGACTGGAAGTAAATAGCCGTCACGATTTGTTTATAACAATATTGTTCTCTCATAGCAAGTGACAAAAAATAATAAAATAAACATATCCTTTCTGAAAACTGACTCAGGTCAAACTGAACTGCCACAAAAGTGAGAAACAAAATATGAAGAACAACTGTTGAATAATACGAAAGTGCAGTGACCCTGAACTGAGGTTAACTAAGTAAGAAGCATGTGTAGTTGTTTCTCATTCAAAATTTGCATCCTTTTTTGTTTCATCTCACCTGACAGGTGCGAGCCTCCAACCTCCAGGACTTGGTGTACAAGAACGGACAGGGTGGCATCACAAAGGCCACTGTGTCCATTACCTTTGACAACTCCAACAAAAGCCAGAGTCCTCTGGGGTTCGAAACACATGATGAGATCACTGTTACGAGACAGGTGGGGAAAGAAATAAAGGAGGAAACTCTCTGACTTTAGGATTATTATGCAGTCCTTGTATTAACACGCATATACTTTTTTTTTTTAGGTGGTAATTGGTGGCAGGAACAAGTATCTCATCAATGGAGTCAATGCCAACAACACTCGCGTGCAGGACTTATTCTGCTCTGTTGGTCTTAATGTCAACAACCCACATTTCCTCATCATGCAGGTCAGTCTTGTTTCAGCGGTGTAGTTGTGGTTGTAAATGGATATGATCTGTCACCCCATTCAAAGATTTTCCTTTTGTTTTAATACATTAGGGGAGGATCACCAAAGTTCTGAATATGAAACCACCAGAGGTAAGACAAACACTTTGCCCATTAGGAGGACACTTATTTCCCTCCCTTCTTAGGACTTATAATATTGAATACTTCTCTTCTTTCAGATCCTTGCCATGATCGAGGAAGCAGCAGGTACCAGGATGTATGAATGTAAAAAGATTAGTGCTCAGAAGACCATTGAGAAGAAAGAGGCCAAGCTGAAGGAGATTCAGACTGTATGTTAATTCACTCTGACTGTATCACTATCTATACTTGTTCGTCAGCAAACTGCTGCTGAAGCAAACCATTTGTTGTGTTTGCTCTTTCAGATTTTGGATGAGGAAATCACTCCAACCATGCAGAAACTGCAGGAGGTAGTTTGGCATTAAGATTTGAACCGACTATCTCTCTCCACAGGTTCAACCCGTGAAGCCTGTGTTCTTTTTGTTTTTACTGTTGTAATATCCATTTCTGAACCTTCCTCTGTCCACAGGAACGATCATCATATCTGGAATACCAGAAGCTGATGCGTGAGATCCAGCACTTGTCGCGGCTGTATGTGGCCTGGCTGTTTGTGTGTGCAGAGGAGACCAAGCTGAAGTCAGCAGAGAATCTAAAAGTGATGCAGGACAACATCGCCAAGATGCAAGCCAGCATGGCAGAGAACGAGAGCAAAGTCCAGGAGCTCACAGCCCAGATTCAGGAGCTGCAAAAGAAAAAAGACCAGGTACTTTACACTGGGGAAGAAAGGGAGCGATTTTTCACAATTTGATTTTCTTTTTCTGTAATAGTGGGCAGATTTTTTCAGTACCTTTGTTGAAGTCTTTAAAATAATTTGTATGCTATAGGTCCATCCTCTGTATGTTTTAATCAAACTGCAGCAAAGTAATCTGTATCAATCTGCTCGTCTGTAGGAAGTAAATGGAGTATTAAAGTCTCTTGAGGAGGCTCTAGCTGATGTTCAGCGTGTGGACGCCAAAGCTCAGAGTGCACTTGACTTAAAAAAATCAAATCTCAAAGATGAAACCAAGAAGAGGAAGGAGCTTGTAAAGAACATGGAAGAGGTAATGGATTAATAAAAATCTTGCTATTCTATGACTTGCAAACAAGGGCAATGTGTACATCTGAATCATTTATTCAAACTGTTGTTTTCCTTGATCTGCAGGACAAGAAAATGCTTGTGGTGAAGGAAAAGGAGGTTTCTGTGTTGACCAAGCAGCTTCAGGCTCTGCAGGAGGAGGGAAAGAATGACAGCGCTGCCCTCGAGGCAGCTGAGCAGCATTTCAAAGCTGTGTCTGCAGGTCTTTCTACCAACGAGGATGGAGAGGAAGCCACACTCGCAGGCCAGATGATGGCCTGCAAGAATGACATAAGCAAAGCAGATACAGAGGCCAAGCAGGTGAGTCTTGCTTTTAGAATAAATATTTTTGCAGAAGGCTGATTATGCTTCTGTGACTGGAAAACGTTTTTTTCACTGACCTTATTCCCTGGGTTCTTATTTTATCATGAATTTCCAACCATCTATTTTTTTTCTTCCTTATTTATGCTCAGGCCCAAATGACGCTTAAGCATGCCCAGGCTGAGCTGAAGACCAAACAAGCAGAGGTGAAAAAGATGGACAGTGGCTACAAAAAAGACCAGGACACTCTGAAAGCTGTCAAAAACAGCAGGGAGAAACTAGAGGCTGAGCTAGCCAAGCTCAACTACGAAGGTACTAATTCATGATTATTTATGTACCGGTATTTGTTTAAACAGGAGTCACATGCACTCACGTATGAGGTGCCTTTTCTGTATAAACCTTTGTACTAACTGGAGGGTTTTTTATGTCCTTCTGCAGATGGGAAGGAAGAAAGTCTGCTGGAAAAAAGAAGGCAGCTGTCCAGAGAGATAACTAAACTTAAAGAGACGCATGAGCGTCTTATGTCACGTTTCCCCAACCTGCGCTTTGATTACAAGTAAGAACTCAGATCTCATCAAATTATACCACATCTAATGTTATAAAGACATTTAATGATTTTCTAATTAGGGAAGTATTGAAAAAAATTAAAAAGGAGCACTGAGAAACTTTCATGTTAAAAATGTAGAGGTGTGTAAATTTATTTATTTATTTATTTTTATAAACTTGTATTCCTTTGCACACTTGGCTGACAGTTCCCTCACCTTTTAGCTTTGTTGTATTGTACCTGTGAAGGGGAGTCTTAGCCATTTGTTAATATATTGATATGATGGCAGATATATATGGGTTTTTATGTGGTGCCAGAGGACACAAGCTAATAAAATGCTAGGACATTTCTTTTCCCTCCTGGGTCCCCACTCTCTGTGGTCAGTTGTTGTTGTTGGGGTGTGTGTGTGTGTGTGTGTGTGTGTGTGTGTGTGTGTGCGTGCCCACAGTGCTGAACAGTCCAATGATAATAGTTCTGGAGTGTGTCAACACAACATGTAGTTACATTTCTGGGTCGTAGGGTTTGAAAGCGGTTTGCAGTTATGATGTTGGGATAAATCCCCAATAAAGCCCAAAATTTAATTTATAAGAATAAACGAACAAATGAATCACATCCTCTCTTTTGAAAGGCAGGAAAGAGACACTGTGTGGAAAATTTAAAAATAAAAAAACATAAGAAATATGTATTTCAATAATCTCTTAGCTACCTCAGAATATCTTCGATAATTATAATTTCCAATTATTCCAACTCTGTTAATTGATAACTTCATCAAATTTCTTCAGTATACTTATCTTAAAGACTTTGGCCAAACAAAATATGAAAAAATCAATGCTCGAAAACGGGATTTAAAAAAAATCATTAGAGATTAAATCATTCCTTGAAAAACAGGGTTTATGTGTTTTTAGAGGGAGTGAACACTACTTAATGAACTCAGGTGTGCTAACCTCCTAAGACCTGAACTCTTCCATGGCATGCATTTTTAATTTCTCATTGATATTTGGGCATATTGGGACCCAATGAATGTAAAAACAAAGAAATACCTGATGATTTTTTATTTATTTTTTTACCTGATTTTTGTTTCTAAGAACAATGAGAGCCACATCTGAGGACATTCGTTTTAAATTTTGATAGAACTGTGGCAGTATAATGTCCTTGTAAGTGGATATCAGGCCCTTTAGAGCAAAATTTAGTATTTTGCTCTAGACAACCCAAAATGTGATGTCCACATATGTGGACGCCAGGTCCTAGGAGGTTAATGTTGTTTTTAATGTCCCTCTTTAGGGACCCTGAGCGAGGGTGGGACCGCAGCAAAGTGAAGGGGCTTCTAGCTAACCTGATCACAGTCAGCGACATCTCCTATTCAACAGCGCTGGAGGTCGTGGCAGGAGGACGGCTTTATAACATTGTTGTTGACACAGAGGTAGGTGTGTGTGACCAGTCTGTGTGTTGTTTATTTATTTATTTTCATTCACAGATCAGTGGGATGGCATAACTGAAGTTATTGATTTTTGTTTTTTTGTAGGTGACAGGCAAAAAGTTGCTAGAGAAGGGAGAGCTGCAGCGAAGGTACACCATCATTCCCCTGAACAAGATCTCTGCAAAGACACTTAATGACAGAGTGATCAACGCTGCCAAGAACCTGGTGAGAGAATCTTCTGAGTGTTTGGGTTTGAAAATGTTTGGAGAAGTTGTAAAAGTGCACTTAATTTTTTTTTTTCCCCCCGTTTACTGAAACTTACCATTGACTCTTATTGCATTCTTTCTGTCTTATCTTCATCCAGGTTGGAGTGGACAATGTTCACACAGCTCTGTCCTTAGTCGGTTATGAGTCTGACCTACGTAAAGCCATGGAGTATGTGTTTGGCGCCACACTGGTGTGCGACACTCTGGACAATGCCAAAAAAGTGGCTTTCGATAAGCAGGTGATGACCAAGACAGTCACACTCGGTGGAGACATCTTTGACCCACAGGGAACCCTGAGTGGAGGTGAGAGCAAGGAGGACGTGTGTGCTCTGTCATGTGTTATTTATTGGATTTTGTTGCCACTGTTTTATGATGACTTTGAACATTTTACCTGCAGCGATGGTTTTATTTGAACTCACTCAAGCACTCAAAAAGTAAACTGGCTTTTTTTCCTCCTCTCAGGTGCTCGCTCCCAGTCTGCATCAGTTCTGTCCAGCCTGAAGGAGGTGAAGGAGGTTCAGGACAACCTGAATGAAAAGGAGGCCCAACTTCAGGATACTGAACGGCAACTGGCCAGCCTGAAGGGAACCGCTGAGAAGTATGTACATGCAAACACACAAAATATGCCCATGTTTTAACTGTTTACAGCAAAACTCTTAAAAACCTTGTTTTTAAGACTTAATGCACCACAACGCCGTTTAGTATTTAAAAGCAGTGGGAAAAAAACACAACAGAAACACACTGTGATGTAGCTGCCAGCATGTTTTCTCACCTACCCTGGTACATTTCCTTGTTCTTTTCACCACACTTCTCTCTCTCTCTTGCAGGTATCGTCAGCTGAAGCAGCAGTATGAACTGAAGGTGGAGGAAGAACAGATTCTGCAGGCCAAGGTGCAGCAGAGCTCCTTCCACCAGCAGCAAGAGGAGCTGGAGAGGCTGCGCAAAGCAATTGGTCAGAGAAATCAAAATACGTGGGGCAACAAAAAACCATCCAGTCTGCACTTTGTGTTTTCTAACTTGATCAAATGTGCTGTTTGTTAATCCAGAGGAGAGTGAGGAGACGTTGCGTGTTACTAAGGAGGTGCAAAAGCGGGCTGAAGAGAAATACAAGGTGCTGGAGAACAAGATGAAGAATGCTGAAGCTGAGAGGGAGAAGGAGCTGAAAGCTGCCCAGCAGAAACTCAATACAGCCAAGGCCAAAGCCGATGCCTTCAACAAGAAGCTGAAGCAGAAGCAGCAGGTTAAATGAACTTTTGACTGCTTTGAATAATTGCTACAATATACAATAATATATTTTTAATTTTAGCCAGAATTTTAGTCAGCCAGTGTGTGTCTGTCTGTTTTGTGTTTTATTTATTATTTATTTAACTCTTTCTTTGCTCATGTTTGCAGGAGGCTGATGCTGTGGCCCTGGAGCTGGAGGAGCTGCAGAGGGAGCAGGCTGGCTACGAGCAGCAGATTCAGGCTGTAGACGAGGCGATGAAGGCCATCCAGGAGCAGATTGACAGCATGGCTTGCACTGTATCCCAAAACAAGGTATTTGGGCCATTTTGAACATGCAAAGTAGCTCCCAGAAGTCTTTTGGCAAATAGACTTAGATGAGTTTATTACTGCTCCACTCCAGGGGTGGAACTCGTTCACGTGAACTTAAAAAGTGTTATGATTTATCACAATCAATTTGTCTGTGTGGGTTCTCAGTCATCCAGGTCATGACAGTCTTAAGAGGTTGAAAAAGAGGGCGACTGGACTCTCCTTCTTTTGTTAAGCTCTTACGAATCCCAGTCGATTATTAACTCAGATCTTTTAAGTAAAAGTCTGACAACTTTAATTAGGCTGTTACAGGGTTTCCACGTAGTTGTTTTGGTCCTCATTATGAATTATATAGTTTTTCTCTTGTGGATTATTGGGCTGAGCATGTGCCATCTTTCTATGTAAAAAAAACAAAACAAAAAACACCATCAAATGTGATGTTTATAAATTTAAGTATCCAAATGCTTTCCTAATTTATTTTTTCTGTTGTAATGTAGGAGGCAGTGCGTAAAGCCCAGGAGGAGCTGGCCAAACAGAAGGAAGTGATTGTGTCACAAGACAAAGCGCTCAAGGTATATCTATCTATACATCTATATATATTTATTAATTAAATAATGTTACAAGCCTTCCACAGGAGGATTGTTGTTGTAACTGCAACAGTTTCAGTTTCTGACTCAAACATTTTAAAACATTTCACACTCCTCAGCACTGAGAGCTTCACAACTGGTTAGAACTTTCAGATATGACTGATTAACTGAATTGTTTGTCCATCTCAACCCTCCAGACAAAGTCCACTGAGGCCAATAAGCTCAGAGAACAAAACAATGAGGTCCAGCTGAAGATCAAGGAGCTGGAACATAACATCAGCAAACACCGCAAAGACAGCCAGGATGCTGCTGACAAGGTACACGCAAACTCTCATTAGCCCACAGTCCTCCCACTGCAGTAACACTTAATGTTGTCTTGATCCAGAAGATTGGAGTGAGTTTCATCTTTTCTCGTATGACTTGAGCATCATAAACACGTTTCCATCTCTCAGGTGACTCGGATGCTGGAGGAGCACGACTGGATCAATTCAGAGCGCCACTTTTTCGGTCAGCCGAACACTTCTTATGATTTCAAGACCAACAACCCGCGTGAAGCAGGCCAGCGGCTCAAGAAGCTGGAGGAGACCACCAGCAAGCTAGAGAGGAACGTTAACAAGAGGGCTATGAATATGCTGAACGAGGCAGAGGAAAGGGTGAGGAGGGACGAAAAAGTATATTTGTAACTCAAAGGCCTCAGCTACTGTCTGTTCCTCCATGTAACATCATTCCCTTCTGCAGTACAATGATCTGATGAAGAAGAAGAGGATTGTGGAGAACGACAAGGCAAAGATTTTGCAGACCATTGAGGAGCTGGACCAAAAGAAAAACGAGGCTCTTAACGTGGCGTGGCAGAAGGTATACTTCTCAGCACCTTTATTTATTCTTTCTCCTTTACTTATACTTATTGTCACCTTGCTTTGTTTTAAACTTACCATTGCAGGATTTTCAATAAATCTAATATCTGTGGATGTTATAAATCAGTAATGTCAGTGAACAGGACTTATTTTGTGCAGCAGCCACTTCTGCGTCTTTCTCCAACAGGTTTCAGTCACTATGAATATAAAAAGGTGTTATGATCATAGGCTGTATGAAGAGTGTCACCACCCCATCTTTAAAATGAGGTCAGACAGTGAAACTGTACATATGTTAGGTAATCCTCCTTTCTTACACTCAGGTCATTTTTGTATATTTAGTCATCCTAACATTTTATTCAGTCTGATCCAAAACGGGTGACTGAGCCAAGAATCACATCAGGCTTCTGTAGGTTTTGCCCCCTAGTGGCCATTAAGAAGAAAGCAGGTTGGCTGCCTGTTTTACAGGAGTCACATAGTTTCTTTTTCTGCCTCCATACGACACATATATCATTGCCTCCTTCCTGTCTTGTTGTAGTTTTCTTTGTTTGTTTCTTAGTATCCTGTAGTTGTGGCATTTCAGATACTGGCTTTTGGTTGTTCCTTTTTTGTTTAACTTTAGAATAATTAATTTATTGCCCATTATCTCTCACTGTAGGTAAACAAGGACTTTGGCTCCATCTTCTCCACCCTGTTGCCAGGAGCCACAGCAAAGCTGGCTCCTCCGCAGGGCTGCGGTGTCCTGGAGGGCCTCGAGTTCAAAGTGGCCTTGGGTAACACCTGGAAGGAGAACCTCACAGAGCTCAGTGGTGGGCAAAGGTGAGTAACCTCATTCAGTATGGCCTTTTAGTGTCACTTCGATTGCACCTAAACAATACTGTAAATAAGTTGTGTCTGTTTTCAGATCACTGGTGGCCCTGTCTCTCATCCTGGCCATGCTGCTGTTCAAACCCGCTCCCATCTACATCTTAGATGAAGTGGACGCTGCTCTGGATCTGTCTCACACACAAAATATTGGGCAGATGCTGCGGACGCATTTTAGACACTCTCAGGTAAGTTAAAGCATGAAGGTTTTCACTTTATTTCGCAGAATACACTTCCTGTCGTGAAATACCGTAAACCATTATTCCTCTTTTAAACCAAGTTAATGGGTAAAGTTTTTCCAAACCTTGTAATTTTTATTGTCTTTGCAGTTTGTGGTCGTGTCACTAAAGGACGGCATGTTCACAAACGCCAACGTCCTATTCAAGACGAAGTTTGTCGACGGCATGTCCACAGTGACGCGGACCGCGCTCAGCCAGAGCGACCCCAAGAAAATCCAAGAAAAGCCATCACAGAAAGAGAAGAGGAGCAAACAGCTCATCAGCTAATCATTGCACTGAAATTTCATCGCACATTATGTCATCTAAAAACCTTGTAACATAACCTAAGGAGGTATCGGTTAATAAGAGTTTTCTCTTTATCTCATGTGTTCTTCTTTGTTTACATCTTTGCATTTCAAACAATAACGAGCTTTATTTTGTCTGAACTGTCCTTATTTATCCTTTCTCTTTTGTGGTTCACATTCCCCTGCTTCCTGTCATCTGATTTATGTGCAGTTTATATTTTAGTAAATAAAGGAATAAATGCATTTTTGTCTGGTCTTGTTAGTTCTCCCATTGAAAGGGGGGGGGGGAGTACATAATTCAATTTGTTACTCAAACATATCGAGTAATATGTGATATAAAAGGGCACAGAGAAAACTGTACGACACACTTTAATCTTTTTCGATACAAAACCCTACGACAGGGGACGGGAACTCCAGGCCTCAAGGTGACCTGCACGTGTTAGATATCACCCTGGGTCAACATAACTGAATCAAATGATTAGTTCATTACCAGGCCTCTTCAGGACATGTTAAGGGGCAAATTTAGCCATTTAAATAAACTGTTTTGGATCAAGGTCACATTTACAACCTGCAGGACACTCGGCCCTTGAGACCTGGCGTTCCCCCACCCCTGCCCTAGACATTAGTGACACCATAGCAGGCTGATATCAGCATAAAAAAAAAAAAGCTAATCGTAAGGTGTTTTGCCTTACGAGGAGTTACACTCATTGAGTGCATTTGTTCCTAGTGCCTTCCACTGAGGCTGAAAGCGCTTAAACATGTGGTTTTAATACAGAGCCTATTTGGAATTAAGTGAAGAGTAATTGGTGCAAATTATTAAGGGGATTTTATTTATTCAGGGACAAATTCAAACAACTATAGCATCTCTTTGAAGTTGACAGCAGGTTTTTGTTTTTAAAAGACTTCACAAAATAGCCTTACATCTTGCTCATCCATCAGGCAAAAAACCTTAATTTTTTTTAAGATCCCAAGAGTTCTCCAGTAGCCCCCGTCCTTTCACCACTAAGCAGTGATGGTGTTCACAACCCCTGAAAAGCCCCCCCCCCTCCATCCTTGTCGACTAAGGTGCGCAACCTTCTGTAGTTTCCAATGTTAGGCAAACCCACGACAGCAGTAAAGCTCCCAAAATTGGGGCTACAGGAAAACAGTGTCCACAAACCTAACACACTGGTTTATATATCATTTATCGTCAGCTTACTGTCCATTTAAACAAATAAATCTCAACAAGTTACGATAACAGCCTCGCCCTTCAACATGTCACTGAGTGCAGATGTAGAGCAAGGTTTGTTAGTCTCTTCAAGCTTTGCCAGCCATAAACATGAAACAGTCTGCATAAACAGGTGGGAGTCTCTTGGGCAACCCAGCATCGCAGCTCATGGGAATTATTATTATTATAGAGTGGGATATTTGTGAATCTCAGAGCATCAAAGAGGTCGGGGAAGTGTGCTAATGTATGGTCACTGATGAAGAAGGAAAAAAAGAGACACCGATGCTGTATGTTCTTGCCGCTGTGCGCTCAAGGTTGGCTTTGGATGTGTCTGCGCAGCTCCTGGGCCTTATCCCGCAAATCAGGCCTGCTGTCGGACTGCAGCGTCGACAGGGAGCGCTGCAGCTGCTCCCGGCTCTTCACAGACACACAATCCCACTGTTCACTCTCTGTTCATATCAGAGAAAGCACAGAAATATCATCAGTCAATCGATCAAATCTTTATTTCAACATATGAGTAATAAATGTAATCACACATTAAAAAAATCAAAACATGAAATCACTCAAACACGAATATGTACACACGATCTACAATTCTTTAACTACAGCAATCCAAAAGTGTTCCTTTTTATAATATGTAATTATCAATTTTTAATGTATAATACAACCACATCAATTTTTAATACTCTGCTTGATCCATATAGTGCTTTAAGACTACACATGCTCCTCATTGCTGTCTATACTTTTTTTTTTTTTTACACTTAGCTCTTCCCTCACCACACAATCTTTCTTTTGTTTAAATTTAGTGACTATTTGTTCATATCAAAGAACATTTGAACTTATTCTTTTCTGTTATGATTCCCTCTAAAAGCTGCTGTAAACTCTGACCTGAACAAAACACGTTCATATCATCTGCAAATAATACAAGTTTCAGGGTGTTTGAGGCTTTACAAATGTCATTTCTGCATATGTGGAACAAGTCTGAACCTTAATTCAGAGCAAACCTCACTACTGTAAAACCTTATGATCAAATGGAGATGCTAGAAAAAGAATAACGCTACATCGCCCAAGAATAAAACTGAAAAACAAAATACATGCTTGTATATAAGCAGGAATCGATATTTACCTCCAGTTCTCTTGACGATCACATCCACGACTGACAGGGCCTCGGTCCTCACAGAGGAGTAACTCTTGTTTTCTGGATAGAAAAGCAGCACAGTTGGGCATGAAACGCATGCGTATAAACTATAAAACAAAGTACCAGGACGTAGTGAAGGGCTTACCTAAAGGATATGTGAGAGCAGCACAGGTCTCTGTGAGAATCTCTGACAATGAATTCAAGTCGTCATTACCCTTTTCTAGCAGCAGTAACCTGCAACGAAAAAACAGCTCAATGCCTTTTAATCATTTTTTTTTCTTCACAGCCAGTCGAACACCTTCTCTTTGTTTCGCTGCTTACCCCTGGAAGTATGCCTTCATAGACTGAAGAACAGCCAGCTGCACTTTCCAGGTGCTCAGCTTAAGCTTCTCGCACATCAGATTGCACACCTCTGCCTGGAAACGTGCTACACACACACACACACACACACACACACACACACACAGTTGAGAACATTACTTGCAGATCTTTCAATCAGCTCAAACACATTTCTTGCCCATTCTGTGGTAAGAAATTTGTGGAAGTTCTGCCAGATAACTTAAAAATCCAAGATACATGTAGTGGCTTATAATACGTCTAAAAAGTAGACAAAGGGAAAGAATGGTGTCAATTAAGGGGACAACATTTTTGAGCTGGTCCTACATTCCCATTTCTTTAAATGCCATATACAATATGTCAAAACAAATTTGGGGTTCAGTTTTGTCTCTTGTGAGAATAAACTTACTCTGAGTCTCGGGCTTTCTTGGCCAACCTTTTCCAAGAGTCTCAAAAGCACAAATAATAGCTTCGGTCTGCAGCTCTTTCTCCTTCACATCTTTATCATCATCGTCGTCGTCGTCTTCCAGTGATCTTGGGGATCCAACACCACTCTCTGGACTGCTCTGTTGTAAAATTATTAAGACAGGTTGAGTTCATTAAAAGACTTTTGCAAAATATGGCATCAATATTTTAATATTCATATTCAAGAGGCAGTAGGGAGGTTTCAACCTTCTTGATTAGAGAGAAAAGGATCTCTGCCATGTCGGCGAAACGGTCCTCCTGGCTGCTGTGGAGCACGTCCCCAGCACAGCGCAGAGAAGCAATTTTGTACACGAGATTCTCCTTACGACATTCCTTCAGCACAACCTCCAACACCTCAGAGATGGTGGGCTGGCCGCTGCAAGGCTTCTGTAGCTCCGTGCTGAAATGGAAGAAGTGTGACAAGAAATGTTGTGATGTACTTGGAAGAAAACATACAAAGAAAAGGCTGTGAGAGACTTTTTACCTGCATTTGGACACTACAGATCCAATGGCTTTCAAAAGCTCCTCCTGGAACAAAAATAGTTTAAAATAGAAAAATAAAATGAACACTTTCTTGTTTTCTTCAGGTATATTACATATCATTACCTTGCCAGCCCACGTGCGCCCAGATAGACCCTGCATTAAAGCTGTCAGCACCAAGCCGAGGTGTGGCGCCACCAGTGAGCCTGTCTGTTCCTTGGCAACAGTTGCCATGGCAGCTGCACCCTGAGCCTTCATCTTCCAGGACTGGGACTGCAGCGCTTTCTGTGTGATGGCAATCAGCTCGGTCATGTACAGTCTGATGCCTCCAAAGCTTCCTGATTAGAAAAAAGTTTAAAGAAGTGGAAACAGAATTAAATCTTTATGTCATCACAAAAAGACACCATCACAAATATACAGCACATCTGAAGCTGAAAGGATTAGTTGGTAAAACAAACCTTGTAAAACAGGAAGATTTGCTTTGTTTCCTTTATATGTTCAGTGTATTGCAGCAGATTAATCAGTAATGCATAATTTTCATTAATGCTGTCTAGATTTTCCTCACCTGGAACGTTCTCCTGCCACACCTCAGACCACAGCGTGGCATCATGGCTCTCTCCTTTGTCCTCATCAGGACCCGGTGCCTGATGCATGCCCAGGAAAGCCAGTGGCAGGGCCACTCCCGCATGCCCTTTCAGCACATCTGGACTGTAGTGGCTGATTGCATGTACTGTCAGTGCACAGGATGACTTGTACACATTCTCTGGGAGCAAGAAAACACAAAGAGCAGAGTCTGAAAGCTAGCACTGAATTTAGTAAACCAAATTCTTGTGTTTTCAAATATAGAGCAGCTGGGAGAAATATAGACATATTTTACTTTCTCACCTTCTTTCTCCAAGTACCAGGTGTTGAGTTTCAGCAGTAGTTTTTCTACACTGCTGTCTTTTGCTGACTGATGGGAGAAAACAGATGTCCTTATGACTTTAACAAATCATTATTTCTAAATCATCAACAAGATTACTTATCACAATTGCTGCTCACCCTGACCAGGTGTCCCAAAGCAAAGGCATAAGCTTTCTGTACTACAGTGCTTCTGTCATGGATGCCATTCAGCAGGGAGCTCATAAGTTTACCTGAGGAAACAAAAACAGTTATCACAGTTAACACCACACTTCCATCATCCAATACACAAACTAGATGAACAGATTCAAACTTGTCCTGTACCTGAGTGTGGGGTCAGATCCTGTGGACACTGCACTGTGAGGGAAACAATTACACTAGCACAGCCACCCTGTGAGGAGAGACAAAGAGTAGCAGGTAAACACCTTGGTAGAAAAAAAAGAAAAGAAAGGAAAGAGCCACTGTGTGGAAAAAAGGCAAATGTACGAAAGATCGGTATGATGATGCAAAGAAAGCTAAATAACTGTGTTTTTTACCTTGGTGCCCAAACCTACTCCACTCTTAAGCAGCTCACAGAGTCTGGGAACCAGTTCTCCCAGAACAGCAACATCCAGGTGCTGCAGACACTGAATACAAAGACAGCAAAATATATATGTCACATGCTTTTGTAACACTTTAAATAAGGCACCTCTTTGTGACACATCTACTTAATTAATTAGTAAGGTTGTTTTGTTTTTTTACCATGTTAACAGTCTCCATCATTGGAGAGGATTTGGCAGCACTTAGTCTGGCAGCATCCATGGCACTCTAGAAGTAGAGTAATAATAACTCATGACAACTTTTAATAAACTTATAGGCTTCGATTTTTTATGGAGGCGAATGCTGAGGTTACCTTTTCCTGCTCTGTGGCTCGGAGACTCAGGTAGTTGAGGACCTGAGGCTCCAGAGTGCTGAGGGACTCCAACAGAGCTGGGATTAACCGGGAAGCATGGGGCCTTAGTCTGGCACCGGCAGTCTTACTGATCTTCACCAGGGTCTGGATACTGATTTGGAAAAAAAGAGATTGTTGAGAGAACAGAACACACAATTATACAGCAAAAAATTACGACCTGGTAACGTGATGACCGAATGATGAATTAAAGTTAGCATCGTGCCATGTTGGAAAAGCGGAAAGGTACTACTACTAAAACATTTTACTAGAATTAAAACTAGAATTAAAGCACAAGTTTACATTAAAAGACTGCCACAGAGGAAAAACCAAACCAAGATATTACCTGAGTGAGCGAACCTCTGCGACATTGCTAACAATGCCTTTTTCCAGTAGGGTGGGTAAAATCACCGCCACAGTTCTCTGGGCTCCAGAGCCTGTAGACTCACACATACGGGTGCACACCTGGAGAGAGAAAAGGTACTCAGACAAGCACACATGTACACACAAACACATACACAGGCCAAAGTTGTGGCAAACAGCTTTACCTTACTGAGTGTTTTCAGTGTTAGGTCTGCAGCCTTCCTCACAGACTCCTAAACAGAAAATTTTTTTACTTTGTAATAATGTACATTTTATTTTTTTTGTTATGCATCAGTGAACGAATTCAAACCTTTGTGCCACATCAATGAAAGAAACACTGATCTCTGATCACTTCCTTCCTACCTTGATGTCATCAAGGACTCTAAACAGGGTCTCCCATATTTCTGCCAGGTGATCAATAAGGTCATCAGCCTGACGGCCTCGAATCAGGTCATTTAAGGCCAGGCAGCTGAAAGAAAAATTCACATAAACGTTTAGCCTTTAAATCTTATTCTAAACAAACTGCAAACATTATTAACAAAGCATCCATTCTAATGCAAGTTAACAAAGTCAAAAGCCAAGGCTGATGATCTTATTTTTTTTTAATATAAGTGTACATGCACCTGGACTCTCGCACTCGCCAGGCGTTGTTGGTCAAATTAGAAATCACATCCTGAAGGATCTCTTTGAGATACTTATCCACCTGTAATAAATCAGAACAAGCAAGCAAGCAGGCACATGTAACTAAACAACTATGTCTACAACCATTTTTTTTCTAAAGACAAATAATGTTTTGTAGTTTGTTTTTTTAATGGATGCAAATGTACAACAATCAGCTCTTACCAGGGTCTTATCAGTGACCAAAGCATCCCAGATGCTTGTCATGGCCTGGCGAATGCTAAGGTTGGGATCAAACTGGTAGCGGTACAGACGAGGAATTATCTGAGGCAGGAATGGAGCCAGCTGTTCCCCGGCTTTAGCTGCGATCATGTGGAAACCAAAAGCTGCTCCCTGAAAGGAGGATAGGCATGATCAGGTTGGAAGGGGCATGGATGTCACGGATGTAAAAACTGGTGAATACAAACATGATACCTTGCGAGAGTTCCACATGGCATGATGATTGGCTAGGTTCATAAATTTGTACACAAGATCTGGTTGGTTCAGGTCGCTGGCCAATGAACACAGCTCCTTGTATGTGGACAAACCGTGACTGCCAGAAACCATGAATACAGATTATGTACAGAAGTAGGCCAAGAAGGGTGAATGTGTGCAAACTGAGCACAAAGATTAAATACATTTTAAAAAGCATGAATATATTTATTACACTTTCACTGAAATAGGAGCTAAAAATGCCAGTAGAGGTGATATGCCTTACCCATCAGGTGTTTTCCCCAAACCTTCTCCTTGGAACACCTCTGTATCCCCTGAGACTGCATGTTTCACTCTGTTTACAAAAAAAAATAAATAATGATTTAACAATTAGCCCAATGAAAGACACGATTGTAAGCTTGTTACAATCTTTGTCCTTCTTCAGTTTAACACTGGTTTCAATCACAATTTCAAGTTTCCCTGACAAACCACTGGAGACCAACAAACCTGCCTGGATCGAGCACAACTTTAGGTGGAAACTGAAGGACACCCACAACAATATATTGCTTTTGTTCTATTTTTAAAAGCGCAAAATTTGACAGAAGCTCGATGCATGTGTTCATCCTGCCCATGGTGCACATTAGCTAATCATTAGTCCTCCCACAGTGCTTAATGGACCATTTAAATTATTTATTTTTAGACTTCTTTTTTAAACATTTTGTGAATCCACTGCTTTATGATCCAAGTCGAGTCAGTCAGCTCTGTGAAACAGATACATTCAGAGGTCTTAACCCTTTAAGACCTACCATAGAACCAAGCCCGCCAGAGCTTATATTATATTTTTACATGCTGTGGAGCCATTTTTGGGAGCATTTCAAGTTGCTATACATCATTACAACCATTACAGCCTAAATTTTAATAATATGTATGCATTAAGTGCATAGTAATTACATAAATTGCAAAAAAGTGCAATAAACTACAAAAAAATTGAAAATCGTTTTGTTTTTTATATAGCATATATATCAAAATAAAATATTTCCAGCAGTGCAATATGAGTCCTAAGCATCCCAGAAACAACACAGAAAGTCATAAAGTCAAACATAACTTTTAAAAACACCAGTATAGGCTCATGAGGCCCTGACGGTAATAAAAACTACATTTCCGCAAAAATTACGTCACTTCCGGTTTCGGGTAGGTCATGGCGGACATGCGATAGTTCGCGCTGACGTCTATTCCAACGTAGGAAGTGTTATGAACAGCTGATCGGATCGGCAAGGCGTGTTTCTGGAATATTATGTTTTTGTTGCTGCAAGCGCTTTGTATGCAGTTTTTGCAAAGCTTTATGTGGAAGGAAACTGTGACCGAGGACAAGCTGATGGCATAAGATGTAAGTACAACTCCTCCAGTTTCATATGCAAAAAAAATTATTGCGCTAGCTCACGTGGTTGCAGAGCTACCGGGATTTTAAAGTAGTTGCACAAAACGGAGCGTGCCCGCTCCGATCGGTTTTAAAGGGTTAACCCAGGAAACTGAGCAGCATCTTTGTGAGTCCATAATATTCCATTCCCATTTCTTCTAATTTTTTATTCTGTACACAAACTTATCAACACTTGCAGTAAAAAAAATAAAATTAACTGTATCTTTAGACCATTTTAGCTTTCAGCTGGGTATGTGGAGGACCTCATTCAACATGCACTACGGTCTAACAGTTTGTTTCAAAACAATAAACCTGTTTCTAGATTTTTCCCTCATTCATGCACAAGCTTGAAGCTGTTGAATCTGTACTCAACCCAACCATCCACTCACCTTTTACCAGTCATGAGCGTTTCAACAAGAGTGGACACCAGTTCCTGCTGGTCACCCTCTCCCCCCATCTCATAGACCAGACCAAGGCCTTTAGATGCCACATCCTGACTCAACTCTGAATGAAAGAGGAAGAGTGAAGCGTGAGGAAGTGCACAGGCACAAAGCTAGCAAGTAATGAGCTGATCAAACAGTTCACTTAGACTTGACTCTGATCTTACCGTCAGGGTCTGAGAGAACAGAGATAAAGGCCCCCTGAATCTCTTTCAAATGTGACTGTAAGAGTTAAAGAAGAGAAACAAAATTACGGGTATTTGACATACGTGCATAAAGAAATTAAATTTGCACACTAAAGACTTTGGCACATGAATATTTTTCCCAGAAAGGTACAATTTCACATTTCAAACATCTGATATGTTTTCTACGGTCTCACAAGATCTGCAAATCATTGCATTCTGTTTTTAATTTACATTTCACCCCGAGTCTCAATTTTGGGGTTAAAAATACACACCGTAATCTCCTTGTGCTGGCTGAGCTTCTTGACAAGGGAAAGCAGCCAGATGCAGGCTGCCTGCCGGACGTGGGGGTTCTGGCTGGTTATATACTTGGTCAGGATGGCGTTAAGGACCCAGGGAACCACATCATTGTTTTTTACATCTGTCAGCAGAAAGGAAAAAGTGGAAATTAAAACTTTTGTGGATAAAACATTCAGCTTTTAGATAAAAATGGACTGCTGCAGGTGAATTTATGCTCAGAAAATTCAAAATAATGTCAGACAGAAAAGATAACCATGGATTTCATTAGGACGACTGCTGGTATAAAGCTGAATATGGTCATGCAGAGTGGACAGTAAGCGTGCCACTATACTGGAGAACCAAATCAGAGTAGTGTGAACTTCAGAAATGGCAAAATTAATTAACAGATAAAAAAAAAAATGTTAAAAGCACAATACAAGCTGGGACTACATTTTAGAAATGTACTCTGTGGTGGAGTGTAATGGTCCTCGGTGCAGGTCCATGGATCTCTGGCAGCTCCAGAACTGGTCCCTACTGCACCACTTGTTATGGCCTCTCCTACTGTGAATTGTAGCTCCACCTGCTTGGCCTTGGAAAGATTGAGAATGTAAAAAAAACAAACTTGAGTACTGCTGCCAGCAACGAGTTGTTAAGCCGAGTGACAGCTCAAGTAGAAATGTTTAGAGACAATACCAGCATATCTGTGCAAAAATAACCACCTCAATACAGCCCGATTCATTACCCTGACCTCAAAAAGTAAAATGTTAAAAAACAAACAAACCTTAAGCTACCAATTACACCTGTTCATTTGAACCTAGTCTTTTAAAAATGTACTATCCATCAGTATGTTTCATACCTCTACAGAGTCCATAAGTCCCTGCAGCAGCTTCTTCTGATGAGGGAAATCTTCATCTCCCACTGGCAGATAACCCAAGGTCATGATGGCTCGTTCCTTCATCTGGAACAAAGACACAAACATGATGATCAAGATAAAAAAGTAGGCAAGAAAATCTAAGGACCCGACATATCATTAATTTATACAGTGCAAATAAACCACTGATATAATGTGTGCCAGTAACGATCACTGGAAAGTGCCTCTCAGTAGCCATTTTTTCGATTAGATTTCTAGAATACCTTTGTACTCTCCTTGCCAGAGGGAATGCGGGCCAGCAGGTTTTCTACAACAGAGAGTTTAGTCAAGCCCTCTCCCTCTGCAGGGATCAGCAGGTGGCCATTACGCCCAATTTCCCCCAGAGCTGTACAGGCTGCTATAGCCAGCATTGCACTGCTGTTGTCCAGGAAGGAACCTTGACGAACATGAACAAAAATGGATCAAACAGCATACAAAGAAGCGAATCATTATTTATGATATAAACTTTAAAACTGTCAACTAAAAACTAAGGAATTAAAAAAAAAATACTGTATAATCATTACAGTATAGGCAAAATAAAATTTAGCATCAGTTTTTGGTACTCCAACAGTTACCAAATCAGTAAATGAATGAAGCTGATGTGAAATAATTACATACCAATTGTCTTTGTTGCCATGGCAGCAAGTTCATCATCTTCCTGGGAAGAGATGTTCATTTGCTGCCCCATGTTTTCTGTCGAATCAATGGATGTGGCAGCTTTTTTCCTGCTCATGTTCCTTCCGACCATATAGCCAAGAGCCAAGATGGCACCATGCTGAGTTTCAGGGCTCTGTGATTTGACAAAGCAAGTAAACATTAATGCAAGGTAAATTTTCACAGCTATAAAATAAATGAAGCTACGAACGGCTGTGTAGCAACAAAGTGGCATTACGTGGTTGTCTTTGGTGATTTTGACGAGGTTCTGCACGGCCTTCTGCAACTCGTTGCCAGTCATAGTCGAAACCACAACAGCATACAGCTGGGCTGCCAGCTCCCTCATGTCCTCCTTGTTTGTGTTCATCAGACTCTGGGGGGAAAAAAAACATCTGCTATTACAGCGATGAGATCTGTAAAATGTGCACTAGGCTGATGGTTTTACAATATCACAACACAGCTGAGCAGCTGGATTATCTGGTATCTGTCTCATTTGTGAAATAGTAAATACCCATATTGGCACTAACATCCCACATATTTATGATACTCACTTTAATCCAGTCGATTTTATCAGCAAATCTGGGAGCCAGTTTCTCCGGGCACACAGACACAACCTCCAGTAAACAGTACATGACAGGGATTCCTGTTAAGAGATTATTACATTAAGTACAATTTCCTGACAAACATAAATACCTGGAAATGCACATGGATTCTTAAAGGAACACAACTTATTTACATGAAGCACAAACTGAATTTTGCAGTCTTTTATCAAAGAGACAGTCTTCTTGAACAGAAGATACTTGCAATTTTTAAGAGTCAAGAGATTTTTTGGTTACTTAAATATTCACTGCACATTTTCAGAGCAAAAAAAAAAAAGTTCCAAAAACTGCTTGATTGTTTAATAACTAAGTGCTTCCTCACCTCCTACAGCAGAGAGCAGCTGCTGCAGAAGATCCATGTAGACATGTACAGGATTTGCTTCAGAGCCCTTTGACCCTGAGGGCTGAGAGTCAGAAAACAGCAGCGTGTGGACATAGCGGCCAATGGCAGGGGCATCATCCTGCATGTCTGACAAGCGTGTGGACATGGGCATGGCCCCGGCACTGTGGGCTAAACACATCCTCAGGTAGAGCATGATCTGGGACAACAGGAAACGGAAATGAGACGGATTAGAAGACAAGCATCTAGCACAGGTATAAGAGGTATAAGACTATAAGATGGGCCAGTGTCACGATTAATAGATGCCGTGAGGTCATAACAAATTCATATTTACCTCGCCAAATGCAGAGGGGTTGAAAGGAATTGTGGAAGTTCCCACAATGTACTTAGCTGGAGTCTTGATTCGCTGAGCGGCCTAATAAAGACAAGAGTGCAGAGATTTAAGATTTAAAACGTCTTAGTAAAAACACCATCATGAGAAACTTGGAGAACATGCTCAGAGCCTCACTTTCTCCTGGATATAAGCCACCATATCAGGAAAGGAGGGCATAGGTTTTGGTCCCTCCTTCTCTGAGCTCTTGGTATGGAAAGCCCTCAGCACCCTCTGGGCCTCCCCAGACACCTCTTCTCTTCTACAACACAGAAAAATAAGACACTTCAAGCTTTTCTGCAGGTAAGTACACCTAGGACACATTTTAGTTTAAGCTCAAAGCTTCTTCTTTGTACTATCAATAATTTCATGACCCAGTAAAATGTTTACTGTGTGTTCTTGTCATTTATTTACCACCACACGAAAGATTACTGTGTTTTTCAAACTTACGGGTCTCCAGCAGCCAGCAGCAGTAGGTATCTTGATGGCACATGATCAGGAGCAAAGACCGTGCTGGCAAACTTCATGGCCACCTGGCGAACCTGCACCTCCGGCTGTTACAAAACAAAACAAAAAACAACAAAGAACTATACGAGTGTTTGATTTGCCTCATTTCTACTTATTAAACCCACCAAGATTAAAGTTTATTCTACCAGTTCTGCCTCTCACCTTTCCAATATATGCAGCCACCAGGGCCTCCATTAAGTTGAGCAGTGCTCCTTGGAGGTTAGCGTAAGCTCCAACCATCATAGACAAAGCCTCCTGAATAGCTAGACGGACATCAGCTTCTTCCTGAAGAGGAATTTTAGAAATTTCAATACCAGATGCACAAGAATAGAGTTTAAGGCAATAATTTTATATGGACTGTGAGTGCCAATATCTTGTAATGCATTAGTTGCTTGGTACTCAGTTTTCACTGCAACGTCTTTCCCCTACCTTACACATGGACTCAAAGAACTGCTGCACAAGTGCAATGTCCTTTGTGAAGAGCTGAGGCATACGACTAGAACAGAGGACCGAGATATTTTGTATTACATCATTTGAAATACAATGCAAAACTGGAAATGTTTAAATAAAGAAATAGTTCATTATTTCCTTATACCTTGACAGCTTTCCAACAGCAGAGTAAGCAACACACAGTAACTTAGGATCCTGCAAAGACAAGTGTTTCCCAGTAAGTATATTTCAAATTAAAGTGCGCGACCCTGTATGAACTTCACATTATTTATGTCTTGCATTTTACCTCCTTGTATTCATTGATGAGCTTGGTAAGACCATTAAGCAACATTAGCCCTAAAGGCTTATTAGTGTCAGGGCATCTAATGAAAAATCAGAGAGACAGAATCAGCTTTTAATTACTTGAAACACACTGATGAAGACAGATGTATCTGTAGGAAGACGAAGAAAAGACTTACACCATGCAGATATGATGGACAAACTGTAGGGTGAGAGACAGCAGTTTGTTGTTTGTGCTGGCCCCAAACAGACCGTCATAAACAACCTACAGAGGACAGAAAGCAAACTAGTGAGAAAATCTGGAAAGTTTACTGTTTTGCATGGCAGTACCTGAAAAATACCCATATATCAGAGTTATCTGGATACACTAAAACAAACTTCACACTGAATAAAAAAAGAAAACATGGCCAGAAGCATCACAGATCGTACCTGGATATTAGCTGGAAAGCACTCTGCAGCCAGACGTGAGCGTAGAAGATGCGGCAGGATCTTCAGCTTAACTCTTGTGCTTACTGGCTCATGTTTCAGCTCTTGCTTCATGCCGCCCCCCTACAGTATACATATAAAGGGATTTTACATTTCTACGGGTCAAGAAAATACTTATGTTCACAGGTTATGTTAAAAAAAAGAGAGTTTAAATGTTGAGTTTGAGTTGACAAACCTTTGTTTTAAGAGGGACATCCCCCAGATACACTTTGAACATCTTGTTGATAATTAGAGGATTGTTCCAGTCGATGATGCTGAAACATTACAAAACAAGTGCATTACTAATGATAGGAATGACAGTTTGACAGTTTATTCAGCTCCTCAGAAATACTTGAAAAAGTCTGACTTTTTAAAAATTATTTTTACAAAATCTAGGAAACTGTTAAGTTGTATAAACTACCGGACAAAAGGAGCACTTAAAAGTGGAGGACTTGGTGATGCAAATACAAACACAGACATAAATCAAGTTTCATGGCCTACCTTTGTTTGCTCTTCAGCTCCAGATCAGCTGCAGTGGCCACACTGTGTCTGGTGTCACTTGACGCCACCACCAGGTGGACCACCGTCTCCACTTCTGGGACTTGCTTTGCCTCAATGAACTTCACTATTCCCAGTTTACACTGTTGGAACCAAGTACACAACAATGAACTATTTAGTCATAGTAAACATGCCACATGGTGCTTCACCGTCCACATTTATATTAAAAAATATACATTACAGAAGAAATTGCTCTGAAGAAATTATACCAAACAGTCAAATTAGGGGTGAAGGTGGAAAATTTATAGACATAACTGATTCTAACCTGAATGTTTAGAAGCTATTCAAAGATTTGCCTTACAAAAAAAACCCCTCCATATCAGTGTTTCCCGCAGATTTGAATATTTTTGTGCCGATAACCTGTATGCATCCACAAGCGGAGGCACAAGCACTGCATGTGTACAGCAATAATCATCTCCAGTTACTCTTTACGCCTGCAGATGGACTTCAAATGCACAGTGCTGAACTGCAGCTGGTCGTTTTTGTCATTCTCTGCATCATCTGTGATCTCAGTATAGTTATCCACCTACTGCATGTTTTGATGAACATGAAACTCAGTTACAATGAAACCCAGGGATTGTCTTTGTTAACTGCAGTGCACAATGGTATAGTTGGGCACTATTCCAATGAATGACAGTGAATGATATTCAGGATTGTCATTAAAGTCACCTGACTAGCAAAAGACTGGGATGGCCTAGATTAGTTGGTAAACAACTGAACTTTCAAAACATTGGCAAGGGGGACCAAATCTACCAAATCAACAGGACATTGAGCTATCCACACAGACAGACAAAAACAATACAGGTGCAAGATACACAAAATTCACGGTTCGGTTCGATACTTTGGTGTCACGGTTCAATATTTTTTCGATACAAAAAAATGTTCATGCCTTTTTAATTTGTCATTTATTAAAATTATAAATATATATTTTAACTCAAAAGTACAGTTTTTAAACTTAATGTTGCTGAAACAACAAAATAAATCTATCTGATGGAGAAATCACTCATCTTTGGAAAAGAGAGTTTATTACAGAGAAATGGCTCTTTCCAAAATAAAAGCTATACTATACGCTTCTTCTGGGCTATATTCTCAGCAGCATATTAAACATATCAGGTCCCCATAAGGAGAATCATGTGCTAACGGCTGTCTAAATGACTCGGGTAAAGTTTGTAGCATGCATGCTTGTTGTTTTTGTCTGCTTCCACTTGTCTTTGCACTAGGATGATGTCGGCGTAAATGTGCAGTCATATTCGTTGTGTTCCCACTAGTGCTGTCAGCGTTAATCTCGTTAAAATGACATTAACGCCATAACGCGGCAAATCTCCGTTAACGAGTTACCGCGGATCGCCCCCCGTGCGTGGGGCTGGACGGCGTCAACACGTTAACGAGCTAACTGCGCTAACGCACTAGTTCCCACAAATTGAGCATTGCTTGGCACATCTGACATACTGTTTTACTTTTGTTTTCATGTGAAGCTTACCATCAGGGTCATGCTTCACATGAAAACCAAGATAGTTCCAAACGCCAGATCTGAATGAGGGTGGGGGAGGTTCAATTTCAGGTAGCGTTGAGGCAGTTGCCATGTTGCAAGCTTAGCTTCTGTCTTGCTAGCTTGCGTTGCGCTCAGTGGAACTGCACTCAACAGTGCAGCCTAGGCAGAGTAGTCGAACGCAGATCCACTGAAGAAAAGTTGATAAAATAAATAAAAAATGTTGTATTGTTCGATACATATGCGTACCGAACCAAAAGCACTGTATCGAACGGTTCAATATCTATACGAGTATCGTTGCACCCCTAAAAAACAAGTCACCAAACATACTCAGATGGGCATAAATATACTTGGCCGGCCTGCCCAAACACTGAGCATATTACCTTTCCAAACAGATAAACATATAAAGCCAGTTCTCATCCTCCCAGTTCAGTTTGTATACCTGCTCCAGCTGTTCAGCATTCCACTGGGCTTCTCCAATCACCCTCTTGGCAGCATAAACACTCATCCCTGGAGGAGGCTGTGGGAGACCCTGACTACTCGCAGCCACTGTCCCATCTCCAGAAGTACCCTGGGAGGAGGAGGGAGCGGGGCGAGTTGGAGATTCATTCAGCACAAACCTAGGAGGAGAAGGACACTACAGGTCAACAATTTGTGGTAAAAATACTTCTCGCAAGGAATTAATTTCACCAGAGGTAGGTCTGCAACCCTTATTCGCTTATGAATCGTCAACTCACCCATAAGGCATCAGTAAAACATCTAACATGAACTCCAACAGCAGGTGCATTGTCTTTGGCCGCTCAGTTAGGTTAAACAGAGAAGCACTCTTGGAGGTGTCAGTAGGATACTTTATGTGGTAAAGAGTAGGGATCAGCAGGTGCATCAGACTAAGAGAGAACATAGAGTATAGACAAATTAAATTAAAAATAATAAGCTGATATCTCAAGATTGCTTAACACACATGTCACACAACCATATCCAAAATGGGTGTTTGGATACATCCCCTTACCTGTCCTGCTGTGGCTGTGGTTTTCCTTCCATGGCAGTGATGAGGGTCGGGGCTAGCTCACACTGTTTTACCACCTCCAGACGAGGGTAGCCCATTTTAATGTAGATGATGGTGAAATTCTGCGTATAAATGTGACCATCAAAACTCTGCTCTCAATAATAGGCCAATTTTTAAAAACACAAGTCAATCTAGGATCACTAACTAGATTTAAAAAAAACCCCACATAAACGTCAATTCAATCATGTGTATTAAATTGTGTTTTTAAAACAAAACAAAACAAAGGGACAAAAACACTGATCTGATTAAATCCCATGTGGTAACTGTGTGATACCTTACCAACGATGTTCATTGGCCCATAAGGCAATCACGCCCACAAGGCAAACACGAGATCCTCCACTATATGGCAAACATCCTAATATGAGATTCTTACCGTAACGAAAGAGGCAGCTGCAGGGTCTTGGTACTGCACAAGCAAAGTTTCTACTGGAAGTTGAATCTTAGGCCGGCTTTTTATCCTCTTATTCAGGTGGACCAACAACTCCATTACCTAGCAGAGAATACGCAGTTTCCACATTTTATTATGTAGTTAAATAAGACAGATGCATAAACAAAGTAAAAGGGATCTAAGCTCCTTGAAGAACCTTTGCATCTAGAGAACTGAGTCTATATCTCTGCTATACCTTCAAATAATTTTTTTCTGGGCTGAACTTTGAAGTAATGATACTGCAGTTTATAAACACATCTCCCTTGTAATGCAGTCATTATAATCTCTTAAGTAACAGAGACAGGCTACACCCTTCTTACTTTCTTCCGCACCCCCTCTTGAACGCTGGAGAGCTTGAGGAGAACAGGGGGTAGGAACTTGGAGATAATGTCCTGCAGCTGTTCATCTGTCTCTGCATGGCCCAGGCGAAGGAACACACGTTCCAGTTGATCTGTCAAAAATACATATAACACCCTTGTTAACTCATTTTCCAGGCGGTATTTGTCACACGCTAATTATTGGCCCCATCATGGCTAATTTCGCAATATCTTTCTACTCAAGTATCTCACCCAGTAGTAAGGTATCTGCAACACAAAGACTACGACCTTCAGTTTAACATAGAGCAACATGCATGCTTAAAACGGTCTCACGGGCATGGTGCTGCAGTTCTGCTGATAAGTTCGTCCTGTCAGCTGCTGTGCTGGTGCGACCATCACCCAGCCCTGCCTTCCTTCTCCTGGCATGGCTCACCAAGCACCCAGCTAGCTACAACAACTGACAAGACTATTCACGCATTTGATCGTTTCTGTATTATTCAACTAGCTTTTCACTTAAGGTCACATCCTGCAGGTCAAATCCCCAATACCCCGAATATCCTAGCAGTTACTGCGCACTTTCAAAGTTTCATAAATGGATATATATTAATAGCCTACGTGATAGTTTCTTTTTGACCATGACTGGGCAAACGGCCTCCTGACGATAGCATTCTGGTTAGCTTAGTAGCTAGCTATCGCACCTACCCCTGGTTTTTAACTACAAGAAGCTTTAGCGTTACACCAAAAAACACCCCAACTGTCAGGGCGGATCAGGCATTTTCCTGGATACGTTTTTAGAAACCACGAGTGCGACATTTGACAAAATATATGAATCGCCAATAACCCAAAAAGAAACTTACTGAGTTCATCCTGGGCAGCCATGTTTGCAGAAAGTCAATCAGCGACCCCCACAGTTTAGAGAGTGTTACTGCATCCACCGACGCCACTCCTAAGCCACTGCTTCATCACCCCAGACACCAAAAATTATTAAATGACACACAAGGAATCACAAGGAAGTTTTGTACATTTAAATTGTGCAGCACAGATCCTACATGCTCTTATTCTACAGGCTCTCACGACAAATACAACTAGATAGATAGATAGATAGATAGATAGATAGATAGATAGATAGATAGATAGATAGATAGATAGATAGATAGATAGATAGATAGATAGATAGATATTATTAGTATTAATTTCCCAGATTTTATTGATTAGATTCATATGGGGACAGGTAGTACTTCAATCTTCTTCCCTTCTTCTGCTCCTCCCATCAGCTGCTCATTTGACTCAGTATCGCCCTATCACTGGCATTCTTTTCTGTCACACCAACTGTCTGCATGTCCCCTTCATTACATTCATGAATCTTCTCTGTGGTCTTCCTTTTTTCCTCCTACCTGGCACCTTGTTATTCGGCATCCTTTGTCAAATATATTGCTCCTCTGCACACGGCCATAAACAACCAGAAGAGTCTGTTCAGTGACAGGTTGCTTCTCCCCAAGACAAGAACTAACAGACTTAAAAACTCCTTTGTCCCACACGCCATCAGACTGTTTAACTCCTCTCTGGAGGGGAGAGGGAGGGGAAACAGGAGGACAAAGGAGGGGGGAACAACTAAGCTGTAGTGCCTCTGCACCTCACTGTACAATACCTTTTGTGCAATACTTTTTGTAAATAGTCAACAGTGCAATAGACTCAATACTTGAAATGTGCAATTCACTTGTATTTTTATTTTTTATTCCTATTTATTCTATTTATCCCCTTTGTATATTTTATTTATATTTGTCTCTGTATTTATATATGTGTGTGTGTGTGTGTGTGTGTGTGTGTGTGTGTGTGTGTGTGTGTGTGTGTGTGTGTGTGTGTGTATATATATATATATATATATATATAACAGTTCTGTAACTGTAACTTCGGTCGTTGCTGTGCTTTTTTTGGAAGTCGAATTTCCCAGAGGAACCCACCCGAGGGATTAATAAAGTTCTATCTTATCTTATCTTATCTTATCTTATCTTATCTTATGTCCTCTCTGACTTTGTCTCCAAACTGCTCAACTTGAGTTGTCCTTCTGATCTACTCACTTCCATTGAAATGCTTAACCTCTTTAGCTCCACCCATCTCTTTTTTTGTCAGCACCATCATCTCCAAACCATACATCATAGCATGTCTCACATTTCATCCATCAGCTCCTCCTTCCATCGTCCTAGCACACTCATTAGCAGCTCTGTCCTTAATCACGCTAACCAGCTTCTTTGCCAGTCAACCTGTACAAGTTCTCTATTCTTTAGTGTCCAGCCTTGCATACAACTCACTATAAGCTGTGTCCTTTGCTTTTGTTCCAGTACTGCTGCCCCTTTTTTCTTTGTCATCCTCTTCCTTCAAATGCGTTCTTGTACCTTTTCCTTCCACCACCAAAATCTCATTGTCTACTCTCCTCAGTCCAGGGGATACACGAAATAACTTTTTTTGTACAATTATTCATAAATGACTAATTCCGTACTAATTCTGGAGCATTAAATCCCAACCTAACAAACCTCTCACAACCAGGCAACCCAAAACTTATTTTCATCAGATGCCTAAAAGAGCCTCGGCTAAGTTAAGCTACTATTAAAAAATCCTTTGGGATTTAACTTAAGCTTAATTGTTTTAGCCCTTGATATTACAAATTGCACAATTAACTCCAGATTTTTTTTAAATTTATTTATAGTTTTAAAAACAAAAATAACTTTCACCTCTGGGCCTCAAGGTGCAGCTATAGAAATGACAAAATATTAGACCAGCACTTTTTGACTTTTTAGCGCTGGGGATGCAGGTGCACTTACTACCTACGTCTCTGGCTGCGTTCCAGTTGACGGGCTCGCCTCCCGATCCGCAGATCTCACAGCGCCTGGATAGGTTACTGCACCACGGCCGTGCCTGTGGAGGCGGTGTGGGACACCGCCGTTCTGCACGGCACGAATCAGCAGCAGCTGTCATGTGAATCAGCTGTACGAACAAGGAAGGGGATAAACAACAACACGACCCGAGTCTTTCTAAATCAAGGTAAAACAAAACAAAACAAAACCCTGTACACTTTAATGCGGACATGATGTGAAATACCGGCGAAAATTGTGCAGAGGAAGCTAGCTTTGCGCCAGTTTGTGTGAAAGCAGGGTGCATTTCGTGACTCCTGTGCAGAATTAGCCGAGCTATCAACAGCTAAGCGTTAGCACTGCCACAAACACAAGTTGGCACGCTCTCATGCCACTGGACTTCTCGCGGTGTATGTTTTGGCTTTGTTTGTTGGTCTGTTGCTAAACTTGCATAACACATAACAGTAGAGAAGTGCTAGATGAAATGTTCTGCACTACATAAAGTGGCGAAGGGGGTAGCTACAGGCCTGTGTGCAGCCTTCTTGTGAGGGGCATTTAAATCTCATTGACTCGTGCAGTAAGAAGTTAGCTAACGCGATAGGTGGCTTAACTTAACACTTTGTAATGCTTTGCCCTCTCTAACTGTTAGCACCAAATACTGTTGAGCCGCAATGCCCCACGAGCACACATTAAATTAAAGCCGGTGGGTATCATTTAAATATAAGCGAGCTAGTCAGCCGAGCTAGCAAGCTGCGCTGTTTGTTCAGCCATTATTTGGCATCCTAACAAAACGTAGGCTAGTTGGCTAGTTAGCTTGTTGGCAGACAACAAAGATCAGCAAAGCCAGAAGCGTTCATGCAGTGTTATTAATACGTAAGTACAATTCTGCTGTGATTTAATGGAGATATTTATCCCTATATATATATATATATATATATATATTATGCCAGACAGAGGTTATGCAGGGTTTTAAAACGATTGTTTTAACACCCCGACAAAGAGTAAGGATGTAAACATTGTGCTTAAGCATTTTTTAACTCCCCTCCCAGAAAACTTGCTCCAGCCTGTGATTGCCTATTACATAATTAGGTTGCATACCACTAATTGGGTCGCATATAATGTAGATTGCAGTGAAGTAGCCTTATAAAGAAGTATAAGGCCAAACAAACACAACAGCTTCACCCGTTGATCCTTTGTCTGGATACACAGGAACCTCAGAGTTGGGAGTGGGATGGGTGGAAGGGACAAAAATCTGAAAAGGGTTGTTGGCATGAGCAAAAGGATCACTAGATCACATCCACAGTTGTCGAATCTCTATCTCCATCTAGTGGCGAACCTGTCGGTTACACGCAAGTCAGTTACCCTGCTAATGAGCACAAGATCTTCTAGTAATGCGATTTGTATTTTTTGCAATCGTCAGAAAAACTAAAGAATTTCTAACATTATAACTATAGTGAAGCTGTTTGAAATTATATATCATTGTGATGAGTGTGGAAAAAGTGAAATAGGAGGTGAACAATTGTTAAATGGCATTTTGCATTGTATTTTGCATTTGTAACAAGACTTGGTGCTGGGGGTGCAAAACCATCTGTCCTCTTGTTGCGCCACTCTTGAAATTCACTCTAAATAACTAACTAATACCCTGCATTTTCACTAACCATAGACAGTATAGGGGTAAAGTATTTTGACAGATACTTTTTATGTGAATTTTAAAATTCATACAAAATTCACATTAATGTTGGAACATCATCAATATCTTCTGTTTTTCTTTCTCCTCAGGTTTTACCTGGTAAGGTGGCAGGATGGCGGGAGCAGAGGTGCATACCGCTGCAAACCCCACCTGCAAGATTATGACCTTCAGGCCCACTATGGAAGAGTTCAAGGACTTCAACAAGTATCTGGTTTATATGGAGTCTCAGGGTGCACATCGGGCAGGCCTGGCTAAGGTAAGTAGTGAGTTGAATCAGACCTTGGACAGTTATTTTTTTTTAAACTTATCATATTGTTACCTTATCTTAGTGAGTGGGTTTACATTTTATACGTAGTTTGAACCGAAGTTGGATTTAGTCAATCAAAAGAAGAAAAGGAAGAATGATGTATAGTGTGACATGTAAATGCACAAGGAACTGACTTTTTCTTTTGAATAAATTTCCTACATCGTTGTTTTTGATTCCTCTGTTTATCCTTCAGGTAATTCCTCCTAAAGGCTGGAAGCCCCGTCGCACCTATGATGACATAGATGATTTGGTCATCGATGCTCCAATTCAGCAGATGGTGGCTGGCCAATCAGGGCTCTTCATTCAATACAACATCCAGAAAAAACCTCTGACGGTGCAGGAGTTCAGACGATTGGCCAACAGTGACATGTGAGTTTTAACTAACTGGTTTACATGCTTCGTTAACTCTAATAATCAGGAGGAATAGTTCTTAATTTCACACAAATGTTTCATTTTGATGTTGTCACAGCCAAAACCCAATTTCTTCAGAGTTTGAGTATTTACAAACCTTTGTAAAAGGCCTGTAAGGTTTTGTCTTATACTAATAAAGAGAAATTGACCACAAGCTGGCAAAACAGTATTAAACATGACCATTAACAAAATAGAATAAAGGAGAATGAAATGAAATGAATGAAAGCTTAATAAGGTTAAAATTACATAAAAAGGAGGTCAAGTAAACAGAAAGAGCAGTAAATAAACACGAATCAAACAAAGAAGCTCAATATGTAAAAAATTACGCACATACCATAGAAAGCAATGTGAAAAGCTTAATATACAAAAAGCCATAAATAAAAATCAAAAATACAATAAAAGTGAATTTTTAAAAAAGGTAAATGTTTAAATTAAAGACTATGTAAAAACTGAATAGAGAAGTAAGCATGATGTAAAGAAGCTCACATCAGTAAAGTAAAATAAAAATAGGATACTAAATCTAGCGAAAAAACACAAGCATAGCAAATATTATTAAAACAAAGTTAAGAGTAGAAATAAGTTGCTTTGGTGTTGGTGTCAGTAGCTCTGATTCTGCGTCTCCGGTTTAGACCACAGCAAAGTACTTGTACAAGGATCGCTGTCTAATGTCAAATGAAATTTCTTTCTTTTTCTCACAGGTACTGTACGCCTCGCTACCTGAATTATGAAGACCTTGAGAGGAAGTATTGGAAGAACCTCACTTTTGTTTCACCCATATATGGTGCTGATGTCAGTGGCAGCCTCTACGATGAGGTAGATGGATCTTTCTTCTCTCTGTTTTTGCTTCTTCTTTTTTTTTTTTTTAAATGCATGCTGATGCTAAAGCCAACCTTTCTAGTTTAGCTTTCTCTTATTACATTCCCTGCTGAGTTTTTACAATTCGTTTTATCATAAGCAAAATAATAACAAAATTAAATTGACTGACGATCAGGTTCATGGCCTGTTCCTTTGTTATTTCATGACGAATGAAGCAGATAATATTTGAACTTGATGAGTGTGGAACATGTATTTAGTGACTTGTGAAACAAGTGTCAAAGTCTACTTTCATGAATGGAAATACAGAGAGTTACAACAAGGTGCAAATCACTGGTTACACTCAAAAACAAGAAGTCTGGATTAAACTTTGACAGAAAACATCTAAAATAGCCAGAACAGTCCTGGAAAAATCATTTGGACACATGAAATGAAAATTTACTTTTACCACAATGATGGATAGAGAAGAGTATTGAGAAAGGAAGAAACAGATTCAGGCAAATACTGCAAAGCTGATTAGACAGCACTTCACAGTACACGTCAGGGGTGTCAAACTCAAATACACAGTGGGACAAAATTCAAAACTGGAACAAAGTCGCGGGCTAACGTTAATATTTATTGAAATATATTTATTCCTCCAGATATAAGAATGAATCTTTTCTTATGGACTCAAACACGTTTTGCTGAAAAACTGAATATGGAACAAGCAAAGCTTAATACTAAACAATATATATATTAGCTGTATAATACCAGTAGGCCAGCTCTAATAGTAATTTGGTATGGCTTCGCGGGCCAAATGTAATTAGGCTGACGCCTATGGTCCACGTGGATAATGACAAAGCATACTGCAAAAGCAATGGAAAGAAATGGGACATCATTCAATGCACAAGAAAGTCAATTAACCCCAGCACAATAGAGCAGCTTTTCACTTATTAAATACACAACTGAATGCGGAAATACCCAGAAACAGGTAGTAAAGGCTCAGCAGAGCACCTCAGTGGAGGAAGCGCAGTATTTGGTGACGTCTGTCAGATCAAGATTTCGGGCAATGATTGACTCCAAAGGATTTTTGGCCAAGTGTTAAAACCAATCCTTATATTTAATAATGGTTAGCTTTTTTTCACCGATTAGTTCTGAGCCTTTAAAAATGAGGGAGTATGTATACAAATAGCTGCAATTCCTAGTTTGGTAATGCAAATAGTTTTGTTAAATAAAAGCTGAAAGTCTGCACTTTGATCATATCTCGATTGCTTGATTTAAAATCCACTGTGGTGGAGTACAAAGGGAAAATTGACATTTTAAACGTGTCACTGTCCAACAACTCACACTTTACTGTATATCAATATTGGAACTGTTTGACATTTCTACATGCACACAAATACACCAGAATAATGAAAGTAATCAGAAGGATCTTCTACACAGGGACTTCAATAGTCATTACAAATCCTCCAGTTTTGCACTGCATTGTTGACCCCCAGTAAAATCAGTGAATAGTGCGGTTTCTATTAATATAGAGTGATTGGAAGCCTGAGTAGCATTTCTTCATTGCTGGCTTGAACAACTGAAGGTCAAAACATGTCGAGCAGCACTTTAGCGACACAGCGCACTTGTCTCTTTGTGTAGCTGAGCTGATAGTGATTGGATTTAAAATGCCATCATCAACTGCGGTACCAATCTGTAACCCAGGTCTAAAGCCTGTTTCTCATTTTCTAGGATGTGGATGAGTGGAACATTGCCCACCTGAACTCTATCCTGGATGTTATAGAGGAGGACTGCGGTGTTTCCATTCAGGGTGTCAACACTCCATATCTATACTTTGGTATGTGGAAGACTACCTTCTCCTGGCACACCGAAGATATGGACCTTTACAGCATCAACTACCTTCACTTTGGAGAGCCCAAATCTTGGTGAGTAAGGAACAGTGATTAGTAGGAGATGGAATCATTTTTGTGTTTTCTATTCGTCACTGAGTTATAATCTGACTCCTACAGCAAGAAGGTCTAATCTAACAATGTTTCACAGATTGTATCAGTCCTTTTTCTCTTTTCTATTAACCAGGCAGACAAATTAGACAAAAATGAGAAATTTGAAGCTAAAGGTGATTACAGCCCTTTAAAAGCATTATATCGAAGTCCTTAAATAATAAATGCAATCAAGGTTCAGAGCACAGAAGGCGTTGATCATTAAAGAATAGTCAAATTGGGGTTTTTTTCCAGTCGATCTTTGTTCCTACCTCCACTTATGGCCAAGGGCTGTGTCTTGTGAGACAAAAGGATGACCTCATGGTTACACTGAGCTTCCTTTGAGTGGTGGCTGGGTTACTTTCGAGACAGGGTAAGGACACTTGGTCATTCAGGAGGAACTTGGAGTCTTTACTCTTCCACACTGAAAAGAGGCCCTGGGGCAGACCCAGGACTGGTTGGAGAGATGATATCTCTCAACTGTCTTGGAAGCATCTCAGCATCCCTCTGGATGAGCTGGAGGCTGTCCAGATAGAGCGGGGTCTTGGCTTCTCTGCTTAGACTGCTTGCTCCATGAACCCAAACCCAGATAAGTGGTTGAAGGTGGATGGTAGATGGTTTGGAAAGCCAAATTCTAGATTTCAGTAGAGGAACCAAATGCAAAAAGAATAGAGAATTCTGCTGTGCAATAATACAATACATTGAACACTTCAACTCTGTTAACAAGTCTCTCCTTTAAGTTAGAGGACACTATTATAAATACTATTCACAAAAAAAGAGGGAAGTTTTCCTCCACTGAAAAGTGGCTGGTTTGCAGATAATTGTCTATACTTTTTTTTTTTCAAGGTAAAGAGTTAACTCAAGTTTTGTGGATTTGTGAATAGTCAAAGAAACAATTTTATGTGACATGTTTAAACAAATACAGGGCATAGTGGGGACTATTTTAAGGCTGAGAAAGTATAGAGGAGATGCATATCCTTTACATTTCTAGCAGAGCTGGAAAATAGCTTTTATCATGTCCAAAGTGGATTTAAATAGCAAGTTTTTACAGTGTTACAGGTTTAATTTGATTTACATGCCAATTCAAATGCATAGAGACCCCAGAGGATTCTCCCTGTGGTTGTTTTTGGCACACAAAGAAATAAATGAGTGTTGAGTCTCTAAGTAGTGGTGAGAGCTGTAAAGGAACAACAGATGAAGCAATTAGGCTACATGTGCAGGCAGGGAATGTGTGGCAGCTGTGCTATTCTCCACGGGTGCAAGCATTTAAATTGACTTCTCGGAAGCTGTCTTTCCTGTATGTACAACAGACCAAGGTGAAATTTGGCATTTTAGCAAGTCAATCAATACGGTACACAGTTAGCACAAACGCTTAACACAGATCAAAACCATAAACTCTTAGTAGTAGTAGTTTGTTAAGCCTGAGATTTCTCATTGTCTTTGAATTGAACGGAACTGCATTAGTACGGACAATTAGAGCTCCAAATCGTCCGTGTTGGAGGGTTTTGTCTTATACTTTGAAAGTGTGGCATCCCAGCAAGCATCATTGATTTTTTTTCTTACAGATTAATTGGGGTCTGGGGATATAATTACTGGAATTTTCTCTGTTGTTACTCTTTCATTGAGCCAGCTTAATGAACAGATTTTTCTTTCTTTCAATTCATCAAACTATCTTCTTCATTTTAGAGGACGTACTGTATTGACCGCAGTGAAAGGTATCATGATCCATCACAGAGTGCCTATTGCACAGGTCTGATTGGTATTTGCGAAAGGAATTATCAGAGCTTAGTCATTAGGAGGTTAGGACTAGAGTAATAAAGGTAAAGAAGAAGTGGAAATGCAGGTAGATCAGAATGAAGTTTGCTTTTCATTTCTTTGTCAGCTTGGTTGTTCCATTTCTCTCTCTTGCCCTGGAGGGAGTTTTGCTCATTAGAGCAGTGAGCCCTGCAACCCCACAGGGATCAGTGTCACAGCCAGACACACAGAAACAGTCATACACACTCAGAAAGAGCAGCCTGGTGTACCAAATATTCACACACATGCATACCCTTATCATCTAGTACTCTCTCATACACACACACTCACTGACGTAGACTCTTTCATCTCACTGATGTGTTGACATCTTGTCCCTGGAGGGGAGCAGCTTAAAAGATGCACTTCTCTCACCTCTTCTCAATCCTGTATACCCTCCCCCTCCTCTCCCAAACTCCCCGTGTCACCTCTACCTGAGGTTTGCTTCCTTTTCTCACCCTGTCTCTCACTGCCGTGTTAAACTGACAGGTGGTATGATGATAGAAATTCCACACACCTGAGGGTGGATGGTACTAGTCAAATGGAATGCCTAGTCAAACCTAGAGGGAATCTTGTCACGCTTCATGGATTTCTTGCAGGGAAGTTTGAGAAGATTATATATTCAGGTTGCATCAGCAGCATGAACGAGAAGACACAGAATAAGGTCATCTTGAAATTCTGCAAACTCATAACTCAGCAGCAATCACCGATGGTTACTGTGTCCTTATCGGACACATAACTGGGCTTGAATTTTGAAATATTATAGTGGCCAAGATTTAATATAATACCTTAAATGGTCACATATGCTGGAAAAATATGGGTAATTGTAAAGGAGTGTGAGCACAGCTGGGGGATTAATGATAGGATCATGCTGTATGTTGTTAAGATTACATATAAAATAACAGTGCAGTGTATTAAAAGCTTGATCCACCTTTCTGAAGTTTTTCACTTGTCCACCACTTGATGGCAGTCTTGAAACTGCAAATGCTCATTGAAAGTTTGTTTGCAACTGTCAACACATGGTGCCCCGTAGACATAATTAACAGAGCATGTTCATACACAGTCAAAAATAACTCTCTGCTCCATATCTCTGTCTTTAACAGGTATGCCATCCCCCCCGAGCATGGGAAGAGACTGGAGCGCCTGGCTACAGGTAAAAGATTAAAAGGAGTTGGGTTGGGTAATTTAACAAATATTGAATCGTGATCGCAGCATACAGAGGCAGGTCTGCATTAAACAACAATATCCACTTCATAATTAATCTGAGTGCGCTCGAGAGAACAACCTAGATGTAGCATGCTAATGAACTCTGGCTGCAAAGAGATGTAACCTGACAAATCCATAAACACATAAGCCCATGTAAAATAGATGTAAAATGCAGTCGAAATGCCGATTGGCTCGCTCAGTAAGTTGAAAGACAACTAATTTGAGAAGAAAGACAAATACATATAATTCAGGGTTCTCCAGCCTCCTTTAAACTGAAAGCTGTATTACAAAATGAAAGCTGCTGATAGATACTCCTGTCCTACATTTGTTTTTTTGTGTTTATTCATGTGTCACATCAAGACATTCAAACAAATCTCTGAACCAATCCAACCAATGTTGGATAGTTTTAATGAAAAACCACACAATATTTGGTTTAGCCGTATGTCCATGCCTATACATTTCAGTTTCAGTATGGCATTTAAATGACTTAATATTAGTTTCCAATTAATTGTTACTGATGGTTTTTGTTATGTTTTTCTTTGTCTGCATATCTCACTTTATCTATTTCATAAATCGTTGAGAGTACTGATGTTGCTTGGGGTCTCAGCGACTTATAAAGCTGGATTGTATCCTGGATTGTATTGTATGTATTAAGGTCACCCTTACAAATCAGATGAGCTCAATTTTAATCTGTTAGTCTTTTTTTTTTCTGCTGAAATGGTGTCTGAATAATTAAACTTGAAGTCATTGTCTAGTTTACCATCCTTGCTTTGTCAGACTATATAGACCACTGTAAACAAAGTACTGGTTGTTGCAATGATCTTCTTTTTTGAGTGGATGAACAGAGATGAACAGAGACAGAGATCTTTTTGTCTTATTGTTCCGTTAAAGCCTGCTATCCCCAAGACACCTCCATACAGCATTTTCATGGACGTTAGTAAAACTAAAAACTGTCTTTTAGTAGAATGTATTGCATGTGTTTGTTTTGCAGCTGGAACAGCTTTTCTAAGAGAAACTGTGTCATTTAGTATTTGCACATTACAGCCATGGTTTGCACATGAAACTGCAAATCCAAAAGTGGTTTATGACCCAAAATAATTTTTTGTTACAGACAGCCATTTCCAATTTCTTATATATGAGAGTCCAGTCCACTATGCTAAATTGTAAAAAAAAAAAAAAGAACATAAATAATTGCAGTTCTTTCTCTAGGATAGATGGTACTGACGTGACTGCACAATGCATCAGTGAATTGACAGATACAAAATTAATTGCTGACTATTGTTTAAGTTTAAGTACAATGTTTTAGGGTTTTTTCTGGCTGTAGTTGAATTCATTCTAAACAGAATACTGCTGTATTTCTTTCACCATTTATCAGGGAAAGTAATTATGTTTAAGATAAGCTAATAATTGAAATAATCTTTGGTTTCCATTATGGAAAAAAATGTCACTCTACTCGATAAATATTAAAAATGTAGCAGTCGATAATAAGCCAGTTCTCACACAGCTTTTCGATTTGGCTTTTTCATTCACCTGTTTTTGTTTTGTTTTTTCTCTCTGACAGATTAAGTCTCTCTAATGGTTTTTTTTGTGTATGTGTGTGTTTCTGTCAGGTTTTTTTCCCAGTAGCATCAAGGGGTGTGAAGCTTTCCTTCGTCATAAGATGACTCTAATCTCCCCTTCTGTACTGAAGAAGTATGGTATTCCCTTTGATAAGGTAGGTTCTCTGTCCCTTTGAAGAATTACTCTCAGTCTTAGTTCCTTTATTTACCACCTGTTTGAAAACAGCTTTTGCTGCTTCTAAAATAGGCAGTGTTAATTTTTATTGGTTGCAGAAATCCTCAGTGGTTTATTTTAAACTTTTCATTTCTTTTCTGTGTTATTATTATTTTTAAACCACGAGGACATTTAAAGGTCAATCACTCACATACACACATATAAACCAATCTTTTGCTCCTCTTTCTTTCCTTCTTATATGACAAATTGCCAGATTACTCAGGAAGCCGGAGAGTTTATGATCACCTTTCCTTACGGTTACCATGCTGGGTTCAATCATGGATTCAACTGTGCAGAGTCAACCAACTTTGCCACTTTACGTTGGATCGACTATGGAAAGGTTGCTACACAGGTAAGAGTGCACTTAATTCAGTATAATCATAATTTAGATCTCAAATATATGGATTTAAGATCTAAATTATTTACATTTTGAATAGCATCCCAAGTTTTTTGGTAATGTTGTTGTAAAGTTTTGGCCAAAGATCATCACAAAAAACGAATATCTTGCTATTTAGCCTTGAGTCTATTGTGGAGTCTTATGCTGAAAGAAATCTCTTTAATATAAATCTAAACTAGAGATCTCTTTTTTTTTTCCTCCTGTAGTGCACGTGTAGCAAAGACATGGTAAAGATATCAATGGAGCCTTTTGTGAAGCGTTTTCAGCCTGACAAATATGCTAATTGGATGCTGGGTAAAGATTCAACGTCAATTGACCACACACTTGCCACTCCCAGTACAACACCAGAGCTGCAGAGCTGGTTGCAGAGGCGCCGCAAGACCAATTCTGGAAACAAAGGGTACTTTGTTTATATTCATGCAATGTTTATTCTCTTTTCTTTAGTTATTTTCACACCTTCACTGAAAACCTGAACTTTTCTAGATATTAACAACAGGAGGTACACGTGAGTTTCTAACGTTCCAGCTCAGTAGTAGAAAATCCGTGTAATGTCTTATTGTACATATGTCAGATAGCATTCACAGCGTCGGTGGCGTGTGTCCTGTCTGCTGCAAATACTATCCATGCTACACGCTTGTCTTAGCCAAATGGGCTATTTTCAGTAGTGATAATGTGGCTGACAATTTCAGACAATGTCCCAACATTCTTCACCCAATATTGTCCTCTTGAATTCATGCGTAAACAGCTTGTGGCACATTATTACATCGAGTAGGGTTAATGGTGGTAGTGGGCACTTCATTTGGAGTAGGAAAGAGAGAGTGCATATATGCATTGGATTGTGATAATTTAACGACTGGTAGCTTTGGTGCAGTCATTGGTGATCTAGTATTTGCCCTCTCAAAAGGCAAATCTTTCTACATTCGCTTTTAATGCTTTCATTGTTTTTCGGTTTCGTTCAGGGTTTTGAGTTTTAATCTTCTTTGATCTCTTCACCTTCTGACAGCAGCCACTCTCGTATGCGCTCCAAGCGCCTCAGGACCACAGAAGAGCCCGTTGACTTGGATGGCACCTCAGCGCTGAAAAGCAAGAGGAAAAGTTCGGCAGGTCCTCCCGGCCCGAAGGTACGAAGGTCTGTGGCTGGGACAACCGGCAAAAAAGAGCAGAAAGAGAAGAAAAAGGAAGCTGAGTCAAAGCACAACCAGAGTCAAAACTCTGTTCAGCTCTCTGGTAAGAAACTGACAGATGATAAAGAAGATATTTGAGATATTACTTAATTTTTTTTTATGTACATAGCTGTCTGTGTTCCTGGTTTCTTATATTTGTGAACTCCTTCATGTGAGGTCTGTAAAAACTTTTGGCAGTGACTGTTTTTCATATTTTAGCCAGCCATTCTTTTATTCTCAACAGGTCCTTGCAGACAGATGTGTGTGGTCAAGGTAAATCGTGTAGAGAGTAAAAGTTTGGGGGTTTCTAAAGACCACTCTCATGACTCTCACGATAGTCCCCCTGCCTCACCTTTGAAGGATGACCTTAAGGCAGAAACAGACACTCATATTGACCCACAATACCTCTCAGGGCCAGGTCTCACAAGCAGAACTGCTGAAAGTCTCAGACAAAGGCCTGTGGCTACTCAGGCAGATCCAGGAATTAACGAGCCAAGGTGTCCCACTTCTGAACAAAGAGACCTCTCATCTCGTAAAGACTGCTCAATCAGGATGCCTCCTGTGGAAGCCAGTGAACACAACTCAACTTCCCACACAAGCACTGCTGATGAGACTGTGGTGAACTTGTGTTCCCCTGTTTCTAAAGCTCACACATCTGCTTCAGTATGCAGAGAAGACACTTTAAGTGAAATATTCAACACTGATTGCAGCATGGACACAGGTACAGAGAGTTACTCTAACAACAGCTTTAAAGCAGAGAGAACGGACGCAGTTGTTGATTTGAAGCCTATCAATCCACACTCCACTACAGAAGCACTTTATGATCTAAAAAGTGAGCCAGTAGAGGGGGGTAGCTGCACATCATGTAGCTCCCCTTCTACACACAATCGCATTTTAAAAAGTAACACTGAGGAAAATCTCCCCCCCCCTCTCCTGCAGAGGAATGCAGTGGATATGCCACAACTCACTCCGGAGCCTGCAGATAAGGTTGGAATTTGCCCTTTGCCACCTGAACTGACCCAAGAGATGCCCTCGCTTACGCCTGCTGATGATGGCCTGACTGATTTTTCAAAATCTCGATCGTGTAGTCACCAGATTGCACCTGTGCTTCAAAGGGAGATGCCAACTGGCTCTTCATCCTCACATGGAGCCAGACAAGAAGAGAAAGAGGCTGATTTAGTGATGTCAGCAGAACTTCATACAGGAGAACATGCCAACAACTGGCATTTAAATTCCCCATATAATTGTGAAGGGGCAGCGGTGTCTGGTTCAGAAGGAAAAACGGCTCATTTAACTGCCAGTGGTATGCACAAAATAACATCTGGTGGTGTCCATGAAATGATGATAATGCCTGCAGTTGCTGCTGACAAGGATCACGCAAAGCTGGAAAATCTTACTGCACCGAACAATGCCTCCCTTGGGCAGCTTGTTCAGAGCACTGCACCTCAAAGAGAACAGAAACCCAACTTACAAGAGTTTGCAAATAAAGATAATTCCAAAGATCCATTTCAAAGACAAGGCGGATTCAGTACCTCGAACAAAAACATCCCAGCCCCTGCCCCTCCATTATGCACTCAAAGTGACAGCCACTCAGCATTACAACTACAGCATCACACTACATACTCCTCTTCCTTTTGTACACCCCAGCACACATACACAGAGCCTAAAACATTTTCCAGTAGTATCTGGAAAAACTTTAATTCCCAAAATCCTGCAGTCCTCATCCAAAGTCTGCACCCAGAGCTCCCTTCTGACTTTACCCACGACCCTCTACCTTACACCATGTGGACTGAACCTCAGTGCAAAGAGGTCACTGACCTGGAAAACCCTGAGCAAGAACTACGTGAGTCTGAAAACCAGGAAGGAGAAAGTGGGCCTCTCACCTGGGCTCAACTCGAGCCCACTTCTCTAGTTTCAGTTGGTGCTATGGAGCCTTTGGGGCTTTGTGGAGAGTACGAGTTGCAAAGAGATGATGGGGCTGACGCGCTGTCCCTATGCAGGGAGCTGGGGAGACAAAGGGAAGCTGAGGAGAGACTCCATTCGGATACTGCTGTTTCACCTCTCAGAACGGGAGATGGAGAACAGGATAGGGTGTCTGATATGGAAGAAGGAGGATCTGATGACGATGAGGCAGAGCAGCACAGTGCCAAGAGAGAGAGCAGTAGTGACTCCTCTGATGACGACGATGATGATGAAGAAGAAGAAATAAATGATACAAATAATTATAAGTGCAATGAATCAGGCCTGGAACCTGGGGAGGTTTGTGCTGTGAGTGTTTTTTTTAAATAGTCAATTATAATAGTTTACACATTACAGAAACTAAAAAATAATGTTTAACACCTTCAATCAATCCCTGTCCATGCCAGTATCCTGCCCTGTCAATGAAGAGGACCACTAAGAGCTGGCGTCACCCACTCAGGAAACCCACCGCAAGGGCTGTACCAACTGCTGTCAAACAACAGGTTGCCAGTGACGACGGTGGGCACACTGAAAAAACACACGCATATATACAGTTAACACAGTTCGATGAAAGGTATTGCTATGGTTGAGCCTTAAAAAAGACATTTAGACAGCGACACATGCACACAGTATAAGCCAAGAGTCAAGCTTATTTCAATAAAAAACCCAGGGACATTTCCTGTTGTGGTTAGTACTGCATGGTGGGTGGCACCGGGCCAGAACCCATGATCGTTAGACTTCTTTTTGGTTGCACTGGAGCGAACAAGAATGCAATCATCACAACATTTAGATGTTAATCCGTTTTGTAGTCCAAAAACAATAACGCATACTTTGTAAAAGTTTGTATTTCTAACACAATATACTCAGAAGTAATAGAACTGACTCTGTTAGCAGCATGAACAACAGTCTTGACAAATATAAAGTACACTCAGGTAAAATTTGTGTTTTTCCACAGTGAGCCATTCCACCCTGTGGTCCATACTTCCCCTCCTCATTTTTCAAATTTTATGTCCCTCCGAAATGATTCTTTTGACGTCAATGCACACATAAACCAAACACATTTAATTCTCGGGCCTACCACAGTAAAATGATCTAGTGATAGATATTCTATTTGTTTTCATGGTTTTAATGGGGTGGGGGGAGGGGGGCCTCCATTAACAACCACTAATGTGCATATACACACACAGTCACATTTATCATCTCTGTAGTTGTGAGAAAGGATGAATAATTCAGCAGCCGTTGTAGTTGTTTATCTGCGAGTAAGAAATGACCATGGCTGTGAGAAGCCTGTTTTATGATCATGAGAGTGCTTAATTATTTTTGAGCAAATTTGGAAACTGACAGGCGTCTATTCCGTGAAAATGTTTTTAAAGTCACTGGAGGAAATTGTCACCACAGCGGCCGGATTAGCTCTGACTTCTGCAGCGATTCTGTGCAGAAAATGCTGCAGAATTCACTTTGTGTTGCGTTTTTTGATATTCTGGCCAGATGATTATTTCACATTCAGAAAAGGCTTAATTAACAAACTACCAGGCAAGAGATTCGTGGTTGGAATTGCATGAATCATTGTCCGCGCCCCAGTAAAAGAAACCACCGTTTGAATAGATGAGTGATTACAGAGTAAGTAAGGCTTTATTTCGTCTCCATTTAGAGCCACCTGAAGCAAGCTTGGCAGAAGAAGAGGGGCAGGAAATGGAAGCGTGGGCAAAGCCGCTTGTCTACCTGTGGCAGAACAAAAAGAGCTGCTTCTCAACAGAGAGGGAGTACAATGCTCATGCAGCCACCATGCAGCCGTACTGTGCAGTGTGCACACTTTTCATGCCCTACTATCAGGTAAAGGGGAGGTCAGCACAAATTGGGAGATGATTGTCTTTAAAACATGCACAGTTCCACTGGTGTAAATTGAGTGCGCATTGCAACTTTCTTCTCTTGAGAATGTTGAAAGATCACATTTCATTCTGTGTTTACATCATTTCCCGCATTTGGCTAGCATTTTTGCTACTCCAATTAGAGGTTGTTTCAGTATTACACTGGTCAGTGGTTCTTATCCTGTGTTGAGCTCATATGTCTTTTTTTTTCTTTTCTTTTTTTTTTTTAAATCCAACCGCTTTACTGATAATTGCAGCTTTTCAGCACATTTCCAGCTCTAAATGTAGTTAAAGTTCAGTCTGGAGAGACAATTTTGAGTTTTTCGTCTGTCAGAGGTTTTTATACATGAAAATTACAGTCTCTTCCTCCCCTAGGCGGAAGACAAAGCAGAGGATAATAAGCCTATGGTAGCTAAAGACACCTTCCAATCTTCATCTCCAATGGAGGGTCCCTCACCTCATGGTGGAGGGTTTAGGAGAAGCAAGCCCCTGATCCCAGAGATCTGCTTTTCTTTTCGGGAGGAGAATTGCCCCCCTACTCCCACTAACCCACTGCTGCAGGAAGACGGCACCTCCCCTCTGCTCTACTGCCAGAGCTGTTGCTTGCAGGTCCATGCAAGTATGTATGCACAAGGCAACAGTAGCACATATATTTGAGTTTTTTTGTGTGAGAGGAGGGGGGTAGAAGATACAAACTGATGTGTATAGTTTTTAAACTTCATGCCATCTGTTTACCACTTACCACCAGGCGACATTCTTCGTTTTCACATGTTGTGCTTGTGTTACTGATGTCATTATTAGAGGGTCAGTGGGTTTAAATCCTGACTCATTTCTTCTGTATGTTCCACCCTCTCTCTGTTTCCCTTTCTCCCCCCTTTCTTTGTGGTTTGGAGTATTTTATTTCCCTCGTCAGACTGGGGGTGAATCCTCTGTTTCCGCCACACACAGTTCCTGTTCAAAATCCCCAAGCCAGTAACAAGCTCTCACACATTTTCTTAAAAAAGGGAAGAAAAAATCCCTGGAGCTTTTCTTTTCCAGGCTACTCAGACACGACACATTGTGCATTGTCGTAATCCCTCATTCACACGGATCTCTGTCCCAATCATGCACATTTCGATATCTTAAGCCTCCAGCCGGCCTTACGCACGCGCGTACACAGACGCGCGTGCAAACGCAGCTACTTTTAAAAGACTTAGACAGCAGTATGCCCAGCTTTCAGTCAGTTTGAGTCACTCTTACTAACGTTCACTTTGCCATATTTTTAGTCTGCTTGGTCTAGGATGTTGTGCATTTATTGTGTGTGTGTCTGTAAGTCTGGTGGGGTGGGAGTTAGAGATGAAGTGTATGTCATTTGACACTGATGAAAAAGCCACAAGTTCGGTTTCGAGCCCCAACAATAAGTACATGTTGATGTAGCTTTCTGCCCGTTCTGTTATTTGAACTCTGGAAAGGAAACAGAGGTGGGCTTAGATTTTGTTTTTGGTTTTCTGATGGATAATGCAGGAAAAGAATAGTGACATGCACACATATACAGACTTCAAGTGTGTTTTTTCAAATAAAAATTCCCAACCTACGTGTCTAAAGCCTCTAGCTCATGGACTGTAATCAGCTGCCAGCTTTGAATAAGATCACGTTTGTTTTACTAAATGAAATCCCAGTGTTTTTCTGTTCAAGGCCATTTTTTATTTTGGAAAAACATTTGGACGCGAGGACTCAGACCAAAAAGCAAAGTTGCTGCTGTGAAGTGTCTAAAATGACAGCGTGCTATGACACACGTTAACATGAGATAAACCCACACAGACGGACGCCTTCGTAAACAACGATGAATTGTACACCAACTCTGTCTTTTGTTGTGACATTTTGTTTCCTTAATAACATAAAATTATCTTGCCATTTACTGTCAAGTCTGCTGTTTCTCTCCCAACCCATTGACACAACAGTTTAATAGCATTTGAGGAGTCAGTGAGTATTTTTGCTACAGATTTTTGATCCATCCCTTCTTACTTTAGGTTGTTACGGTGTTTCTGCAGACGACATCAGTGAACAATGGTCATGTGATCGCTGTACCGAGGGAAACTTTACAGCAGTAAGACAATTTTATACCTTTGATTCAAGTATGACTGTGGTGTATAAGGAGAATAGCAGTGCTATCCTAAAATTTTAATGTGAACTAGTGTTAAAATGATTATACGTTATAGCTGATGATGATGGCTCACCCAAAGATCTGACCCTAGTCAGAACAGTCAGTAATATCTTAAAAATATAGATGACCATATTCATATGTGGTAGTTGACACACTGCAGTGTGATCACTGTATACAATAAAGACAACTAATTTTTTCTTCTTTCTGACTATTTAATAAGCAGAAATATCTTCCTCTGTGGCACGTGTATAGATTTTGGTGACTAGAAGAAAAATATCTGCATTTCGTCTTTCTCACTCATTTTTCTCTTTTCCCAGGAATGCTGTCTCTGCAACCTCAGAGGTGGCGCTCTAAAGAAAACCCAAAACGACAAGTGAGACGAGCTTTTGTTCTGTGATTAGCTCTGCACACTTATCCCTCATCTCTAGAGCTCAGCCAAATGAATTGTCTGGGTATCTTAATCATCACAATGTATTAATTTGTTTGTGTGTATAGATGGGCTCACGTGATGTGTGCAGTAGCATTGCCAGAGGCGAGGTTCAGCAATGAATCCAAGAGGAGTCCCATCGACACCAGCAGGATCCCCATGCAGCGATATAAACTGGTGAGAACACACAGACACACACCCGCACACCACACACACTCCTTGAGGACTGTCCTGGTCTAATTAATGAAGTGTTCACAGTTCTAATTAACAATGTGAGACGAACATGCCCGCAATCAAAGCTAGATAATTAACCACTGGTGGGTGGGAGTGGGGGGGTTTGTGTGTGTGTGTGTGTGTGTGTGTGTGTGTAAGTGTGTAAGACTCTGTGTGCTGATGTTTGTCTATATGTGTGCAGGTGTATGTCTGCCTCCCTGAGTGCATGTGCTTGTGCATTTATTAAGTGTGTATGTGTTTGTTTAATGAGGGAGCTGCAGTGCGTCTCAGCAGACCTGACATGTTGCCACTATACTTAGCTTTCTGCTGCAGGCACTGTGATAAGTCAGCAGAAAGCAAAGTGTTGGAGAAGCACATCCTCACATAAGATGGATCACAGAGATGGGATAAGTTCAATTCTTCTTAGAAGCATATGTAATAAATCACAGTTTAGGACTCCTTAAAACAGCTCATGACAAAAGATACATTAATAAATCAGTTTATTGTTCAAAATGGGTTGCGTGAGCTGAAAGTAACAATGATGTGAATACATCATTAATATATATGAGCTGAGATTACAAAGTTATACAACAAAAATTAAAAGCCATGCTCAATTTAACACTGGCCGTTGTCCCTTCCAAAGTTGTGTTTGAATGCAGTGATGCGCCACTTCCAGCCCTGCTGCTGTTTTTAGAAGTCTTGTTTTGAGCTTTCGTTACAGCACAGCACAGCTGCGATGGCCTGAGGATGTTACAGTAAAAGTCCATGCCTTCACAGTCACAAAAAAGGAAGAATATACAACACCATGAATGGTATTTAGAAGAAAAAAAGGAAGATGAATCAGGTCTCAGGGGTTTCTAGCTCATAGCCAGAGAACTAGATCTCATTTGTCCCCCGACATAAAATGAAGTTCATTTTTGTCCATAGTCAAACTGCAAATGCACAGATGAACTGGACAGATCTGGGCTTCTAAGAAGGGTTGTGAAAAAGGTAGTATAGGCCTCGGATACAAAGGCCTAGAGACCTGTCAGCAACCATCTGGCAACCTCTGGTCATGAGGGAAAAAGAGGTATTCCCTGATAACATTGCACATGGTTGCTGGAGGTTGCTGGCAGCTACATTGAAATTGATTCCTAAAGCCTCGGCCATGCCAGCCTAGAAACGCGTCAGTGACCCCCTGCTAACCACCAGTCACTTGGGAAAGGTGTGTTTTCTATACCTGGTTGCTGGAGGTTGCAGTCAGGGGAAATTTGGAAGTACCTCCACTTCCAAATTAAAGAAATGGTAAGAAGACTTTTCAGCGTAACACAATGATATCCAGTTTGAGTTTAGTTATCAGTCCCTCAGAAAACGACATCTGAGTGAATAGACTTCAGTTATAACTAAAATGTCATACTTCACCACAGGGAACCAGCATATTTAGGTTTATACATGACCCAAAAATAGTTCAAGGAATATTGCTGCACTGACACTGAATGGGATGCTAACTCTGTGGACACAGTGACATTACCCATAGGGTATTTACAGGGATATGGTTCATATCTTCTCACACCACATTGAAATTAAGCTCATTTGGATATGAAAGCACAAACCACAAAGTCAGTTTCCATATCCGCAGGCTGAAATCTGAACAAAATGAAAATTATAGTCCAGACGGGGAAGAGGCAGGGTGCTCATAAAAGCCTCTGACATGACCTACGTGATGGCCAAAATATAAGTATATGAAGGACCTAAATTCCTTTTAGAGGAAGTGGCACTTCCTTGCTTTAGATGTTAAATGCTTTATCACACAGTGTGCATGAATAACCAATATGTCCTTCACATGTACACCAGTAGAAAGTGTGCGCCTGTGATGCAGACTTTCTCTCAAAGTTTCGAGGATGGCGTACAGACTACCTTTCTGTTTTGTCTGCGTTGTCATTTGTAGATTCAATCCCCGAGCCACGTGTTCTGAAGTTCGCATTGGACCCGTTGCCCCTGCAGCAGCTCAGTACATTCATAATTTACTATCATACAACACACGCACACCGATGTGCACACATACACATTCATAATTTACTGTGGGAATGTTCTTAACGCATGGCTCAACACAGGCACCCGAATACACACTGCAGAAGTCACAGGGGAGAAATTGGCGAAGTTCACACACGCATTAAAACATACAATTATTCTTACATGTTTATATTACTTTGTGATCTAATTGGCATTATTTTATTTTGTCCCCTCCCCTGCCAATATATGTACATAAGTGCTCATTTGCAGAAATACGAACGCAGATTTTGCACACAGTGCATGCCAGCTAGAATCTTGTTATGCTGGCCTCAATAAGTGGACTAGACAGTCGGGCCAGTTCATCTGTGCAGTGCTGTCCATAATGTAGGAGGTATGGGAAAAGGCTTTACGAAATGTAGGCCAAGTTAGTCACCGAGAAAAGCACTGACTGCTTCTCCCTCAGCTCAGGAACAGAAAGGACAAGAAACTTCATTATTAGGGGGGTGGGGGAGGATAACAGCATTTATATTGCCTTTTGGTTTTCTTCACAAGAGGAAAAGAGGGTAGTCTCTCACTATACACAATACCTACTGATCCCCAACTGATATCTGCATTAAGAGGGCTAAGCTGATAATTGTAAAGACGAAGCCAGCCCTGCTGTAGAGGTTAAATTTAATTAACGCTGAGCCAACTAATTAGATCAGTTATTGATTTGTTCAAATAAATGAACAAAGGGCAGTGGCTTAGCTGATAAGGACAGAGACTTTAAGAAAGGTTCGTACTTGCGCAGCGTCACCTTCTTATTTACCTCTCAGATGCCTTCTCTTGTTTCTGGGCATCATCACATCCTATTATATAGAAATATACACAGGGGAATTAAACTGTCATAAGGTGCTTTTGATATTGTATTTTCTTAATATTTCAACACGTGCTGTTTAAACAATATGTAAACAACAATATTATGCACAAGATATAGCAATGATATGGTAATTTGGAACCTTTTATAGAAATAGATATTAAAAAACCAGCTAATTCCCACTTAAACTCACTGAGGCACTGGAACGTGTCTGCATATAGACGTATTACATGTCGATATTATAGCATGGATTTCCGGGGAATTAGATTAATGAATAAATTACTTTCAGTAAGATGTGAAACCAAGCTGCAAAGACAGAAGCCAGGGCAGGGAAGCGAAGAAGAGAGCGTAGATGGGTGTTTTATTAAGAGCAGACTAGAGAAAATGGAGTGAGATGGAAGGCATGCAAAGGGGGTGAAAGAGGAAGAGGGAGCGAGTGGGGTTATAATGGGAGGCATGTCGTCATATTTTCCCTTTCGTTGGAGAGGACAGACAAGAGAGATGCCACAGTAGAGGGAACTGACTTGATGGGCTGTTTAGTGCAGAAACCCGAGAGATAGTCTTTTACAAAATTTCGCTTCAAGTGTGTTTGTGCATGGATGCATGGCAGTGTTTGTGTGTAGGATGTGTATGTGTATTATGCTCGCCAGTGTGCAGTTGTGTACTCTTCACAGAGCTTAAACGAGGAAAGAAAATACCACAACATACAGATTGAAGCACTTTTTATTTGTGGAAAGCGTAAATGATGTCATCTGATTGGCTTAAGTTGAGGGTTTCTTTGTATTGCAGCAGTCCAATAACATGTTTCTGTTGACTATTAAACTGGGGTCTCTCATTTTATTTTCTGCTATCAATGACTTGTTTACACTACCGTATCCAATAACAGCAGATTTCACAGATATAATTTTTTTGGAGCACATATTGGCTTTAAATTATGTTAGAGGTTCATGGCACAGCTGAGCGGTGATTCACTTAGCGGTCTATTGTCACTAATTTGCTGTTTTTCCTAGCCAACCTTTAAAGTCTGGAGTGGAAATGCAAATGTTAAATTACTTTATTTTATTTTTTTTATTTTACACCAGACATGGGTGCTTTAGTGAGTAAGGTCAGGTTTCCTCCACAGCAATAAAGGCAGTCACTGGGAGTAGGTGTATTGTGCAGTAGTTTGCATTTGAAATTTAAAAAGGAGAACATCCGACTGAAGGGCTTCCATTTACAGTGTGAATTTTTATTTATTTATTACCCTTGGGGTAAAATGATTTTCCCTTTGTGTAAATAATATCTTCAGCCACTCTAAGTGTGTGTAGGATGTTGCTGTCCATCACAACTTCCTCCTTTCATCTCTGGAAGCACAGTATTTCATGTTTTCTATCAGTGTCTTTTGATTTTCTATATAAAAACAACAACAACAAATGTACTAATTAACCAAAAAGTTTGATCGTTGTTCATCGTTCATCAAACTGATGTCAGCAGTGCCAAGATCCAAAAGTGGTGTCGTGGAGATATCCGATATGACGGTCCAGTATGAGTCAGCAGCTGCTGTTGGAAACTACTGTTATATAGATGATATGTTACTTGTCCTGGGTACTGATCAAGAAATCTTTGTTAATATAAAGCAACACAGAGCTGTTTTGGTCTTTTCATTCATTTCTTCAAAGTAACTTTGGTCAGGATGGTGATAAAGCAACAGGAAGATGGAGTAAGTCTGGTGCCAGACTGCGACTGAATGGCTGTTACATCCAGTCTGTCATGGATAATACAGCATTTTACTGATACACTGGTGAAAATCGCAAATCTATTGCTGTCTGTTGCAAATCTGTCGCTGTCTACATATACAGAAATGAACTATTTAAATTCAGAGTCCAGCTAGAACATCAGTTTTGACACTGTTTCAGTAATTCTTTCACAAATAGTGACATTAATTTGCAAAATGATATAAAGATACTCAGTGACATTGCTTTTATATAAGAATATAACTAGAAAATAAATCAGCTGGCAACCAGTTGAGTTGAGTCCCCATCTGCAATTATAAATTAGATGGTAGTTTTTTGGAATCCTTTGCTAATCTGTCTGAGAGTGATTGCAGTCAGTCTGAGCTGTACTGGGATTGTTGCCTCCCACAATGCGACCTGTGCAATTATCTTGTGTTGTCCACAAGTTGAGGGTGTTGCATCCTTGACCTCTGGGCAACAAGTTTTTCACAACATGTACTTGCAATCAGTTTCCAACAGCAAAAAAATTCAATGCAATCACTGCAACCATCAAGTTTTCTTGGTCACGATGAGCTTGGCCATCTTATTCATACTTTAGTGTTATTAAACTGTTAGCAACATGCTTTTAAAAAGACCATATATTCTAAAAGCCAAGAGTGGCGGCCCAGCTGTTGTTTTTATGTGTCTTTAGAACGCAAGCCATAACGATATAGAGGACAAATACTCCTGTTGTAACGATAAGGCTAGAGATTTTATTTATTCGTTGTGTATATTGTTTTGGATAATTTCCAGTAAGGCTTGAAAACATTTTGGTAAAGACGTACTTAAAGAACATGCTTATTGTTTAAAAAATGTTTTTTGAAGAACACTTTGACAGCATTTTAAATCTAGTTATATTGAAACAAAACAAGCTGGATACAGTCTAAAAACACCTTTGGTTTGTCTAAAAGCAGCTGCTGATCGTTCTAGACCACTGGCCATTTTTTGGTTCTTGGCGTCTCTCAATTGTTTTTATAATTCCTTTGCAGTAATAACATTTTCCCAGCTTTTCGTGTGCAACCTAAGTTAATTCAGGCCTATTGACAGTTTGGTCTGGTCCTTATGTGTTTACAGAAGTGCATCTATTGTCGTAAACGCTGTGCGGGAAAGCGGCACTCAGGGGCTTGTATCCAGTGCTCATGTGGCCGGTGTCCCACCTCCTTTCATGTGACCTGTGCCCATGCTGCCGGTGTTATCATGGAGCCCGATGATTGGCCGTATGTTGTGTCAATCACCTGCCATAGACACCAGTCGCGGAGTTCGTCAGCTGTAAGTTATAGGACAGGTGTTTGCTACAGCTGATCTGAACCAGTGCCCGGAATAAATAGACATATTATTGTTTTTGACACGCTTGAAATAACTGACTCAATTATAAGCACTTAATAATTTGTGTTAATGTAATTAAGGAAGTGGCACAAATGACTACTCGCCAGATAATTGAAAACAGCTTGTTAAAGGGGCCCCTTTATGTTATGCCTTTGTCTCTGTTTTACCTGTTGCAAATACTACAGCTGAACTGCCTGAATCACCTTGTTTGTAGTCGAGTCTTTCTTCCATAACTTATACAGGGCACTGTGTAACAACACATCGGCGTGATGCGTGCACAGTGGCTTGTTTGCACTCAAACAAAGAATGAACAACTACTATTTCCCTGCTAGAGCCTTTTTCTGCCAACTCTAACTCTATATTCTATTAATGAAGCACACCAAATGTTCTGTTGTTGGCTGCAAGAATGAACATAAGCATGTTCATTTACTCTTGGCATAAAAGAAGATGAAGATCCAATGGATTACTTTTATTTCTGATGTGAATGTCTCTGCAACACCAGGAAAATCCTTACACTTTATACTGTGTTAGCGTGGGATCTCCTCCTTCTCTAATGTACATGTTCTGTATTTTAATACAAACAAGCTCATAATAAATCATTCAATATTTTGTTTCAGTTAAAACAAATAAAGCGTAAGATAGTAAACTAATGTCCCCACTTTACAAACTGCTGCTCTGCACAACATATTCTCATTTGACCCCAAATAAAATTGAACTTGTGGAATTCCCCCAAAATTGGGATGCTGTGTAAAATGTAAATAAAAACAGAATGAAGTGATTAAAAAAAACTCAAAAGTTTATATTTCGTTCACAATAGAATAAAGAAAACATATGAAATGTTAAAACTTAAGACATGGTAATATTTCATGAAAAATAGCAGCTCATTTTGAATTTGAGAGCAGCAGCACTCTAAACAATCTCTTAAAACTGGGGCAAGGGGCAACAAAAGGTTGGAAAAGTAAAAGGTGCTGAAAAGAAGGAGCTGGATGAACAATTTGCAACTAATTACGTCAATTGGCAGCTGGTTAGCCGCATGATGGGGAATAAAAAGAGCATTGCTAAAAACGATGTTTATAATTTGTGGAACAATTACAGAATAATCCTCTATAGTTCATAATACCAAAATATTTAAAGAATCTGGAGAAATCTCTGTGGACAATGGACAGGGCTGAAAAATCAGATTATGTTGGATGCCGCTGATGTTTGGTCCCTCAGATGGCACTTCATTTAAAACAGAAATGTTTCTGTCATGGAAACACTGCTGTCAGAAATCATTGTCTGTGAACACAGTCATTGGGCCATCTATAAATGCACGCTAAAGCTCTATCATGCAAGAAGAAGCCGTATGTGAACATGAGCCACGTGACATTTGGTAAATCATTCTGGTTATAGTCACATTTTAAACGGCGTTCCAGCAGCATTTTTTGTTTTTGGGGGGAATTGCGGTAGTTAATGTAGTTTGACGTTAAGTATTTACTGCAGTCACTTGTAGGTTCAAGTTCAGCTCGTTGCTTTGTTCACTTGCATCATCTATAATAATGCTGGTAACTGAATTAAACGTATAAACTGAAACATTGTCCATGACAGTGCGGTTAGTAGTGCAACATTATGCTAGAAAAGGAGGAGAAAAGTGTGCAGTAAGTCTGTTTTGTTTTGGGTTTTTGTTTTTTGTTTTTGTTTTTTTTGGGGGGGGGGTTGTTTTTTGTTTTAGTTTTGGGCATTTTTTTTATTTTTATGGATAAACCAGCTTAAGACACAAAAGATCATTATTACTGAGTTCAGTTATTTAACAGTTATTCTACTGGAACAGCCGTACAGAATTAACTGCTCGTTTAGAAGACTAATTGCTGTTTTAGAAAGTTCCCGCTTTAAGTGAGCGCAGCATACATTTGCACTGTGCCACAGTGGTGTGAGTGAATGCCAGTATCTAAAATGTCAAGGATGTACTTTCACAAATGAGTTCTTTGTGCTGGTACTGAAGAAAAGTTTTCTTTGGGGTCTTGTTAGAGCTGATGCCCAACTTACACTTAAACTCACACTAATTTAAGGTTTGTCTTCACTATGCTGCAACTAACTTGCATGGTGCAATTTCTTCCCTTCTAAATGCAAAGATAACAACCATACTCTGTTCGTACTGAGCTTAATTAAAAGTAAAAGTTGTACCTCGGTACAAGAAGCTGTCAAGATGACTTGAGAGACAGATCTATAAACCTGATTGTATTAAAAGCAGAGATTTGGGTATCAGAGCCTTTTATAATGCAAATAAATCTAACAGAACATTTCAGTTGTCACTTATTATATAACATTGCTGTACCCCAGTGGAATTTAGTTTGACTTTACTCTGTATTGCCATACATTAGTCTAATTGCTACTCTCTGTCTACACTAGAAGCAGCAAGCAAACCAAGCTTCTATCTCACTTGGCCAGACGGTGATCTCCAAACACAAGAACCTGCGCTACTACAGCTCCAAGGTCACGCAGATCACCTCCCAGACGTTCTACGAGGTCATGTTTGATGATGGCTCTTTCTCTAATGACACGTACCCCGAGGACATAGTGGTGAGGATATGTTTAATTAGACGCACACTCAAGAGGTCACTGCGTAGTTGTATGAGGTCAAACCAGTTGTTTAAATCCCCCTCGTTAAGAGGAACTTCTTTTTCTCCTTTGAAAATATGCTCTAGTGTTTCTCATTGTAAATCTTTCAGCGGGTTTCTGAAAGGGCCTTTCAGAGAAAAATACAATATCACACACCAGGGGTTTCGATGGGAGTATGGAAACTGACAGCTAAACGTGTGTTTCTATATTTAAGAGCACATTAAAGTTAAGAGCATTCAGTCCTGAGCCTCAGCTAGCTACCAAAGATATTGTATATTACACCAAAATAACTGAATGTGTATGTTTTGAAGCCTTGTGCTTGTTTTGTTAAAAAGCTATGTACACCTTAAAGCTTGTTGATTGTCTAGTGTTGAAGCCCCTTACATAGAAGACAAGAAAACAAGTTTCTCGGGGATATTCAGTGTGTCACGGTAGCACAAAGCATTCACGAGGTCCTGCTGTCTGAACACTGAAACAAAACCATTTGCTCTTTACATTACCATAGTGTCTCAACCATTTTGGGCTGAGAAGTTTTGTATGCAGCTTTGAGTTTAGATCTCAACAGCACTCGACTGTCAAATTCTCGACTATAGCAAAAGCTGTTGTCAGTCCACTTGAGTTTTTTTTAGCAGGTAAATATATCAAAGGGAATTACTCTCTTTAGCAGTTATCCTGACACCCACTTTGAATGACTTCTTCTGTCTTTTTGAAATTGTTTTGAAACACTTAGACACTTACAGACCATCTACTACTCTCTTGTATTTCAGAGCAGAGATTGTGTGAACCTGGGTGCTCCTGAAGTGGGGGAAGCTGTTCAAGTAAAATGGCCTGATGGGCTGTTCTACAGTGCCAAATACCTGGGATCCAACGTCTCCTACATGTACCAGGTACCTGAACATGCGATCCATCTGTAAACTACTCAGTCACGGCAGCAGTGAGTGAGCATGGGAGAGAAAAACAAATGGCCACGTTGTGCTGAATAGACTTTCAGGCATAGTTGCAGGTCAAAGCGGCATAGCAGTAAATTTGTTGAACTCCCTCAACGCTGACGTTGTCAATGTCCCCTGGTCTACGTGTGGACAGAAAAGACAGGGGGATTGAGGGAAGCGCTGAAGTCACGATGATCAAGAGGAGATTAAAGATGACGGGAGGGTAAAAGACAGACGTAGGAAGCAAAAGCTGTTTGGACATAGAGATAGAAAATGGGGAGAGGGGGAAAAAGACGGAGAGTGAGCAAGTGAAAAGTGGCGGAAGAAGAGAAGGAGGTGACAATCTGCATTATTCAAACTCACTGAAATATTAACTAAGCTAAGACTCATGCAGCTTCCATTTAAGCTTTATTTAGGCGAGCTGGGCGTTAACCATTACTTATGCACAAATGCACCTGTGACGCAAAGACGGTTTAATATAGGTCAGATTAAGATGGGAAAAAATGGCTGGACAAGAACTTTCCATTGTCAAGGTGTATTTTAGAGATGAAGCCCCTGCTTTTTTCCAAGAACTCCAGCGTTAATGTTTAAAGAGCAGAGGTAACATGAAGATGGTCTTTATTTGATCTTTTTTTATTAGAGCTAAGGGGTGGAACGGCACACTTGTGCATTCTGGCAAAAATGTTGTTAAAGTGAGGGGAAAGAAATTCTTTGTGGCCTCTTATAGTCTGTAATAATGGTAGCCTGAAAAACACACAGAAAAAAGCCTGTGTTATATAAATGCCTGTGTAGGTTCTCAGCTATCCAGGTCATGGTACTCTAAGGAGCTTGGATAGAAAGCAACTGGACTCCCACTGTGAATGACCATCATTGAGCAGAGGGGGTGGCTTATGACACCACATTCAATTTTAAATTCAATTTCATTTATATAGCACCAGTTGCCTGAGGGTGCTTTTTATTGTAAGGTAAAGACCTACAATAATACAAAGAAAAGAGAAAATCTCAAAAATCATATGACTCCCTTTGAGCTAGCGCTTTGTTGACAGTGGGAAGGAAAAACTCATTTTAACAGGAAGAAAATGCCAGCAGAAACAGCCTCTCTGAGATGCGGCCATCTGCCGCAACCAAAAGCCACTAGCATCTGCTCTCTTTTGGATTTTCTATTAGGTGTTTTTAGTACCTGCTTGGCCAGAGTTCCAGCTGAGCTGAGCTGGAATCCAAACTCGGACTCCTTCACAAGAATCAAAACCGCCATTTTTGAAGCTCGGCAATGAGGGAAATGCTATTTTGACACCTGGGCTCATGTGACAAGGCGTATGATTAATAGTAGGGTTTAAATACCGGGGAGACTCCAGCATTGGGTTTTAGATCTGAAGAAGCCTCTTGGATGAGAGGTGTAATTTCTTCAAGAAACTTTAAGAAGTCCAGTTGCCTTCTTTCCCAGCTCCTTAGACTGTTCTGCATTATTAATGCAACAAACCTACAGATACCACCATATGTAACTGCAGTATCAAAGATGATTAAGTAAAAAATATTTAGAAGACAGTTAAATGTAAATAGGAGGGGGTTTTTTTGGCTTTTTTTTAAGCAAAAATGTTCAGTAAATTTGGTGGCAAGATTTTGAGTGTGCATGTGCATGAAAACTGTATAAATGCAACACATTTCTTTAAAACCTCTTGGATAGCTGCTGATTGGTTTCACCTTATCTCAGGTGGAGTTTGAAGACGGCTCTCAGGTGCTGGCCAAAAGAGAAGATGTCTACACCTTAGACGAAGACCTCCCCAAAAAGGTGAAGCGCAGACTTGTAAGTATTAGATTTACAAGATTTACACATAAACTTTAAAAGCATAAGTTTCAAACTTCATTGGCATAAACAAACAGAATATTCTCATGCCATGTGGAACATTTTGCTATTACTCATTGGTGCTTTCTGATGTCTTGTTTTCTAGTCAACGGCCTCGAGCATGCGTTTCCAGGATGCTTTCTTCACCACGCAGGGGGAGAGGAAACGACAGAGAACGCCAAATTCACGCTTCCAGAAAGACTATGTGGCCCTGCCAGGCCTCCGTACAACTGCCAAAAGCACATGGGAGCAACGCAGCCACAAAGGGAAATGAAGTCATGGAGAAGCATCAATGACAAATGAATGCACTGAGTTAACAGTGGATGTAGAGGGGAGCTTGTTTGTGTGTGTGTGTGTGTGTGTGTGCTTGTAAGTTTTGGGGATTTGGGGATTGCTATTTACATCTTAACTCTTGCCCACACAAGTTTCCTGTGAAAAGTTCTGAGGAAATGATGTAAAGGGGGGTTGAATGAGGTGATGTGGATTAGGTGGATGTTGACTTGCGTGTGCTTCTACATTTTACATCAGTGACTGGATGGTGTAACAGGCAGGGGAGGAATTTTGATTGGACTCTTACAGAATGGGTTAACAGAGGGCATTGTTGCCTCAGTTGCCTAATGCTCTCACAACCGTCAGGGAAATTAATTGTGACTTATAATGGTCACATCACCCTTTTTTGGAATAACATTTTTTGCTTTGTACATGAAAACTTCAAAAAGCGATTTTTCTAATTAGCCCACATACGGTAGCCTTTTGGGTGATCTTTTAAGTTTTGATTTTCAATGTTTACGTTCTTTGCCTGTAGTATTTTCCTCATGTTTTACTGCATGTTCAGCATCGTCTCTTAACTGCTTCTGCCGGGCCGAGTCCAGTTACGCAAGAATGGCTTCCTCTCTGCCCATTTTTTAAAAAAAAAAATTCCCTTACAGATAAAAAATAAATAAATACATATGTGAATTGTGTAATTTCAAGTTTAAAAGCATTAAGAAAAATGACCACGTGCTCATAACTTCCTGTGGGGAAAAACAGACAGGAAGCCATAGCTTTGTGTTGGACTTTTCGTCCAATTAACGTGAAATGCTACTGTTGCCCTCTTGAATGAAACACATTGTTGAAATTATTTAAAATTTGTATTTATTTTTGGCTTGCTATAGTTAAGCTATTGCTAACTGCTGTAAGGAAAACAATAAAACATTACATATGTTTTTCTATTCAGTTTTCAGTTATTTTAACTCCAAAAGAAATGATAGTTTAGGAGCCACTGAAAAGCTTTTCAAAGCTATTATGAACACAAATACTGAAACAATCCCTGGGTGTTTAATAGTATATGCATTAGAGTATACAATGTAAGGTTTTAAAACTAGTGATAGATTACGGGTTTGTGGGCATTGCCACTAGGTACTGACATTAAATCATCTACAGTTGGGGAAAAATAAAAAGCCCACCTCTTGATTCATATGTGTGTAGAAGCACCTTTAGCAACAATAACCTGCAGCAGTTGTTTCCTGTATCACTTTGTCAGTCTCTCACATTGTTGTTGAGGAATTCTGGTCCACTCTTCTTTACAGTGTTGCTTCACTTCATTGAGGTTTGTGTGCATTTGTCTATGACAGCTCTGTTAAGGTTCCACCACAGCATTTCAGTTGGGCTGAGCTCTGGACTGCAACACCTTGATTCTTTTCTTTCAACTCTGTTGTACATTTGCCGCTGTGCTTGGCATCCTCCCCTATTGCATGACCCACTTCTGGCCAGACTATCAGACAGCTGGCCTCACATTTGATTCTAGAATACTTTGGTATACAGAGGAGTTTATGGTTAATTTGGAGACTGCAGGGTACCCAGGTCGTGTGACTCAAAACAAGCCAGATGCAACTTTGCAAACATAAGCTGTGCTGCCGTGTTCTTCTTAAAGAGAAGAAGCCTTGTCCTGGCATCCCTTCCAAACAAGCCATACTTCTTTAATCTTTTATACTGCTAACTGAGGGCTGTACACTCTGAGATGTACTTCTGGTGTTTTTTGCAATTTTTCTGAGCAATGCACTGTCTGACCTTGGGATTTATTCCCAGGAAGACTGGCGAGTGCCTCGAATGTTTTCCATTTGGAAATAATCTTTTTCCTAGTAGAATGATCATCTTGAAATTGTTCGGAAATGGCATTATAACCTGTCCAGATTGATCCGCAAACTTCTGCTTTGCAGAGGTGCTCACACTTGCTGACAGTCAATTAAGTGCTGCTACTTACCCTTTTAATTCCAGCACATGACTGCAAAGAACCATGTGAAACTTTCTTTTTCACACAACTGCAGAGTAGATGAAAAGAGGCTGATGTCAGGAAGTCATCACATGATCAATTATTGTCTTCAGTAATATCACTGAATTTATTTCAAACCATTATTTTTGTCATGCTCTCACCTCTTGGCACAGTGGTTTAAATTTGTTATGCTTTCAAAGATATAACAGTAAATTATGTTTAAATATTAAACTTTTCTGATGTGTTCAGGTTTTCATAAATGCTTTTAGAAACCAAAGCTTCAAGTGCAAGTCAGAAGTACCGGTTACATATGTTTAATCTGGGATACTCTGAACTATGGGGTCAGCCCTTGCAGGTACATACTGTATAAGGGCGCCTCACACTGAACGATAAGGAGCAGAGTGTTCCCAGCAGCTTGGCAGAGCAAACGGAAAGTGAAATCCATGCGGTATCTTAACTGGCTTCAAAAAGCTTTGTACTCCCATGGAAACCACGTCACAGCCAGCTTCAGATGGCTCTTTGTGATACTGAAGCCAAAGCAAGAAGACAAGTCAGCTTTGATGAAAAATGCCAAAAAAGAGAGCTAAACATCCTTTTAACACCGTTCTTTTGTGCGCCCATAATACCCAATCACGCTACCCCTGCTGTTCTTTCAAGTCCTGTAGGACTTTTTTTCTAAACCTTTGACAAAAACATATCCGAGCAGGCCTTTTAGCTGCTGGTAAATATTCAAAGTTATGCACTGGGTGCTGTGCTATTGAAAAGGTTTACTCCTTTTACCAGGGTAGACTTTGTTAGGAGTCTAATGTTTTGGCCAGCTATATTAGAATTTTTGGATCCTTCTTGAGAATAAAGAGGAAAAGTTAAACTGAAGGTTTGAACAGAGAATTCAAATCTAATTGAAGATACATTTCTTATTTGCATAGTTTGAGTTGTAAGCCAGTTATCGTTGTCGTTGTCACTATAAAGCTTTAAAAAAAAATTAGTGCATCATATGTCAATCTGTCACACTTAATGACTCGATTATTTATTGTTCTAACTAATCTGTCAGAACTCACAGGTCAGCTCAAACTTTAAGCTATAACCACAGCTGGACTGGCCATTGGGCATACCGGTGGGCCGATGGTGATTTTTCATTTTTATGTTTGCTTGTTTTTGTAACGTATAAACAATGAAAGGTGGTGGATTAGCCAACAATAAAAGACACAAAGCTGGAGTTATTCTGTGTCTTTGCTGCACAGCTGCCTCTTCTTCTCTCATTCTCTCCCCTCCCTCTCCTGTTGCTACTTCAATCATGAAACTGATCAATGATCAGCTGATCGTCTCTTTTGTCTGTTTATTGCCCACTTTGCGCCAGAAAGAGGAAACCAGCGGATGTCGCGCTAAACAACAGCAGCACGTTTAATCTTGATCAGCTGTTGTTTGAATTTATTTAATATTACTTTCTAATATCAGCTGATGTTCGCTGGAGCCACAGCTGTAAAAGCTGCTGGTCATGATATCGGTTTGGATATCTGGTGAGAGGGAAGCATGAAGATGATACACTGTATACAAATCATACATATATATCAACATGACAGTGTACATCACTGTCACAACAACGTTTGTTTTTGTTCAAAGGCTTTATGGTTTTTTTCTATAATACCTGGTGGTCTGGTCAATACCCGGGCCGATCTTTTGTCCCAGTCCAGCCCTGGCTATAACTTATTTAGGAATTTCAGTAACATGCATTAATAAAATTTATGCACTCAGTGCTTTCTCTTTACAATACGTTTCACAGTCAGTCAGGAAGTGCTGAATTACTTTTCCTCTATTATCACACTATCAAGTGTGACAGGATAATGGGCAGAGTTATTTAGGTAAGCCAGACCTCTATTTGCACTTGCTTAACCTCTCACAAAGATGGAAGTTTATTTTAGCTAGACTGCTTGGTTTGAGTATTTCATAAATTGCTGGGATTTTCCCACACAACCGTCTCCAGGGTTTAGAGAGAATGGTCAGAGGAAGATGAAAGACAAAATAAATGGCCGTTCTCTTGGTGAAAAATGCCTTGTTGGTGTTAGAGGCCAGTGGAGAATGACCTTTGAGCTCATAGGAAGGCAACAATAACTTAAAATAAATGCCCAAGGTAGGCAGAAGCACATCTGCAAATGCACAACATGTTTTTGTTACAGCAGCAAAGACCACATGTGGTGCCACTCCTGTCAGCCAAAAACGGGAAACTGACCTACAACTCACACCAGCTCATCAAAGTTGGACAATAGATGATAAAAAGAATATTCCCAGGTCTACAGAGTTTCTGTCTTGAAATTCAGATACTGGGGTCCGAATTTGCACGGTGCAACAAACAATGTGAAAGTATGGATCCTTTCTTGTATCTTGTATCCATCCAGTTCAGGCTGGTAGTTGGGGTGTAATGGGATGGGGCATATTTTCTTTTGCCTATCAGTTGAACAATGTTTAAACAACACAGAAAAAATTAAGGCAGTTCTGAAGGCAAAACCCAGTACAAAAGAGGCAAAACAGAGAGCACGGGGATAAGTGTAATGATGTAAAAGGCCAAACAAGGGGAAGTGAGATGATAGTTCATAGCACAGGCAAACATTAAAACATTGGTGATTTAGCAAAAGACAGCTCTCAAATGTTCCCTCAGAAAAAAAAAGGCTCATTTATTTTCTGTGCCTATACTGAAGTACGAGCCAGACATGAATAAGCATCAGCTTCAGCTCTTTCCACTTATTGCCTGAATCTGTTTTCTAATATGACTTTAACAAGACTAAAAGAATAGCACAAAGTCCCGTGAGGCTGCAGTGCTCATTGCACATCCAAACACATTATTGCTGATAAACTGCTGGATCTAAAGCACGGAGATGAAAAAAGAGAGAAAAAAGGAGAAAAAATGTTGCTATTCTGAACATTTTTCCATTAACTGGGGAGTAAAATGTTTTTGGTATGACCAGAGGGTGGCATGAAAGGCTGTCTGTCTGTACAATGACCATATTAGTACACCAGACTCAGCTCTGCAGTCAGAATAAGTTAAGCTGCTGTAAAATATTGTGATTTAATTACTATATTATTATTATCTTGGTTTTAGAAACGCCTCAACAGTGGCTTATGGCTGATAAGGCCTTCGTGCCATTCACATAATAAGAAACACATTAGTTTAAAGAGGAAATAAGAAAGGAATCATTTCAAAGAAGCAGTTAATTAACCAGCAGTAAATGAAGCTTTCACAACAACCACAGTAACTACCACACCACAGTTGGCCTAGCAAAATATAACATCTCAAAAGGAATCAAATAAATCAAACTTAGAGAAAGAGAATCGTTACAAGAGCTGAGCAAATTACAACACTAGAAGAGATAATCGCCCATGTTTTCGTCTTGGATCAGTATTTTTCATCAGTCACAGGTCGAATAACTCACAGGGAAATCCCCCCCCCCCCCCCCCCCCCCCCCCACACACACACACACACACACACACAGACACAGGAATGGGTCTGAATCCAGAGGTGGAATATTGGAGTGAGGGGGTGCTGTCCAGTGGTTATTTCAGTTACTGCTGCCTTCCTCTCACTTTTGGCATCGACGAGGCATTTTGGCCCAGAGAACTGCTGCTTGCCAGATATTTTGCCTTTTTCGGCTTTTTTCTTTATGAACCCCAGAGAGATGCTTGTCCAGGAAAATCGTGGGTGGGTAGATCAGCAATTCCTGTAATACTCAGGCCAGGCCATCTGGCACTGCTTAAATCACCTTTCTTCCCCATTCTGAAGCATGGTTTGAACTTCAACAGGTGGTCTAAACCATGTCTTCATGCCTAAATGAACAGATGTATTGCCATGTGATTGGCTGATTGTAGATTTTTGTTGGCAAACAGTAGAGCAGGTGTACCTAATAAAGTGGTGTATTAACATGAAATGTAATTGTCTCCACGTACGATGATATTATTGTTTTGACTGCTGCCAGCGTAAAGATGCTTTGAAGGGAAAAACTGTGGAAAATCACGTTTGTTATGAGCTGTAAAGGCACCTTTGTTTGCCCTTTTGTGGAGATTGAGTTGCTATTAGCGTTGCTGTTTTGCTGAAAATGTGTACAAGAAAATACTCACCTGCATCTATTTCCTGCCTGCTTTTGCTGGAGCCCATTTGAAGGTGCTCACATTTATAAAAAATAATAATAGTTTTACTGTTTGTTAATTTAGTTTTTATGACTTAGCTTGCTAAGTCTTGTCGGTGGAGTTTGTCTGAATTTGGTTTTCTGTTGCTCCTGGAATAACAGCCTGTAAGCAATATTTTATTTTCTTGTAGCCCATAGACAGTACTGACAACAGTTCTCAACAGTTACACAGTGTATTATTAATTTTTTATACAGACATCTCATAAAATCTACACATTATGCATGAATTACTGAAAAGAATGGGACTTAATGCTGCATATTCACATTGCTCAAAATAATTAAAGGAACACTTTCAAAGCACATCAGCCTTCAATGGGGAAAAAATCATGCTGGATATCTATGGTAAATGGCCTGTATTTATATAGCGCTTTACTAGTCCCTAAGGACCCCAAAGCACTTTACATATCCAGTCATCCACCCATTCACACACACTGGTGATGGCAAACTACATTGTAGCCACAGCCACCCTTGGGCGCACTGACAGAGGCGAGGCTGCCGGACACTGGCGCCACCGGGCCCTCTGACCGCCACCAGTAGGCAATGGGTGAAGTGTCTTGCTGAGACCGAGACTGTCCAAGCCGGGGCTCGAACCGGCAACCTTCCGATTACAAGGCGAACTCCCAACTCTTGAGCCACGATCACCCCACAGCCCATATCTACACTGATATGGGCTGGGTACATCGTCAGATGGAAATGAAAATGGAGGATCTCCTACCTGACTGAGCTCCTGGGCAGTCTGAGGTCCAACCTGGCTGGTGGTTGAACCGAAACATAACATCCCACAGCCACAGGTTTTCTATTGGATTTATGACAGGCGAGAGTGGGGGCTGGTCAGTGGTACCAAGGCACTGACTGTCAGCACCGCCATGGGGTCTGTTAATGTGTCTGAGGATTTCATCCCAATACCTAATGCCTAGCCTATAGAGGTCTGTGTGCCCCATGATGAATATGCCTCCCCATCCCATCAATCGATCATGCTGAACATTATTCACAGTCATGTGTCACATGTGCTCAGGGTGAACTTGCTGTAAACAGCACAGGACAACATTCAGGGTGCCAGGCACAGGCCTCACTAGAGGACATCCGATCCTTAGGTCACCCTCATGAACTTCCTATTGCACTGTTGTGTCCGTATTGTTTTGTTCAGTCTGCTGTTTTTTTGCACACTTGCACTTTATGTAGTCCTGTGTTGATCGTCTGTTATATGTAACACCATGGTCTTGGAGGAACACTGTCTTGTTTCCCTGTGTGAGGTACCACTGTACCACTGATTGAAATGACAATAAAAGCACTTGACTTGACTTGAAGTCTGATTGTTTGGTCAAACACATTCCCACTTGTGGCCTGCTGGAGATCTTCGTGTCATTTTTCACTAAAATCACCATCCTGCAGTAGCTACGTAAATCTATAGATAATATCAATCCCTGTTTCAGGTCTCGGCAGTTCTGACTAGATTCTGTATGTAAGTGGTTAATTAAAATTTCCATGTACATAGACACCAACAGATTTGGTGTTTTTGCTGATTTATCACAGATAACCTTCATTTGTAGCCCAAATTTTGAATTCAAAGGTTGACTCAACATTTAAAAATGACAGCGGTAACAGTCATTTTCACTTGAGTTTATTTGTAACAAATGAAACTTGTGTCGATAAAGAACAGAAATCCATACAGACCTGTTTTTCAGTTTTCACACGCTCCGAGAACCAATGTAAGAAAATAAAAAGCACTTGTTGACTCGGAGCAGAAAACGGAAACAAAAAGGTTTACATGTACAGACCAATTGGAGGTAACTGATCCCAATAACACATCATATTTTCATTTTTTTATACAATTTATAAACTCCAGTTTAATCCATCTACATGATACATCAGGGTAAAATAGAACACTTCGTTTTGTGAAACTTCTCTTTTGTGGTACAACAAATCCACAATGTGATGTATTGCACATACTGCTGTGCCATAAAAACTGTGACTTGTGGTGCATCCTTTTATTATATCGCTCTGTATATCTGATAAATCTCTATTCATTCTTTGCCGTTATCATCAGTTAATTCATTTACTTTTACGTAGTCATCTATTTATGCATTTCAATTACTCTCTGTGTTTTGTGTTATTTACATATACACAACCGTGTGAGCATTGCAGGGTCCATCTTTGCTGAGTTCAAGTAAGACTCCTTTTTTTGAGGGGGGGAGGCCGGGGCTATCGGAGTTAACAGGATACTAAATATTAGTGCATAGTACAAAGAGAGAAAGTGCAAGTCTTCCCGTAACAGGTGCGACCAAAGGGGCATCTCGAAAGTGGTACCATGCATACAAACAACAACAAGGTTACTTTAAGATGGTGGAAAACTGTCAACAATCCCTCATATGGCCGAGAGTTAATGGGCTTACAAAAAAATGAGTATATACTGTAGGTTCTGTGTCAGCGGAGACGTAGCACCTGAACTTCTCTCAGCCTTCGTTTTTGAAAGAAAAGGAAAAATGCGGAACAGCAGAATGAGGAACACAGATGACCCACTGTGACTGATTTTAGGTAAATGGCTTCAGCTGGGATACTTAAGCATCCTCTTACGGGCTGATGCTCCTCCTTTCAAACAGACTGACAAAGAGCCATTCAGCTTTTACAGATTTCTATACAGCCGAGCAAGTATGACTTGTTCGAGCCAGCTCAAAGTCTGCACCAAAATTTCATGGCGGGTAAAAGAAAAGTGTCCGTAATGACAGTATATCCACAAAGCCTGTGTAAGGAAAAGATGGAAAGCTTGACGTAGAACCTTAAAAAAACGATCAGTCTGTCTTGCTAATAACCTACTTTAAAACCACATTTTTTCTGCAGTCGAGTCTCTTGTAACATATGCTTATTTTCTTTTGAATGAAAAGAGATATGATGATGCAGTTGCTGGGTTTAAAATGTGAGTACGACTGTCCAGCCTACACAAACCCTTCCATTCAAAATTTCACAGCCAAAAACAACAAAACAACAACAAAGAACAAAGAAAAAAAAGAACAAAACAAAACAAAAAAAATCCCATAAAATACTTTTTCACATACTGTAACATAACAAAAACACACACACACACACACATTCGGTTCACACAAGCATACATAAAATACACAAAAACCCTTTAAAGTAACTTTATCAAAATAGGCGTGTAATATAAGGCACTAGAAATCTAAAATTAAAATACTTATTAGATGCAGTTTGTAATATGACTTCGATCATTCGTTGCTCGCCGTGACACAAAGAAGGATGACATCATCTACTGGACATGTGACTTGATTAAAAAAAAAAATCGACTTCCTAAGAGGTCAGAGGTTATTTCTCTAACACTTTTATATGGTGGAGGGAACATCAAGTGTAACATCCTTGTGTCTGGAAAATGATGCACCATCATCAGTATTATCGTCGTCATCATCACCGTCATCATCATCATGGCATATAACTGCAGTTAGTGACTTGACACAAAAATATATAATACATCTACTTATTGCACACTGAATCAGACACAGAGAAAAGTCAACGGTGAGCATTCCAGTAAGAAAATTGTTCTCCTTTTCCCATCCCTTTCCTGCTCGCTCGTCTCGCTTTCTGCTTAGGAAATCTTAATGAAGCTTATTTGGACACCTAATATTTTGTCTGCTCTCTGCGCTTACTAGCTTCAGTCGTGGTCCGCCCAGCTTTCTTTCGGGCTACGCGCAGAACAACGTGGCGGGATTATTCTGGGGACTTTCTGGTAGCAGCAGTGCTAATACTGTACCCCGGCGGGCCCTCGGGAATTGAGAAATTACCGTCTTCGTGTCTTTAAACGTCGCAAGTGAGACAGTAATGAGGCTGAGAGTCCTGTGTGCATGCGAAACGTGTGGGTGGAGAATACAGGAGAGTGACACTCGATTTTTTTCATAGAACTGTGAACATTTTCCACACTAGATTTGATTGTACACTTTAAAACAGTACCGTATCACTTTAACAAAAGAAAAAGAAAATGGCTACAGCTCATTGGATTACACAGAAAAAAAAAAATGCAACTTTGCCTATGTATGGGCAACGGTGACAAAATCATAAACCTATAAGAATGGAAAAACAGAACGTGCCATATGGAATATCCAGTTTTTAAAAAACAATATAGTCACATATTTTTTCTAGAAAACTAAATTAATGTTTTACTTTGCAGTATGCATTTTTAGACCTCAGTAAACCTTCCCTTATCTTAAATCGTGAAGCATAAGGTTGAACTGGTGGTGTTTATTACTGTATGGTAGAAATGTCTTCTTTTTCATTCACAGGAAACAAGAGTCTGTTTCCAAAATAAGACAGAAAAAAACAACCCACACTTCTTGTGTCTTTTTTTTTTTTAAGTTGCGTGTTCTTGGTCTTTTTAATACTCTGTGCTCTGTGTTTTCAGGCTCCTGTTGGCAATTCTCTGGTGCTTGATATCCCAGTTCTTTCTTGTCCACGAGGTTTCCATAAGATGGATTTGTAGCTTCCTTCTGAACTGTCCTCGAGATAGAAAAATCGAAATTTCCTGTGACAGAAAAAAATGCTGTAGCTGGGTCCCGTATTTAGGTTGGTGATGCTACACTGGTGGAGTTCCACACCCAAACAACAAAAAACGCAATCTGGGTGCTCGGAAAAGCACTGAAACAAATAAAAAAAGAAAAAATCTATATTTGATCAAGTATTCTGATTGGAACAGTGGTTGAAGTTGCTGCTTCAGACTGACCAATGGGTGTGTTTGGGCTGAGGGTGGCAGGAAAACACCCTTGTCAAGCAGGTTGCTATGGCTCAGTTAGAGGTGCTGTTTCTAGGTACGGATAAGCCGATGGTCCCCCTTCACTCTGCATGCAGTGGCAAAGTCTTCATACCTGCACATCGCAACCTAGTGCATTTATTCTGGCTGTGCATAACATGAGAAAAATGCACTCGGTTGAACGTGCGCATGATCGACAGCCACTGGGTTTATGTTGCATAGTGATCAAAGCTTCCCAGGTACTCCAGACTGGCGCGGTAGCAGAACTGGTACTGGTCCTAGAGGGAAGCAGAAGAATTGTGAAGAAGAGAAGAAAGACTAAACGAACATTCAAGTGTTCTTTGAAGACGTGAAGTGGTTTAGAAAGCTCACCTCTGTCTGAACGGTGGCTGGTCTCTGGGTGCGCAGCATCTTGACAGTCTGGAAAATATCCACCACTCCCTCGTACCTCATCCTCTCTAGCACGATGCTGAGGGTGATGAACACACCGGTCCTTCCTACACCAGCACTGTTGGAGCACAGGTGGAAACGTATTCAGAGCTGGAAATACATCTCCTTATGTATGCATCATGCACTAGCTCAGTTTGCTACTAGTCGTGCCAAACCGTTATTCTGAATATTTGCTCACACGTGGTGCAGCAAGCGGTGGTGGTGCTTTATTAGCGTATCAGCAAGAAAAAAAGTCCAGTGCTGTGAAAAACTATTTCCCTCTTCCTGATTTCATATTTTTTCCAATATCGGTCACAGCTAGGTGTTTCAACCATCAAAGAAGTTTTAATATTAGACAAAGAAAACCAAGTAAATACAAAATGGACTTTAAAAAAAAGGTTTTTGCCCAGTCTCTTTCTTATTTTTGAATCATGAACTCTGACCTTAACTAAGGCAAGTGAGGCTTACAGTTGTTTAGATGTTTTTCTGGGTTCTTTTGTGACCTCTAGGTAATCAGCATGGTAATTCTGTTAGCCCTGTCATTCCTAGGATGGTTCACTACTGCTCTGAGTTTTCTCCATTTATGGCCTTCACTGTGGTTCCCTGGAGTCCCTAAGCCTTAGAAATGGCTTTGTAATCCTTTTCAGACTGATAGATGTTAGTGACTTTATATCTCAGCTGTTTCTTTAGATCGTGGCATCATCTGTTGTTTTTTTTTGGGTTTTTTTTGGGAGATCTTTTAGCAACATCACTTTGTCCGAAAGGCTCTATTCAAGTGATTTCTTGATTCAACTGGTTTGGGAGTAATCAGGCCAGAGTGTGGTATTGAAATTTAACTCAACTTAGCTTCCCAAAAAATGGATTTTTTCACAGTTAATCTATCATTTAACTACTTTTTCACATAGAAGCAGGAAGGTTTGTTTTTTTCCCTTATTAAATGAAATCATTATTTAAAAACTGCATTTTTCATTTATCTTTGTCTGATATTAAAGCACTGTATATATTTAACAGAGGAGTGGAATAAATTTAACGTAAAAGATTCCCCAAGTCTTTACTCAAGCAGAAACAAAATGTTCCAAGAATCTCTCACAGGTCATCTGGTGAATTTGTAGGTATTCTTTTTTATCGAGTCTGCACAACTTAATGAACAATATGTGAAATGTTGAGGTATTTGTAGGCAGCCTAGACCTTACCTGCAGTGCACAGTAATTGGCCCGTCCTGGCCAAACTGTTCTTTAGTTTTATGCACTTGGCCAATAAAATCAATAAATCCTTCTCCTGACTTTGGCACTCCTTGCTCGGGCCAGTCTGTGAACTGGAACTGACGAACTGTCCGTGACTGGCCATCCTGGGTGAAAGAAAATATGGTAATTTGAAACTCAGAAAATTCTGGAAGCCAGTACAAATTAGTCTGTCTTGCTCACAGGCTGACGACTCACCCTGGCATCAGTGACTTTGAACTCTCTCAAGATGTACTGGGGCATGTTGTACTCAGCCATGGGATCCACCACAAAGTACTGGTACCTGGCTGAGCGCTCTGCAGGCCAGTACTGGTGACACTTCTCCTGTAGAGTACAAAGGCTTCTCTTCAGAGCGCTGCATCATATTTAAAGTACTCAGTGTGTGAGGAGAACCATTTCTAGGCAATTTATAACGGAAATGTCACCATAACTTGTGATATTCATTATTCATTTCAAGACCATCTCAATGCAGATGAGATATTATGTTCACTGAATTAATACTGAAAGTCATATCACTCTCACTGTGCCATGCATAATGCTTCATAACGCCCAAACATTTATTATATTTAATTCATTATATTAAATTTTTGATAGATTTCCCCCCCCAAAATTGCAAATTCTTAATCACGAAACATTCGCTTTTCCCCTATTGCAGGCATCAAAAGCTATTCTGCTGCCCATTTTAAGAGGACATTGTTATTCACAGTTCCGTCCTCTCCTGATGTAAACTTCTGCAACAACAACACATGGAGCTGCTCATTATGCTGCTATTCAGTCAGCCCTTCAATATATTCTTTTACTGAAAATAATTAGCTCAAATGACAATATATTGTGTGATACTGCATGTTATAGTACACGCTTCGGCACTTAATCAAGGGAAAAATGTGGGTCTATTGTTTAAAAGCTGCAGCTAGCCCAAACACATTTAATTAATGTGAGTTTCAAAGGATTTGTAAATTCTTTGTCTAGTTTTTAGTTAAGAGCTTGTACAGCTATACACATCTCCATACTGGTAATTCTCTGGGCTCTGAATAGCCGAATAGGATGGTCTGCTTTCCTTCTGTGAAGTGACATGCTTTTTTGTTGTTAACTGAAGTTATTTGTAACCTCTTCAGGTTCCTTTGGTCTAAAATATAAGACTTTATAGAGCCTAACAATGGGAGTGGAAATCAGTCTATATGTTGTTGTTGTTTTTATCTTTAACCATTCTATCGCGTGTGAAAATCAATATTTGTAATTACCACCTTTATTCTTCAACACAGACTACTAGGCAAGCTTTGTTGTTATTTCTTTATTTCTACTTTAAGTAGTCTTCAGGAATGGATCTCTGAGACTCTTTGGCATATCACAGTCTTTTCTTTCTCTTTTCCTTCCTTAAGAGGAACTTCTTGACAGCAACCCTTTCACTGAGACCATCCTGATGAAGCTTCAGGTAACAGTGGGTGGGTCGTCTGTAGGGCCAGATGCGTCTCTCAGGCCCTGTGTCAGGTCTTTGCAGCATTTTTTTCCTATTTCTCCAGGACATGACTGTCAGGTGCTAACAGGTTTTCAGTTAATAGCCCTTTGAAAGCTGCCTTGTTAGTGCAAAAAAAAGCTATTTTATGATAATGGGCTGTGTAATTTTTTGGCATTTTCTGTAATTTCAACTAAAGAAATTGGAACAAACTGTGTTTTTGTGATGGGTTGTTAGTAACAAAGTGCCTAAAGCTACAATTTAAAATTGCTTCTTTGCTAAGCTGCTTTGTGTAGACCCAACACTGGTTCATCTCTTGAGTTCAGTTCCTTTTTATCCTTGAACGGTTCATAGGTCAGTGTTAAGTAGCTCAACATTCCTCTGAAATGGTCAAGCACTGGACTGAAAATGAGTAGAAAAGCTGCCAATGTCCAAAGGAAAAAAACCAACATGTAGCTCAAGACTTTTGCACAGTACTGTGATACGCTAATTAAAAAGACATTCAACCAGTGCAGCTATATGTTTTTATCCTGCAGGACCAATGCATGTATCACATTTGAGTGTGTTTGAGTGCATTTATCCGTACCCGTCCCATTTCTCTCAGTTTGGTTAGCATGACAACAATGGTGGAGTTATGTTCCCACAGCATCCTCCAGTAGTCCTCTGTGGTCTCAGCCAGTGGGCCCTGGGTTGCTATATAGGCCTTCTGCTGCCTATAAACACATGGATAAGTATAAATGAAAATAAATTTCTCCCCATGCGTGAGAACATTGTAAAGTGACTGATGTTAAACTGACCTGTATCCATCAATGAAGCTGGCATTGATGTAGTCGGATCCTTCCACTCCTCTGATTGGCTGCAGACACACACGCGTGGTCTCGTAGGGCATGATATTCACCAGCCGGTTTTTGAACTTGTTGCACGGCAGATTGGCACTCACAAACCGTGATGTGTGGGCCTTGGCACTGGCCAGACGCTGAAATATAAGAAATAAAGGAAATATGCTGTAATATTGTGCAGATGAAAATTACAGAAAAAGAATTACAAGCAGCACTGATGAGAGCACTGAAATGATGGCGAAATAAAAAAGGACGGATAAGCAAGGAAGTAAAAGAAAAAAAAAGTACTCTTTTAAAAAGTACAAGGTTTGGTTTTTTATTGGACAAGTGGAATTAGAAAACCATCTTTAATCTGCAGGCCTCAGGATATTTAGTCAGACATCTTCAACTGAATCAACACAGCAGGGCCGATATAGGGGACGAGGGCAGCGGTAGGGAATGGAACAGGGAGAGGAAGGAGAAAATCAAAAGTCAGGGGGCAGGAAACCACAAGGCCCCACACTGTCTCAACACACACATGTGAACCACAGTTGATCCAGTCAAAAAAAAAAAGAAAAAGAAAAACTGGAACACACACATTCATATGTGGATATGTGCAGACAGGCAGCCGTAAGTACATGCAGTACACTCGCTCACACTCGACCACTGGATGACACGGTTTAAAAAGAAACACAGAGAAACAGAGAATAGGCAGAGGGAAACCGCAGACTCAGGGGGAAACAATGGGGTCTCATGAACCCAACATCTACCATCAGCGGCTACCGGAGTGCTGTGGGAGAAACAGCAGTACCTTATTTTCTTACAGACAGACTGAGCTGGAAAATCCCCACTAATCACAAGTTCACCAGTTCATTCTGGGTACTCTGAACCCAGTTTCCAGCATCAACAATAGTAATTCTTCATGTCATTTGGTTTGAATTTGACGCGGTCTTATCAATAAAGCCTGGCAAAAACAAAGCTTTTCACCGCTTCGATACATGCCAATATTTTTCACCAAGGAGAAAATCATGCCCTCCTGGCAAGCTCCGAGAACTCCACCAATAAACTCTCTGTGAAAAGAAACAAAAACACGGCGTATTAAGGTGTTGGATTACCAAAAGCAGCCAGAAAACATTCACCTCTCCCTTTTCCTCACACGCTTGCTTCAACTTTGTGATTTTATTTGAGGGACATGACGCCTCTTACACGAGAAGTTCCAACCTTTTGGTGTTTTGTTGACGGAGGTGGAAAGTAATCTTTCAGACGGTGGGCTGTGATATACCACGCGAGTTCAAGTGAGATGAAATATGGTGAGTGGGACAACCCCGCCATGTGTTTCACATCAATCTAAGGCTGTGAAAACAATACAGCGAGCGCTCAGTTCATTGTCATTCTGAGGGGAGCGCTCCTATTAGAGGGAGGGAGGACAGCTGGGGCATAGGATGAGGGAGATTGCTCAGAGTCACTTTGTGTTTACCTTGCCCTCTGATTGTCTGAGCAGACACAAGCCATTCCTGGGAAAAATTAAGCCACCTGCTTTCAACGTATACCTGTAAAGCTACAACCGATTCTCTCTTTTTCACCCAGCCAGGCCAGTCAGGTCTGCAGAGAACTCATCTGGCATGAGGTAAACAACACAGTAAACAAAATAACAACTAGAATATAATGAAAATAACACTTCCCAGCAAGACTTTGAATCCCTTATGTTCTCACTGCGATTGTTTATGATGCCTACATTTGCTGTTCTCACTTTATATTCTAATCAGCTCCCTAAAGTTTTGAAAAAGCTGTTATAACTTCCAACCCCCTAAGATTTTATTACAAACTTCAACTTTCTGGCCTACATTATTTGGTCTTTACGTGCATGCCTATCAAACTTCCCAAACTGCGATGCTTTCAGAAACCCTCAGAAAAGCTAACTCTCTTACCTTAGATTCAAAAGGTGCAATCCCATAATCCCCTTCAAATCCAACCATCTATATGAATCTCTCAGAGGGGGATTGAAACTGTAAGAACCACTAACAGCCCTGGGAAAGATGCTCAGGGGCTATCAAAGTCAAAGCTTCCTGAATTAAACATTCTGTATGTCATTTTAGACAACGTTCTTCCCAAGCTTTGGTGGTAAGAACCATCTTCCTATGAAAACCCTCAGCATGGGACCTGAAGTGCAACTTTGTTTTTTGGTCAATTATGGCTTTCAAGGTCAAGAATTAAATATGAAATATGAACGTTTGCTCTATTCTTTATATGGACAGAATGGCCAGTAGGTAAAGTCTTCAGACAGTGATTTATCCCGCTGGATATCTCTGAGCAGGCCCTGAAGATCTGCAGTGCTTCAAAGATTTTATAGCCTTCGGAGGAACAAAGTGAATCCTCCTCACCTTGAACTCCAGCTCCATGCCGGTGACATTTTCTCCTGGTTCAATCTGCGTCAGCCTCTGGATGTAGGAGTACAGGTTCCTCGCAGGGACTTCGGTGTTCCCGCAGGTCACCGCCTCCAGCAGTGCATCGTGAATGAAGATGTACTGGTCTTCCGTCTGCACCATGTAGTTCCTCTCGGAGCGCATCAGCGTGACATGACCGTAGATGTCGATGGTCTTCTCATGCTTGATTCGCTCTGTCATGGCATCAATCACAATGAAACAGCCAGTGCGGCCCACTCCAGCACTGGAAATAGGAAAAGAGAACCAGATAGTGAGGTTATTTTCTCACATAAACTGCAGTGTGTGCGCTGTGTCCTAATACCTGGTGCAAATCTGTCCCCGCAGAGCTCAAACATAACATGCTTTGCCTAAATCAGCTAACTATCATCGAGATCCCAGCCAGCAATATTTCCGTCAAAGCAGGTAAAAATTGACATCAGCGATGAGTCAGCAACACTGTCTCGCTGGCATTAAGAAGATATCCTCCCTATCGACACACGATCCGGAAATATAATACCGTTAGCTGCCCACCCAAACACTTCACATTTTTGCTGTGCTAGTAAACGGTGAGACAACCTGACCAAGCAAGTTTGTGCAAGTGAATAGAAAATTCTTTATGTGGTTAAATGAATATTGGTGTGCATGCGCGGGAGCGTTGTCGAGGTGGAATGAGATTTGGTCCGTTGTTTGATACAGAGGTTGGTTGAAATGTAAAAGCACATTATGATGGAGTCTTGCCAGGATAATTAAATTTGACTGATAATCCTGTTAGATACTCCATCTGACTGCTACGGAAGATTAGGAAGAGCTGCTCTCCTGCCAACCTTCTCCGCTGCGTCCCGCCCCCGTCGCTCTGCCTCTTTTTCTCCCCGATAAGTACCCTCTCACGCCAGCCCCGACACTTTTTCACACTCACATTTGTCCTTTTCTTCTTCTTGGAAACCATTTTCTCTCCATCTTTCCTTTTCTTTAATTCATCATTTTCATTCACTGTGTCCTGGATTTGACCTCACCTTCTTTTTTCTCACTCTGCACACATCTCCTCCTCTAACTCCCAGTCCCTCGCTACCTTTCCCTCTCCATCATTGTCTCAGCCTTACCCCCTTCCCCTCCTTCATTCTCCTCCACATCCATACCTCACTAATTCTTCCTCCTGAGAGTTTCTGCTCCATATTCCCACTGCCCTGCTCTATCTTCTTTTCTCTGCGATTGCCAGTAAGAGCAAACAGAAGCTTCATTCGAGCTCTGGAGCTAAACGCTGTGCCAAGCCCGTAATGACAAGCTCCCAGAGTCTCTTCTCCATCCAACACATTGGCCTCCTGCTGCTCAGACAGCAGCTCATTTGAATATAAACTTGTGAACCCAGATGTACCCCCAGCCTAAATGGTATATTGTCAACTGTGAAAGCTAATTATGGAAAATAGGGTCAGCATGGTAGCTGATGATGGAGATGAAGGAGGTTGTTGTGGGAGGAATGTGGGTGTCTAAGCCAGCCAGGATGTTTGGGGTTTGCATAATCGCAGGTCAATCTTATTTTACTTCAGCGCCTCTGAACTATTTTATACAAGCACCCTTGGACTCTTGTTGATTTTCGCCGACTGCCAGGCTTTTGAAAATGTTGTTAACTCATAAATGCCAAAATAACGCATAAGTGTTTCATGCAGACTCACAAACACACAGTCACGGAGCAGACCTGTTTCCTTTATGGTTGTGGATGGATATCATAAATAATTCTGGTTCAGTGAATAATAAGAATGGATGAGCCGAACTGAAAATACACAGACACATACCTGCAATGGACAACCATGGGTCCCGCATCTGGAGGATTGCAGGCCTTGACCCGGCGAAGGAAGGCCAGGAAGGGGGTGGGATGTTCAGGCACCCCGTGGTCTGGCCAGGCTGTAAACTGGAAGTGACGGACTTCACGCTTCTCATTTGAGCCGCTCTGGTTGAGCAGATTAGACGTGGGGTTAAATATAAAGACTTAGTTATTCTGTAATTTTTGTAAATGTCCACAAATCCCATTAAAAAAACGTAAACAAGCATGTCATGAGCTGCCCAGGCTATCAGGTTTAGTCTAGTTTATTTTAAAAGAAATCTGCAGGGCACTATAGTTTTTGGCAAACACTGCTCAAATATAAAGAAAGTGTATTAGTTGGCACTCTCTTCAGCCACTGATTAATACGCTGATGTGGTTTGATCACTCATTACAGCAGCAGGATGGTTTATAGTGTGAGCTCTCAGAGCTAGCTCTAAAAATATGCTATCCAACCATGCTGGGAATGAAATTTTGTTTATAGACCTGCAACGAAGTATGTATAAATATTTGAACAGATCAATTACGCACACTCCATTATACATGCCATGTTTCAGTACCTTGTAAAGAGCGAAGGTCCTGACAGAGTAGGTGGCCAGCTCCACTGTGTCAAGCAGAGTGACCTGGATCAGGCCGTAGGTCTCTGTGCCACGTGTTGGCCAGTACTGATCGCACTTCACCTAAAATGGAAGAGGGGAGAAGCTGTGAGAGACGAAGAGCAGGTTGAATAATTCTTTGCAAAGATTTTGGTGAAAGAAAAGAGAAAGAAAAGAGCTGACGTGACTTTGAGTGCATGTGTAGAGGGAACAAAAAAAAAGAAAAGAAGGGGGAGAGGAGTGCTAAAGCAGATCAGTGAGAGAATTTGAGAGAATCAGACAGTAATGTACATACAGAGACAATCCAGCATATGAAAAGGGGTTTTAGTAAGTGTGTGTCTGTGTCGGGTGGGGTGGGCGTTTGATCATGCTAGTTAACTGCTATAGGTTGGTGGGCTCTCTCAAAGATCCACACCAGTGCTCAGAAAAGCCAAGAGATACCGAAAACTCATCCTTCACATATTCGATGCTGTACGTTGCTAATACATCGCAGCCCCACAAATCCCTACATAACCAATCGTAGCACACACAAAATCCCAGCATCCCTATCAAGCAAAACACTTTGATTTCCCCTGCACCCGGCAGTCATATTTGTAGTTCTTCGATTCGGCTTCGGAGACCACAGAGGAGGGAGGAAAAAAAAAATCCCAGAGGAGATGAGGGGGGGCTTGGCAGAATCAGGCCAAACCAAACGTTATGTGCTGATCCCTCCAGTCCTCACATCAAAGACTGCAGGGAGCTCAGCTCAGCTTGCTCTGCATTCCACTGCTCCAGACTGGGGATTATGCGTTTTGGCCCGTGATGTTCAGGCTGTAATTACAGCTTTTCAACTGTTGTTTTCCCACCAGACCTTGAGAGACTGTGGGGACAGGAACGGTTGCCTGTGTAAGGAGGAGGGGGGGCTCACACTGACAGAGCATAAACAGGATCGCAAAAAAAATAAAATCCCTGGTGTGAAGACTATATTATCCATTGATTTATGAGGCTAGCAGCATAACTGTGCCCTGTTCTAGCGTGGTTTGATTGGTGCTAAAAGGAAGGATGCTGGCATCGTTCCCACAGTGGGACCATCTGTGATCATCTGTGCGCTTAATGCGTAAACACATAATGGTATAATGTTGAGAGGTGTTAAATGAGATTAAATAATTTTCTCCAACAAGCAGCCCACTACTCACTCAAACAGTACGTGCAGAGCTAGTGGGCTGATAATAAACAGCTAAATATCTTCAAATTGAATGTTTTCATTTCATAACGCTGTTTATTGAATTTTGACAATTTACAGCTTCACAAGCTCAACACAAACTTGCTCTGCAGTGGAAAAAAACCCAAAAAACCCAACCGAAAAACAACCAAAAAATAAACCTTATGACAATGTGGCCAGAAAACAAGGACTACTTAATATACTACACAGTCACAAGACAGGAAGTGGAGGAAAATGCCCATTGTGGGTGCGATCATGCAAACCATAAACACTTATGTGCACTCTTTATGAACTGTATTAAAAGCAAAAAATAACATTTTTAACTAGTTAACTATGTGGTCAGTTTACAATACAATTTTTGCATTATCATCCAATGCATTATTTGCTATTGCTTGGAGAAAAAAAAGAGGAGGTGGGGAGGGAGCAGAAAAACTATAACAAAACGGGGGATAAAGGTAAGGAGAAAACCATGAGAAGTGAGTTTGTACTTATAAAGGGATTTTAGCAAAGGAGAGAAAGAGAGATCTTGCCTTAGAGAAGAAATAAGAGGGCATCTGAGGGTCAAACAGACACAACAGAGACAGTTGGAAAAAGTTGAAAAGGAAACAGTGTTTTAACACAAGGCACAGGTTAATAGGAAAAGAAGCACAAATGGGAAGAAAGGATAATTTTCTGAAAAGGTCTTTGGACATAATTGGTTAACACTTCAGTCATGATTCATACCTCAAGCCATTCATGTTCATTTTACTCTGACATGACATTCTCATTACACTGAATTTTTACTCAAGTGCACATTCTGTTAACAATAGCAAATGCCTCGAAGCCAGATTATTTTCTAATTCATTACTTACCCCAATTTAGCTGTACTTGTAATTCCTCCAGGTCTGGTTCATCAATCCACGCTATTTTTTTTGCCTTCTACTCTGATACACTACACGCCCATTCTGACTTCCCAAGAACATTTAGCTTGATCGTCATGCACTAAATGTTGTATTCCAGCGATTCCTCGCGTGTCCTCTTTTAGCCTATTCTGTTCACTCCACCTACAATCTATTGTCCTCGTGCATTCAAATAAAATAAAATGAAATAAAATAAAACTCATGTCTTTTTCTAGTCTCTCTGTATCTCCTCACAACATGCCACAACACCTTAGCTGTAATTTAGCTGTTTTGCATTTCTCACTCATTATGTCACTCTAACCATCAGTTATATATACACGCCTCCATCATGACAGCTTATGCATTAGTCGCACGTTGCACATAACTTGCTTTCTAATGTAAAGAAAAAATACTGACGATACCGATGATGAAAAATGTTTGTCCGTCAGCATGCCTGCTAATGCTGAAAAATATTTAGGAGCTCACTAACAATATTTCAGTACTAATTACCAACAAAACGACTCTTTTCCCCACAAACTTTAAAAGTTAATTCAGCCACAGAACATTAGCTTCCAGTTCGGAGTGACTGGACAGCATTGCATATGGTATAAAACAGCAGCTTTTGTTGGCCTACACAATCTCACTAACAAAAAGTTTAATTTAAGTTTCAATGATTGTGATTTTGTGGATACCAATTTAGACACAATTTTCATTTGAAGCTATCCAATGAAAACACCAGCCAATATTACCGTATTATTATCAGCTTATCGCCACAATAATGTAATAATAGTAGAAGTTTTAAGCCAAAACATTTTCTTGTTACCACCTTAACACATGGCGACCACAACGCTACCAAATAGTTCTACCTCACTGGCATCCTTGGTTTATAAATGTAAATATTAAGTTTACAAATTGTTAATACCTTTGTATTACTTGCTTAATATCTTGGTTATTATATTATTATCTGATTATGTTGTTATTATGAAACTATTACCCTACTATAAGAACATTACTGAGCTGTAATGGAGGCTGCGATAATATATTTATTGTTGCAGATGAACTCTATATATCATATTCTTTTCAGCTTGTGAAAAAGTAGATGCTTCATAATCAAAGACAAATAGATAACCTCATTAATTTTAACCAAACGTGTAACTTTTCTCCTATTTTATGCAGTGGACCTCACAATAGAGCTTACCCAGTTCTTATACTACATTTGATACATTTAATCCAATAATAAAACCACAATTTTTCTCATCTAGCCTTATGCTTTATCATGTCCTGCTCTAGTCTTTGGCTTCGTCTGTAATATTGTATTTGTACTCATTCTCTGTGATGCTCTCTCTATTCAGCTCTGCAGTCGTGCACACTCCCACCTTATTCCATTTCCTTACCCGTGATTTCTCTTCCAGCTTGGTCATCATGATGATGTTGGCTGTGTGCTGCTCCCAGACCATCCTCCAGAAGTCCCCGAAGGTCTCGGGAAGGGCGCCCTGAGTGGCAATATAGGCATTCTGACGGCGGTAGCCATCAATATAGTTAGCGTTGATGTAGTCACTGCCCAGGACACCTGAGTAATAAGAGAAAAAGTGGATGTTATTTAAGGTGGAGAAAAGAATAGAAACACATGTGTGCAAGTTGAATTGGAGAATGAATTAGATGGAAAAAGCAAATAAGGGAAAAGACAGAAAAACAGATGGGAGCAAAAGATACAGGCGGTGATGAAACACTCAATTCTAAGTCTGTATGCTGAGAGTATGGGAATGATGCATGGGACCGATTGCATCAAATTACTGTCTGCAGATGAACCTGATTTTTATTCTGTTCCATGTTGAAATAATCCAAGTCTACTACTATAAAGGCAGGTTTATGTGCAAGTAATAAAGGGTGAGGATCATGTGAGGTCATGGCAGGGAGATTAATGTTTTCACAGGGCCCAGAGGCCTTTGGTGTTGGATTGTTCAGCCGTCTTGTTTTATAATACATGCTAAGACGATCACGGGCCTAATCTGAGTATACTCTGGATGTGTCGCTTTGAATGGCAATATGACTGTAAGGCCGTCTCTGTGTAAGACTCGGCTGACACTGCTTGTCCTGGAAGGGATTGTGTGTGTGTGTGTGAGAGAGATGTGAAAGACTGTCTGTGTGTGTTTGATTTAGGATCAGGCCTGCTCATCTAGGGCCTAATACCATAATCCCAAAAATCACTGAGTCACAGCTCAAACATGCACATGTACGCCAAAAACACCAAAGTACACACACACACACATACACTCAGGCACACATGCGTATGTTCAGCTGTGACCCGATTCTGCCGAAATGGGACCTAAAACTCCTTTTGAGCCTTCAGATGGCAGTTTACGTTTAAACAGATTGAAATCAATGAACAAACAGCAGGATGCTGACAGGAAGAAACTCCTGCAGCCGAGTCTCCTCCCGCAGCTTATTTTACGAGCACGAATCAGTCCCATACAGTTGTAAAATCCCACGCCAACATCGCAAACACACACACACACACAGCAGACACACACACACTCAAATGACAGAGGAGCAAGAGGAATGCTTATACAACTTACTTTAAATGGGATGTGGACAGACGGTAAGAAGAGCTTCTAACATATGTTTATCAACCCCAGTCTTTAAAAGACAGCTTGCCTAAATTCTTTGCGCTACAACTTTACTGCAATGGACTACAACAGAAGCAATCTGCAGATAAAACACACACTCGCACTTTCCAGTCACTTGGTGGGAATGCTGGCTTGGCAGAAGGTCTGCGTTCAGCAACGCATGGAAGCGGCTGCGAGGAGAGTATATGTTTGTGCTCGTCCACATCTGGGCATATATGTTTTTTTGTGTGTGTTTATGCGTGCATGAAAGCGCTCGTGTGTGTGTGTTTGGACATGCTCAACAGTATTTGCATTTTCTTAGCTGGAAGAAAGACAGACAGCCAGGGCTCCAGCTCCAGGACAGGCGGGGGCGGAGGGGCTGCTCACACATGCTCTGCCCAGATAAGGCTCATCTGTTTGGGCTTGGCCTCCCACTGCCTCCCTCTCTCCACATTGGAGCTGCCAGTTTCTCTGCCTCGGGTCTTTCCCAGCTGAGGTGGGTGAGTGCGCTTCAAAATGCACACTGAGTACAGAACTATTTGTTTCTTCTCATTTTAAACCATTCAGAAAGCCCAAATCCAGGAAAATGGGCACACCATGAATAAATCGGTAAACAGTCTAAATAAAGCACGATCACACGCTATCTCCTCAGATATTAAATTGGTCAGGCCGGGTCCAAACCAGTCATATGATGTGGTAAAACAGTGGGGTAAGACACAGCAGTTGGTTAGATGGGAAAAAATGATTGTTTTCATTGTGTTTACGTAGGCTCAGCACTTGGTTTGTGATGCATGGGAACAGCCAGTGCAGAACAGCTTCGAACTATTAACATCCCATCTTTCACGGATAGAAGCTCTCACGCAAAAGTTCACACAGTCATATACACACATGCACAGTATGACATAACGCACTACTTTGCCTCCACACCCAAACTCAAGAATCACAACTTCATGCCCAATTTAAAGCCTAGCCCAAACCATAACTCTGCAACCAAATCGTAAACCTTAAATGGCCCTGAGAAAGTGACCAGAGTGGCCTCATTTCCTGAAACCATTACCGTAGCCATATAAAGACGGAGGTAACAGGTCATGCACACCCACACACGCACACAAACACAGCGGAAGCGTGTCCTACCCTCGATGCTGGAGAGTATAACTCTGGAGTGATCGTAGGCAATGACGTTCGCGTAGCGGTTCTTTGGTTTGTTGACCTCCAAGTTGGAGTTCTCCCACGTGAACTGTTGACCAGGATCGACTGACTGCAAGACACGCAAGCGAAGGTCAAACAAAGAACAAACATCAACGAGAAGCTGTTGCAGTTATATCGTTTCATGTGGCTTACCACAGTTGTTCTGTGCTCAATCATGTTTTTGTTACCAGAAATATTTTGGCATTATTAAAGCAAGTGGGTTTCAGACAGTGGGACTAGCATGCAGTCTGTCAAAAACATTAGATTAAGATAAATGGCCGTGGCACGAATGATTCACAGGACTTGCAATGAGGAAAAAACAATCTTGCTACATACCACTTTTAATCCCCGTATGATTGTAAGGTACGATATGCTGCTTATGCGTGCACAGCATTGGCTGATTCTCTAAAATCACACATAAGCACCAAGCATTAGCACTTAAAATTTACTGCTGGCATCGATATCGCTATCTCTTAAACTGAACCTCAACGTGCAAGAAATTGGCATCCAGAACAGGAAGATTTTAACAGTTCCAAGAATCTGAGCTCACAGGCACCGGGGCAGGATCGTTGCAGCAAAACCCACTGTTAAAACCAACAACAAACTGAAAATTAAGAAGGTATTATTGATACTGTATAGGAACGTGGGCAACCATGATATCCCTTTTCAAGAAAGACTTTCCACTTTCAAAACTAGCTAAAAGAGAAAGACGATAAAAGCGCAACCAATAACCCTGGGAGAGAGGGGATGGTTGTGTTAGAGCAACACATTAAGTTCCTAGAGGGTAATTACAGCAACCATTGCTGTTAGCTGGGAGAGGCAGACATGAGGTCATTATAGGGCTGTCAATGGAGAGGGACGAAGAGGAGAGAGCCAGAGCAATTTAGCAATTCTGAATATTTTACGACACATAATTATGGTTTGGTTGAGGAAAAAGTGGACAGGAGCGGTACTGGATACGTGCACGTATCTGTGTGTGTGTGTGTTTAAGACTGCTTTCCATGAGCAGCCGACATCATGTGTGCCTGATTATTACACCGCAAGCATTTCTGGCCTCTCTCTCGCTCTCAGTCCCTCTTCCATCCATCTCTCTTGTTCCTTCGTTAAAGCTTCAGTACCGAACAAAGCACACAGTCATGCAGAGAGAATGTGAGGCTCAACAGAGTGGTTCCAGCTCACACCACAATTGCATACAGCTTCTCCCTCAATGTCTCCTCCATCCTCCTTTATCCTCTCTCCCAACACTCTCCGCCCCCCAAAAAACATTCTTGCTCTGTTTTTCTACTTTTTGCATAATGTGTCCTTGTCTTTCTCTATATACGTACTATATATCTGTCACACACAATTTGTCTCTCTTTTGCGGCAACCAATTAGGGCCTTATGCAGTCTCCTCCACCCAGAAGCCCTTGGCCTAAACACATTTTTTATGCAGGGAAAAGAAAACATTTTTACTCTTTTAACAGCTCTCCGTGGAGCTCATTGTAGCGCTATTTGCGACACAGCCATAATATTTCTGCTAATGTCTTTTTTTTTGAGGGCCACAGTTCAGCACGACAAGTTCAGCCACACTGTTATCTCCAAGCAAATGGCTTTTCTGTTGTTGTTCCACATTAACTCTTCTGTAAGTTGAAGGAAACTAATCAAGAAGCGTCTATTTTACAGAGAACATTTGCCTCTTGCATCTCTTGGCGAGTCTGCTCTCTGTGGCTGCCGCTTTATTTCTGGCTCCCCTTTTCTCCACCAGAGTGTAGAAATGAGGGGTTGATAACCATCTGGCTGTAAGCAAACTCTCTTTGAGCTTGCAATTTCAATTTTCCTCTTATATTTGTATAGATAACAACAAGACAGCAGAGAGAGGGAGATGCGCTCGATTTTGTATCGTTCGACGGAGACGAATCCAAACGTAACTTAACTGTATAGTCAATGCGAGGCTTTAAATCTACTCGCGCTCGCTATCAGAACTGGAACTGAGCAAGAGCAAGAAACGGCAGGTCAATGATAAATATGCGAGTGTGTGCGTGTGTTTATGTGCATCAGATAATCAGCATTCGTACCTCGTACTCTTGAGAGAACTTGAGATTGTCATTTGCCTTGAGGCGCTCAATGTGATCTGCCAGCTCAGAGATGGGGACGGGCGGGTGACTTGCCATGCCTGCCGAGCACAGAAACAGAAAAAGAGGCGGTTTTGATACACACACAATTGAACTCCTTTGGAGGAAAATGTTAAGAGTTAGGATTCTCAAAGGAGGTGTTGTTTAGTGCTCGGTCCATGGAGAGTGGAGGAAGCAAATGGAAGTGTTGTCTTTTTTTTTTTTTGGTTAAGTGACCGTTTTCTCTCCAGGCAGACAGAAGGAACAATGTGCATGTTCAGAAAGTTACTGAGGCACAATAACATGTCTTCAGAGGATACGCACACTGCTGGTGAAGATTTAAAAAAAGGCTATGACACAGGCAATAAAAAATTTAGCATGATTTTAATTTTGTTTTTTTTCAGTAGAAGTATTCCGGAGGCGTTTGATGAAATGTCAAGCAGCTTCATCCTATACGGGATGGATGGTTAGTTAGCATGGATATGGAGAAGGAAAAGAGTAGAAAAAATGGAAAGACAGAAAAAGAAAGAGAAAGAAAGAAAGAGGGGGACAAGGACCAACTAACTTGACAGACGCCGATAACCGCGGTACACTGATACACGGTAGGCTGAAAAGGGAAACAACACCACAGTTAATCTCATCAACACTGGCCACATATAGCATATTTTGCATGTGGATATTTCTCCCCAATCTACCTGGAGTCTGGAAGTTGATTCTGCGTAGCTCCACAGGATCAGTGGGATGGTGGGAGGACATCGCTTTGCTGCAGGGAAAACTGCCCTTTCTTCCTTCAGCCTCGGCTCTTTTCCTGGAAGAACAAACATAATTTACCTCAACCTGATCTACTTAAAATGCACTTAAAATGATGGACATAAACCAGCCGATGCAGTGCAGCTGTCACTCTTCCCATACATATCTTTATCCAACACACTGAATAAAGTGAGCTTGGGGGATTACAAATGTACAATTCAGCCAGTATACTTCTAGTTAATATATTGTCAATAAAGGCACACGGCAATAATCCTGACTCTTCTGGGTTCAATTTTCTAAATGATTCTTTGCAAGGAAATTGTCCCCGTAGGACAGAGGAAATGGTAATAAGCAGTGTTTGTTTACCTGTCAGGTTTGCTGGATCCACGTAGGCAGACGTGTAGATAAAAGCAGAGACAAGGATGAATAACATTAGTGTCCAATCAACAAACATCAGGGACTAAAGCATTGCTGAACTCATCATTCTCTTCCTCTCATTTAAATGGATAGGAATAATAATATGATCTTAAATATGCAAAACAGCACCTCCTGTAGCTATAAAGATCAACAGTAAATCTAAACACAAAAGCTTTTTCACACAAGGACACTACATACATATCAACACCTAGCAACTCTGCCCTGGAATGGTACAGCTTAAGAACAAGTGTGAAATGAATAGCTAGAAATCACCAGGAGTTACACTCTAGGGCTGTACTGAGTATTAGATTATGACCATCAAGGTTAATAATTTTGCTGAGCTGCATCAGTCACACTAATTATTCATGTGCATTAACTAACCTCTAGCTAGAAGATTGGCTGGCGAGCTTATCGTGAATAGTGCTAATGGGTGATAATGTTATCTTTCACTTTTCTCTCATGCTAGCTAACACTGCTCCCTATATTTGGCTTTAAATGGGCGTTACTGTGCAAATACTTTATTTATTTTTATTTGCAGTTTTCTTCAAAAATGGGAAATTGGTGCAACAATTTATTGGAAGTATATAAACTCAGTATATAAGACAAAAACAGACTTTGCTTCTAATGAGCTTGAAAGTCATTATTTGGTGTTGCCATCTTTTTTCCTCAAAACACACTCTTAGGCAGCTTTCTTGTAGTTTCATTAAGTAGTCGTCAGGAATAGTTCTCCAGGCTTCTTGAAGGGCTTTCAAGTCTCTTGTTTGGATGTTGGCTTTATTTTTGTTCCATTCTCTGTCAAGAGGATCCCGCGCTGCTTCAATATTGTCAATAATGACGTTCGGGCTCCGGGGAGGCCAATCCATGACTCATAGTGCTCTGTTGTCTGTTTTTCTCTCCAGGTTTGTTTTTGTTGCACTGGCAGTGTGTTTGGGCGTCATTGTCACGCTGATGGTAGTTTTCATGATTCCATCAATTTTGACATCACCAGCGGAAATGAAGCTCCGAACCATGACAGAGGCTGTTTATAACGAAAGATGGCTGAAAACAGTCATTCCTGTCACTCCAGAAGACCCGTTGCCACTGATTTTAGGTCCAGTTCTTTTCTCCACTTTTCCTTCCTTACGAGTGGCTTCTTGACAGCCACTCTTCAACTGAAGCCATTTCTCATAAGGCTTCAGCAAACAGTAGATGGATCGCGTGAAGGACCAGATGCATCTCTGAGGTCCTGGAAATGTTCTTATTTCTTAAAGACATCATTTCAGATGTTTTTAAACCTGTGCACTCGTCCAGTTTTCTCAGTTTTTTTAAGGGCAGCTCGTACACCATTATGAGATATGAAAAATGTTCAGCTAATAGCTCTTTGGGAATCACCTTAGAGGTGAATGACCTTCAGAAAGCCTGAAGAAGCATTGCTCATGACTTTTGCACAGTACTGATGATGACAGAAAAAAATACATATCTATGAAAACCTCAAATTTAAGCTTAGCTATTATTAGTATAAATAATTATAAATATTTCACCATACATTTAACCCACTGGTTTAACCTTTAAAGCAACAAGGAAATGCTGATTTTTTTATTCATTTAGAAATATAAATGATGTTCACACAAAATGATAGATCTGACAACTGATGTAAACGATAATAATCTGTATGCACATCTCTGAAAGAAAACTGACACTGTCTGCTGATTAGGATCTTTTTCTGTCACACACTGCTTGATAACTTGTAGGAAATATTCATGAAATGAACAAAAAAGATACATTAAGTGATGGAAATGGATAAACCCCTGCAGAATAACTGTTGTCCCTACTATAAAGACTTATGTGAAGCTTTAAATTCTTTTCTCCATATTCAGCAAAACTCAAAATCTCTTTTGTTTACAGCTTTCTTTGTGTCAGCATTCAAATGTACTACTGAACAGCGTTTATTTCTGTTTTCCTCCATCGTGCTGATCTTACCTCTTGAAGAGGAGAATGGCAATGACGATGCAGACAATGAAGATCACAGCCAGCACAGGCCCCACCACCCACAAAAGACCCTCCTCCTCATCAACAATTGGTTGAGGATCCACATATGATGATGTCACAGGATCAGAGTAAGGGCTGGTTGAATACATAGTCTGCAAGAGACCAAGGGTTTAAGCAGTTACACGTATAAATTAAACACCAGTGTACCCAGACGGTAGATTTGTTCGGGCGTGTTTGCATCTGCACTCACATTCTCGGAGAGGTCGAGCAGCGCCAGCACAAAGAAAACATAGTCTTGTCCGTTCTGCAGTGGACGGTTGCGAAAGTCGCCGTAGTTTCGGCCGTCCCCTAATGTGAATTCAATGGGCAGAGTCTTGAAGTGAGCGGTGACATAAGCCCTGGGATCTGACTGGCTAGCCTGTCTGCGGATGCGAAGGGCTCGGCTGACGCTGGTTCTGTTGATCTCTCTGAGGAGCTATGAGGAAAAACAAAACAGAGAAAATGAGCAGGCAGGTTCAGAGTTTAGAGGAGATGGGGAAAATTGACAGAAAGGAAACAAAGAAACAAAAAAACGTCTGACACAAATACGTGACATAAAAATAGGACAACAACCTGCAAATGCTGGTTGCACCAAGTTCAAACAAAGGGCATGACCAGATCATCAGTCTGCTTCAAACTCCCCCCTCCCATCCCAACCCACATACAAAAAAACCTTCAGAAAAAAAGGTCAGTTTTGACAATTTTACCCCAAACAAAACCCTCATTATTGTAGAAACAATGGACTGTACAGTGCAATATCACCTTAGCCCAAATTTGTTCATCAACTGAATTGCTGCCACATTTATCCACTGAGACAGTAGGCGCCATAAAACTCTATTGACTCAATTGCTTTCAGAGCAGAATAATGAGGTGGTGAAGTCTTTAGAAAAAGGCAGGAAGTGGAATTAGATGGGAAATGGCATGTGAAAGCATTGTTTAGAGTGAGCAAGGAATGGATGGTTAGGCCGTTTGCCTTCACGTAACAAGGCACAGTCTGATAAGTCTGATACAACAGACAAAAAATCTGCATCGCATTTAACAGTTATTACCCCCATCATCCTGATTAACATAATCATTCCCCCCCAGCATCGGTATTACCTTATAACAAGTGTGACCATTATTTAGCTTTTTATTTTTCCTGCCTGCTGCACGTCTCACCTCATCCAGGTTCATTTGGTCAGGGTCCTCCCAAGGATTCAAGAATTTTCCCCCTCTCTGCTTCTTCAGCGGCACCACTACCACAAAATAACCCCTGAAACACAACATGCAACTGGGATCAGGCCTGAGGAAGCACACTCCAAACTGCACAGTTTCTTAAGAACCGTCAGTGTTCTGACATTTAACAGAATACTTTAAAAGGATTTCAGACACAAAAGTATGGAGGCATTTGATGTTACACTTTATTTATTCTCGATGTGTATGGAACATGATGGACACACCTGTCTATATAAAGACCAATAATTCACAAAAACAAGCCATTAAGTTAAGAAACTCTAAAGCCAGCAATTATAATATTGTTTTAAAGCACAGAAAAGGATAGGGGCATAAAACTTTCTAACGCTATCAGTGGTACCACGGGCACAAAGGCCATGTACAAGGATAATCATAAGGATGGTTGTCAGGTCAAGTGGAATAACTGAGCAGGAATAGTCTTGGTCTGGAAAGTGACTTAAAACCACAAGATCATTAAACGGAACTTCAAAGGTGCTCTTCAAAGATGAAGGAAACTCCCTGGAAGTAGAACTCCATTAAACTGGCCTTCATGGTAGAGAAGCAAGACAGAAGTCACTTCTGAAAAATGCATATCAGAGCCTACTTGGAGTTTGCCAAATGGTGCACTGTGAAGTCAGATCTCCAAGCATCTGGCAAACACAATGCACTGACTCATATCATCTCTATAGTAAAGCATAGTGGAGGCAACATTATGACATTGCTTCTCTGTAGAAGGAAAAAGGAGAGAGGACAGAACTGTGGGGAAGACGCATGCAGCCAAATTCAAAAGTACAAATGTGTTGTTCACAAGAGCAGTCGTAACTTTAATTGCATAACAGGGCTAAATAAATGACCTGGACCTAAATTGTAGCCATTTAAATTTTTTCATAGATTTTTTATCCATTTAATTCTTTGAAAATTAATTTTATGAAAAGTTTAAAAAAAATTGTAGTTACTTTCTGAGCATAAGAAAAAGTGGTTGGCAATTTCTATTACAAACAGACTCAGGCTGTTTCAAGTGCTTAGCTAAGCTAAGTGGCTGCTGGTGACAGAAAAGTGCTATTGATCCTCTCATCTAACTCTGGGTGTTATCTCTACTTTAAAAGAGTATGCAGTATCTGACCATCAATATGATATACATTATACTAATATACATTAGTATGTTGCTGTAGTTGTAGCTGCTGTGAAACAGTATAGTACGTTGAAAGTGTGTGGCATCTGCTGGGAGAGAACTACTAATACAGTATGCGGCCTCATGTTGAATCTGACAATAAGAATTTGTAAAGAGGGAATAGTATCCAAATCGATACGTATTTAAATCCAGTTTGTGTTTTTGGATTATTTTGACATTTTGAGTGACCATCTTGTAAACAATAAAAGAGTGGAAAAACCCCCCCACCCCAAAACACTACTGAAGTGACAGAGAAAGACAGACTTCTGGAAAATAGCTGTGAGAAGAAGTATGCATATTTAAACATGTATGGCTATTTGGACTTTGTATCTATATTTATTATTGGTGCCAAAAAGCAGATAAAATGTTCAGTAGTGGGGATTCGTTTGGTCTGTTGAGGGAGTTCTCAGACTTGTTGTAAGCTCCGAGACATAGTAAAATGACCTCACAGGGTCCGTAGATATATTGATACAAAGTAATAATTTAAAGCTTTCACAGTTGGTATTTAGGATAACAAATCCACTCTGTCTACATGCTTTAAGTCTTTCCTACCTGACTTTAGCTGTGGTCTGTACAGTCGGTAGCTGCACAGTCACCATGCCATCTGCATTAGTCTTTCCCACTACAATAGGTTTGGTTTTCAGGATGTCTGGAGCGGTGGTAGTAGTGACACGGTGCTGCAGGCCCCCAGCGCTGTTGGCTCGGTTGGTTAGCAGAAAAGAGTACTGAGTGTCTGGCTCCAAACCAGTGATCAGCTTCTGAGTTTGTTTGCCATCCACTTCCACAGACTGGCCCTTCCCATACAGGATCTGAAAACACCACAAATGCACATAGAGGTCTAAATAGGAAGCCTAGTTTTGCCTTACACTTAGCTGATTAGAATAAAATTATGCTTATATTGTGCAGTTCCTCCAATGGAAGTAGAAACCACAAAGGATGGATTGCACTGACAATGAAGAAAATCAAGTTGTGATGCTATTTTGTTATAAAAAATACCAGTTCATGAATATTTGTTTACCACAGACGTGAGAGGTTTTGATGTTCTATGAATTTTCTCTTCATATTTAATCTGTAAATATGTATCAAATGTCTGTGTATTTACATTTAACTACGTTATGACTCCAAGATGGAGTGAAAAGATTTTGACATAAATTGTGGCAATTGTGAGATAAAAGTAACAGTATCTTCCTTTGTCTGTTAAGGAGCCAGACTTCATTATCTTTTCTTGACAGGAAGAGTGAAGTTTCATAGATAATGAGTGGTTGGAAATATGATTCCTCATAATTAATCTGCCATATACAACTGCAAAACATGCAATTCTGAATTTAATCTCAGGCTTTTATCAAGGTCCTGCTTTTTCAGCTTATAAACGTTAAACTGCATGAGGCACGGCTAATTTTTATACCTACTAACAAACAAATATACATCTCCTTACAGTGAACGGCTGGACAGGGTTCTTATCACGGATCTCCCAGGACAGCAGGACAGAGTTCTTCATGGATGCTTTTACTCTGAAGTTGGTGGCAAAAACTACGGGACGGGAAAAAGAAAAAAGAAAAAAAAGAAAGGAGTATAAATGTGGCACAGCATTCGCAGTTACGGTCTCTACTGTCCAGTCCTACTGGTCTTACCTGCGTATCATTCTCTAGTACCAGCCTCATGCTAGTTATTTGCTCTTATTAACACACAGGACTGTGATTCCTGCCCAAGACCCAAAACTCTTACCTTGCTTTAGGAAAAGGATGTTGGGTCTAAGGCTACAGTGACAAGACAACGAAAAAGGACACTTAGGATGCAGCCACAAGATGTCTCATGTTCATGTGGGACTTTGCTTGATTTACTCTCAAATGTGCTGTTTGGAAGTGTGTCTAGCATCCTGAGCCTGGTGAAGATGGGTCGTTAGAATGTGAGTGTGAGCCTACCTTGGTCTAGCCGTTGGGTCCTAAATTGGACACTGGGGCTGTAAGGCCCAGGACCGACAGCTGTGAACGCACACACCCTGACATCATACACAGTATCGGCACTCAGACCCTCCAACAAAACACTCGACCTTTGAGTGGGCACCACAACCTCTGTAGCGTTTCCCCGACTGTTTATATCCTTGTATAGCACCGAGTATTTCAAAATTTTCCCATTTTGCTCAATCAGCGGGACTGTTTTCCACGCCAGCTGAAGCGAGGTGGCAGACGCCTCTTCTGAGATAATATTTTCTGGATATCCACTCGGGACGTCTTCTGGAGTAGTCACCTCTTTTACAGCCTCTTCTCCATAGCCCATCTTGTTGCGGGCTGACAGTCTGAACACATAGTTAGCACCCTTGTGGATATCCTGGGCAGTGTAGCGGTTTTCCTTGGGGGGAAACCCAACCACTGTAAAAGGGAGAACGTCAACGCGGCCGAAGGTGAGGCGGTACCCCAGGAGCGGGGTGGCTGGACTGGGAGGGGGGTACCACTGAAGCAGGGCCGTACCCGAGTCAGTGGCACTCACTAGCAGTTTGGGCTTCTCGGGCACTACGAGGGAAAGGAAAGAAACAGGAGAGAGGGAGAGAATAATGAAAAGAAAATTAGACGGTAATTACAAAGCACATTATTCATTACCTCGAGCAAAACTGCACAATACGATTAATACAGCACCCGTGGCTTCTTGTGGCACAGCAAGGTGTGAGACCATTTCAATGGGCAATAATTATCATTAGTGATGCCAAACTCTCAAAGACAATCAACTACGTGTGTCATTTATTTCAACCTCTGTGTCTTTGTGTATGGTTGGGTCTGTGCAGACACACTTACATGGCGGGGCGGTGCACACAGTAACAGGTTTGCTGCGAGCGCCATCGCCCTTGGCAGTGTAAGCCCCTACTGATACAGAGTAGGCAGTATCTGCCTTCAGGTCCCCAAGCACCACTTCCTGCAGAACAACAAAAAGCATTGTCAGCGACAAAAGGCCACCAATTTTTGTTTGTCCTCGGGATAATGAGCAGTCACTGCTCAACAAAAAGAGACTCAAGGAGGGTGCGGTTAAAGCAACACAAAGAGGTACAGCAAAAGCGTACAGTCTTTGTGCCTGACAGTGTGACTGTGCAGTTATTCAGCTCACTTCTGCACAAACAATATCAAGACATGTACGGATACTCTTGTTTAAATCATTTTTTAAACTCAAAATATCGTTTACCTACAAAGAAATTAAAAACTGATTTGTCTCCATATAAACACATATATTTTGTTAATTTCTTAGTATGTGTGTAAATCGTATATATAGCAAGAATATTTTGGTGATACAAAAAATGACTCATATTATCAGTCATCTGTGGGGTTTTTTTTAGGTCCCTTTATTAAATATATTCTCTTTTCTATGTTCCTGGTGAACACGCAATACAGAAATAGAAATGTGTTCTTGCACGACGTTTAAAGACTTAATTTTAAAGCTCCAGTCTCATAAATATGACTCATCTACTTTTTTTTCTTTTTCTAACATCAAATAATATGCACAAATAAATGTTTACTCACATATACTGTTGAGTCATCGTATTCCCACTGAATGATGAAGCAGCAGGAGGAAAAAAACAGAAGAGAGAAACACATTATGAGTAATAGTCAAAAGGACTTTTTTTTTTATCTGCATTTAACAAAATCTCCAGTTTAATTTAAATAAAACGTAATAACACACATTAAGGCTGTTTAACCTTATCAGATTGTAAATCTTATTTTAGGAATTCTGTGAGTCAGGCTGTGTTCACATTACTTTTAGAGTTGCGATGGGAAAAATTCTCACATTTACCAGAAAACAAAACAAGAAGAAACAAATGCTAGCTCCACTTACTCGAAAGAGTAAGAGTCAGAAAATAGTTTACCCTTACTGAAAAAAGCGCATTTTTAATGTTGAGTTTAGATGTTAAAGATGTAAAGTACGATACTTAACACTGTGGTATTTTCTTTACCAACGGACTTTGGCTGACATGACATTTGCTTGCTTTTGCTGGCACATAACATGAGTTACTAGCTGTTATTACTACTTGGACATTAGTGGAGTTACATAACATGTGATGAGAATAATGATTTTGTTCTCACGTCTGTTCGCTAAGTGTTTAGCTACGGGTTGCGGACTGTTGACTTAGCACAATCAGGAGAAAACACTGATTCTCAAATACAAGTAAGCCCACAGCTGGGTGAAGAGATTTAGACAACAGAGAGGGTGCATTTAAGCAAAATTTAATTTGGATCCTTTTTAGTTGATGTCTCTATAACCGTTGATTCTTTAAAATTGTGGTGAGGGTTTGAAGGTTCTTTCATTTCTAAAGGGTAGAAAAAGTCTGACATTCGCCGACCTGCACAAAGATGGACCAGCTTGTTTCCCGTATTCATGCAAAACTAAGCGTACTGGTTGCAGGTATGAGATATTATACAGACAAATAAGAGAGTTAGCTTCTTATTTAGCAAATGTGTAGTCACTAATTCTGTTGTCATAGTGTTGTTTCCTGCTATTTTAGTAATATTGGATCCCTGTTTTGTTTTTATTGTTCCAGTAAAGCTCACCTTTAGTTTCACTATTTTATTTAAGTTCTAGCTCTCATTTAGTTTTCTGAATACCTGTGAAGTTGCTGTTCTAGTGTTAGTTTTTTGTGTGCTTGGTTCATATTTAATTTGAGTTAAAATTTGTCATTTTTTTCTTTCTAACATGTTTAGTTTCTTCAGTGTTTTCAGTTCTATAGTAATGTCGTGGCTCACCAGTGCTACCTGGTCTGATGTCTTCTTAGGTTTTAATTGTCTTCTAGCCATTTCCTGCTTTGTTGGGTTAATTTTGCTTCCTTTGCCTCTGTCTTGTTGTCCTTCTTTGCGCTTCTTTTTTTTTTTTTAAACTAACAGTTGTTACACATTTCCTGTTTTACTTTAAAAAGTTGGTCCTCTCATGTGTTCTTTTTCCTCCCTACTTGATTGTCCTCACCTGTGCTGATTATACACATCTGAGTCTAATCCCTAGTTAGTCCTCACTGACCTTTCTTCTGTTTGCTCTTTGCTGTTTCTTATGGTTCTCTTTGTGTTTCTGAACTTGTGTTAATGTATTTTGGACTTAAATAAAAAGCCTATATTGTCCTATATTTGGGTCCTAATTCCAGCACAACACCTTCTATGACAGATGGTGTTTGCACAATTGAAATAAGATACTTTATTGTCTTAATGGCCACATCGTGGTTTTTGACATCTGTATAATATGTCCAAGTAAACCTACGTGCTGCTGAACTGAGCTGACTGTGCTAATAATCAGCATTACCATGTAATATAATTTATCTCATAATGTTTTATATTGCATTTATAGATTACTTATTTACAGATTACCCATTAAGGTAATATTCTCGGGTTACCTGTGAGTCATCTATGAGGATGTCCTTGATGAATGGCTGACCCTGAGGTTCTCCGTAGTTCATCCTCACATAATGGACTTGGTAGCCTCGGATCAGACCGTGCTGTCTTTCAGGTGCAGGGGCTCGCCATTTCACCCTAACAGCCGAGGCGTTCACAGTTTCTGCCTCCACCCCTCGTGGAGGACCACTTGGAACTACAAATGCATTTTTGGATAGAAGTCAAGGGTCACAGATGATGGGCAGTTAAACCTCTCAGTTAAAGGCCTTCACTTTAGTGAAGTTTCTTTCTAGTAAAAAAAAAAAAAATGCTTTCAGGGGCAAAAACAGCCAAAAGCTAAAAAAAGGTGAAAAACTACAACCCTACAAAAAGTCTAAAACAGCTCTGATGTCAGGGAAAAAAAGTCAAAATAGTAAAAAAAATGAGAGCGCTTGAGGAAAAACATGGAGGAAAAAAGCAGTGGAGGATAAGAAGCAAATGTAGAAAAGATAAGAATGGCAGATAGAAAAGGATTTGTTGCCAGGGGCAGATAAATAGTGGCAGGCAGTCAAAGAGAAAATACTGTTATCAAGAAAAACCTCTCCCGTACTGCCAAGAACTACACTTCTTTCCCCAAAAAGCAAAAATATACAAAAAGAAGGAAAAAACTCCAGCCACCTTTATCTATTTGACAGACCCACCCACAAGCACAAAGAGTACTGGAATCAAAAATATAACAAATTACTCTAGATACAATAAGACACTGCACTGGTTTAACATTAGATGTATCAAAATAATTGTAAAGGTACTGGAAATGATTTGGTAGGACAGATTACTGGTGAGAAAAGCCAAGGTGAGGAAAGATTGAGGTACACCGACAGCCTTGTTATTGTTAGAGGGGACTATTGCTAGCTTTCGACAGGAAAATCTCAGCAATCCTTTTAGTAAAAAGAGGGGCTTTTAGAAGAAAGGGAAAGGTGAGGAAAAAAGATGCTGGTTCAAAAAAAATAAAAGCGGATAATGCCAGCTGCTGCAGGAAAAAAGGGGACTGCTGCTGACAAGAGAAAGCAGTGGTGAGGGAGATTCTGTATGTTGGCAGATTCTGGTGGTTACAAAGGAAAAATAAAGAGGAGGTTTTCACTGGAGGGTCTGACAGTGGTTCACAAATGCATTGTCCGTTTAAATTGCAGCTCAAGAACAGAATAAATGAGTTTACTGGCCAGTAGAACAAGCTTGCTGTTAGTTTAGGGTGCTGCTTGGTTAGTAAGTTAGAGGTAGCGACTATTAGTAGGGAGGACCATCCTATTTTTATTTGTATCTTTTGTTGGGAACATACCATCTTCCTCAGTGCGGATAAGAAGCTGTAAACTTTCTGGTCCATCCCCAGCTTCCGTCTGTGCCCTCACGGTTATGCCGTACTCAGTCCATTTCTCTAGGTTTTCCAGGAGATACGGAGAACTTTCCGGAGAAATTCCATCAATTCTTTTTGATGTTTTGTTGCCCTCTGTAGTGGCATACTGGATGGAGTATCCTGTAATGATGCCGTTCTGAAACTCCACAGGTGGTGGTGCCCAACTTACCAGGACGCTGGTAGAACTGGGACTGGTGCATTTGATGTCCTGGGGAGGTGCTGAAGGAACTGATTGGCCAGTTTTGAGGAGGCACAATAGGGGTTGTTTGGGTAAATGTTATTTGGTTGTGTGTACAAGTTGTTATTGGTGGGTGGAGAGGTGAGTGGAGAAGTGAGGTTTGCCATGGGGGTGAAATTGAGCAGATGAGAGACAGAGAGCAAAAGACAAAGAAACACAAAATGAAAAAGAAACTCTGGAGAACTGAAGCTCTTTTGAAAAATGACCATAGAAATTAAAAGATGGTTGAACAGAGATACTGAAATGATGGGTGTCAACTTCTGTTTGGTAGCAATGTTTGATTAATGAAAACGAGTGAATGACAAAAACACTGACTAGAGCTTGAAACACACATACCTTCCCATAATTTGTCCTTACAGCCTACAAGCCTCTGTGGTCCATGTTGGACTTCTCATGTCTATCTGCCAACCTCGTCTTACCTTGTTTTACTGAGTCTCTTACGGACCTCAGATTGGTAGCCAACAAATGAAGTTTTTCTGGCAATCTTAAAAGAATTGCTTAGTACTGTATGCAAAATACATCAACTAAAGCTAAGTTCTTGAAATAATTATTGGTCTTTTATATATTTGTTGAAATATCAATTCTGAGGTCAGCTCCAGCTATGGTCTTGATTCATGATGGCCCCTTTTTGACAATGCAACAATGCCACATATGTGTCTAATTAAAATTGCAGCAGAGAAACCTACGTGATTTAGCATTACATGTATTTGCTTTTGCATTGTCAAAACTGGATCTTGTTTCTCTTTCGCTCTCACAAACACCTTCACACTTTCACACACTGCAGTCTGTGCAGGTAGACCTACGTGTCTGTGGTGTGTCAATGGACACTTCATTGGTATATGCCCCAATTCCATTTTTGCTTTTGGCAGCTAGCTGGAAGGTGTAGGTGGAAAAGGGCTTCAAGTTCTTGAGCAGGTAGGATGCGGCGGGCTCAAAGCTCACTTTTTTCTGAAGGGACAAAAAGACAAGAGTTAACTTTTTATAACTAGATCAATAATGATATCAAATTAGTATCACTTTACACAATCGTATTTGAATTTGTTATTGTCTATCCACCTACCAATGTGATCAGAATTTTAGGGACACTCATTAAGGGCATGGATGTCATGGTATCTTGGAGCTTTTAATGATTTCTTTCAACTTTTCATTTTTTCAGGTGACTGATTTTACAGCATACATCTTTAGTGACTGTTTGCTGAACTGGCAGAATTAGTAGAGTTTGTTTGAAATGGTTGGTTTCCTGAGACAGAACTGGCTGATCCACAAATTTTCAATAGAGTTGATGTTGGGGCTTTGGGAAGCCCTTCCAAAAACGTAACATCAAACATTTCAAAAATGGTTTTGATGTGTGTTTGGGATCATTGTTCTGTTTCTTTACTCGTTTTTCCCATTGTTTTAAAAAATTGGTCAATCCAACAACTGCTGTGAAACTAATCCATGTTATGCGGGAAAAGAGAAACTACCAGTTGTAATCAGTCACGATCACCAATGATTAAAAGAATCAAGATTCAAATTGAGCCTGTTTGCGTGCCCTGTTGAGCCTGTGTGGACTCGAGAAATAAATAAATCATTAAATTCAAACTTGTGCACTCAATTCATGTTTTTTAAAGTCATTAAAGTTTTCTTTTCTGTACAATCATACCACCCTGAAAACTGAACAGTTCAAAGAAAACATTCAACGTCCAAAATGATCATGACATTCATACCAATGATGGGTTTAGGTAAACTTCTGACCACAACTTTACCTATAAAATTATAAATTTATGAAAACAGCCCATTTAGTGACAATTTTTTTTATCTCCCCATCTTTACCTCTTCTGTGTTGTCAGCTCGTCGGTAAACAAGTTCATATCCTGTAATCTGGTTATCTGGGCCACCCTGGGTCGTTGGAGCCACCCAGAACAACAGGATACTGGTTTCAGACTTTGCCTCACCCTTAAAATCTAATGGTTGAGAAGGAACTAAAGGGGAAGAGGATTGTTTAAAGAACACTAAGACTACATAATCTTAACCATTATATGCCATTTGCTTCTCTTATTTTACCTCCAGTCTTGGCTATAATCTGCAGGTCCTGGGACAAGGGGCCATCTCCTACAGAGGTAAAGGCCAGCACTCGGATGTAATAAGTCTTGTTAGGAGTCAAATCCTGGATGGTGATGAAGCTGGATCCACGCACCATCTGCTTCTCCCACTGCACAACACCGGTGCACAACACAATGCATGAATGCAAGCAGGCACACAGATACACTCTCATACCTTATACATCTTGGCAACACAAGTTATCATCTGTTATGCATAAATAGTAACAATAACAATAAGCCAAACCACACACACAGGAATACACACCTGGTTCACTGGCAGCGAATTGTCAGAGGTGTAGTACACTCTGTAACCAACCACCTGTCCATTAGGTTCCTCAGGCTCATCCCAGTGGATCATTGCTGTTGTGGCGCTCAGCATCCGACCTATGACCTACAAATAAAAAGAGTAAAATTAAACACCAAGTGCAAAAGTGACACAAATGTGGAGAAAGTTTAAACCTGGATTCTGCTAATAGGCAACAGGGGACAGTTTATGTGGTTGCCAAACGGACAATGATCGCATTTAAGTCTAGGGGGAAAAGACCCTTCATCTATAGAAGGTGTACGTTTTGGTTGACATGTCAATATTGCGCGTGTGAAAGTGCCATCGCACTACCACCACCATGTTTGACTATTGGTAAGTTCTTTGTATTGAAATGCTGTGTTAGTTTTACACCAGCTGTAAGACCTTAACTGAGACAAGTGAGCTGGCAGTTCTTTAGATGTTATTCTGGGTTCTTTTGCGCCCTCCTGGATAAGTCACCGATGTACTCTTGGAGTAATTTCGGTAGGCTGGCCAATCCTGGGAAGGTTCACCACTGTTCCAAGTTTTCTCAATTTGTAAATAATGGTTTACATCAGGGTTCAATGGGGTCCTAAAGCCTTACAAATGGCTTTGTAACATCTTCCAGACTGATAGATGTCAGTGTCTTTGTTTGTCAGCTATTATTGAGTTGTTTGTAGATTGTGGCACAATGTGTTACTTTAAAAAAAGATCTTTTGGCCTACTTCATTTTGTCAGACAGGTGTCAGATATGTAAGGGGTTTCTTGATTCAGCAGTCCTAGAAGTAATCAGGTCTGGATGTGGCTAGTTCAACTGAACTCTTTGCAAAAACATGATTAATCACAATTAATTAATAATTGAAAAAGGAGGACTGATTACTTTTTTGATGCAGAACCTGGGAAGTTTGGCATGTTTTTTCCATAAAGAAATGAAACCATTGTGTAAAAACTGCATTTTGTATTTACTTATCTTTGTCTAATATTAAAAGTTGTTTGATGATTGGAGAGATGTAAACATGACAAATATGCAAAAACAAAACAAAAATAAAACTAAGAAATCAAGAAGGGGGAAAAAAGTTTGTCACAGCACTGGAAAACAGCACACACTGAAATGCATTAAAATAGAGGTTACATAAATGCATCCTCATATTGAACCAGAAATACCAATTTGTATTTATATGCCTAACTAGTCAAGTTGCATATTACATCCATATCTCTCTACATGTAATATGAAATGTTATGATATGTAAAATGTATAATATGTGAGGTGAAGCCTTAGAAAAATTTGGTCTCTGACCAAATGTAAATGATTTAAAACCCTATATAAATATAAGAAACATGTATTTTATAGAAAATTATGATGATTTATTTTGGCTAAAATGCCATCACTGTGATATTTTATCCAATTCCACATTTTTGTATACCATAGTTTGCAATAATTAGTGAAATAAATCCTGGTATATGGCCCTTTGAACAAATTCTAATCATTCCAGTATGTATGCTTGTACCAAATTTGAAATTCCCTCAAAGCTTTTATGAGAATAGAACAGGATGGACAGACAGCTCCAGCAACGGCTGTCTCAGAGTCAAAAATAGCCTCGATCCATATTTGGAAAGAACATTTTTATCGCTGTAAAAACTGCTTTCCACTTTGTCAAATAAAGGCATCATCCTGACCTGGCGAGGAGGCGAGGAGGGGGCCTGCTCAGCTGTGCGAGCCTCCACCACCTCGCTGGAGGGGCCCTGACCAATGGTGTTGACAGCTGCCACCCGAAAGTCATAGTGAGAGTAAGGACTCAGGCCGCCCACACTATAGCGTGTTGTAGCAATGCCATCAATCTCTTTATAGGGGTCCTCTGAGCCTTTGGCGCGATGCTAGATGAAACAAGAGATGAAAAGGGGAAGAAGAAGTAGTACAGACTGAATTCAAGCTGCAATAAACAACTTTGTATTGAGTTAACAGCTACAGCTGTGTCTGTATACATAAATACATCAAAACTATGTAAAACCATACCTGCATCTACTCATCTAGATTTACATTGAAATGTACAGAGTGAAATTTGGCAATTCATGTTTCATGCAGGAGTCCTGCAATTTAGAAAGTGAGTATTTCAATACTACTGTTAACCATAGTACTGTTAATTCATTCTCTTTTATGAATTTACCACTGTCAGTAGGGAGTATTCACAGGACACCAGATTTACTTTGAACACTTCGAGGGAGGTTATTAGTATTGGGAGAAACAGGGATTCCTGCCTTCGCAGCCATACTAAGTAGGCTTGAGGCCAACATAATAACAGTTTATATTGATAAATCCTAGTGCTCTAAGACTCTGGGTATGCAGAGAATGCAATAATTCATAAATAGCATTTTTTATTTACAACAGAACATAGAAAACATGACATTTTCTAAATCCTTTAACGATATTATTTATTCTAGATAACGAGTCTTTACACGTTTACATTGAGGAACATTATTGCGAAATTGTTCCACGTTTTGTATTTTTAATAAAATGATAAAATGCCTCAATTCAAGCTTTCTGTGCATTGTTCTGAAAATATTGGTTTATGAGATCTGGAATTCACTGGATTGTGTTTTATGTATACAGCATTATACATCCCAAGTTTCTTGGAATTCGAGTTGTATAATGTGTGTCTCAGCAATTTGTGTACATATAGTGCTGTGAGGGAGGTAATGTTTACGTGCTTACAAGTCTGTTATACCTGTATGATATAGTAGGAGACGGGTTCAGGGTTTCCAGAATCCCAGGTGAGAGTGATGCTTGTTGCAGTTCTCTCTGTCACCACAGGCATGCCAGGAGCCTTTGGCAAAGCTGAAGTGTGGAAAAAAGACGAGACATATTTTATTGTTTATTGTAATAGACAGCTGGGCAGAGACACGTTTAGCACTCTAGTGCATCACCTCTTTTTTAAGCGCCCCAAGCAACATTTTCTCAGTGTTTCTTGATAGGATTTAAGCTGCTCAGCAGATCAGGGCCTTCTTTGTCATATATATTTTTTTAAATTAATTCTCTAAATATTTTGTCTTGAAGAGAAACACGCAATGAATTTAAGACCACTTAACAGCATTTTACTGCAAAGCTGTGCTAGTTTAATGTATAGACATGGCTTGGTATTGTCTTGCTGACAGAAGTAAGACTAGTTTACTGGTAGCCCACAGGATGCAGTTCTTGATTTTTTTTAAAGTAGAATTTCATATTTTTGACTGAGTCTTACAATCTTACATGAGTTCAGGCCCAGAACTCATACAGTGTAACTCGTGCAACTCTTTCTGGATTTTTGTCTTACACTTTTCATGTTTATTTATTCATTGCATGGTGAAGTCTTACAGTAGAAACCATGACAAGCATTGTTCATTGAGCTCAAAGAGAGATTTTCACAAACCCATTAGGTCAGTTTTTAATGTAGTGCCACTTGAGGCCATGAAGATCATAGTAATTCAATATTGTTCTAGGTCTTGTCCTTTGAGTACATAGATTTACCACAAGCTCTTTAAATTTCAACATTTCTTTTTAATTTTTGTGATGACAATCCCCATTTTTCCTTCTGAAAGACTTTAAAAGTCTCTATGGATGCTCTTTTCATACAGTATATCATTACGTTAGCTACCTGTTACCCATTTGCCTAAATAGCTGAAAGATACTCCAACAGGCGTTATTCCTAAGAACTTTCTTAAAACACAAATTTTCTTTCTTACCCCTGTTCCAACTTTTCTGAGAGTTACAGGAACTCAATTCAAAATCAGCACATTCTTCACAAAGTAACTACAACAGTAAAATCTCAGCTTCAGTATTTAACACGTTTTTCATACAATACTGAGTTTAGATTTGCACATCACTACACTGTCTTTTGATTTCCATTTGCTTAAAGCAGCTCCCCAAGGAATAGAGTTGCATTTGAAACCAAATTAACCCTCTTGAAATAATTAAGTATTCAAACTGATACAGCTGTTACAGCAATAAAAAAGAGCCTTTTCCAATCTAAACCATAACAAAACAAATCTAACTAAATCTCATAAGTCCATGTTACGGCCCTAGCAGGGCCTCCTCCTGAAGTTGCCTGTGTGGGCGTGTCCTACCATCTCTCCTGCCTTAGGTGCCACCTTTTTCTATCGTACAGCTGACTCACGTCAGCAATTAAAGGTATTTAAGGGCAGAGAAAGGTGAGCTCTGGCGCCAGAGTGCCATGTGAGTGGTTGCAGCTAGTTAGCTGTGTGTTTGCACTAAGTTAGCTGTGTGAGTGTTTGGAGGTTGCAGCTAGTGACATTGTTTTTTTGTGATTGTTTGCTTGGTGGAGAGTGTTTGGTTACTAACCTTTTTTCTGGCTTCCATTATAATAGTTTCTTCTTAATTTTAATTAACTGTAAAACATGTAGTTGTCTTTGTATCTGCTTCAAATGTATTCAGTGACTATTTGTCTGCGTCCATATAGTACAGAACTGCATCTTTAGTGTGTTCATTAGATGCACTCATTACTTTCCTCTTCAATACATATTTTTAACATCTGTATATAAAGGAGCTCTCATACAAATAAGTTTCTTTACTGTCTTACTTTTTAATTCTTTTGTAATAAAAATACATGTTAAACAGAGAGAAAGAGAGTACTGCAGTTCTGCCTTATTACAAAGTCATAAGCAAAATCGCCCTCGATTAAGGTTGGTGTATAACTCTTTTGTTCCTATCCTTTCCACTACTCACCTTTAACTATAATCTGTGCCACTGCCTCAATCACACCTAGCGTTGACATGGCAACGCACGTGTAATTGTTGGACTGGCGTACGTCAGTCAGTTCTAGTACATTGCGGCCAATGGGCATGTCGTCCTCTGGCGTCAGGTCTTCTGCCCCCAGCATCCATTTCACATATGGCATGGGTGAGCCTACCGCCACGCAGGTGATGTTGACGTTCCCTCCTGGCATGATTTCGCTATCCGCCGGAGGAATGGAAAAGCGAGGGGGGACACGGCGCACTGGACCAAACGGCAAAGAAGGCAAGAGAAGACAAACAATTACAATTTAATGATTGTGCAGAGCGACGGAGAACAATCAGGAGGTTTGAGCTCTGAGATAAAGTTTTATGACATTCAAGTTAGAGTACAAGCATTTGAACAGTCTGGTACACTACCATTAGGGTGCATGTGATATCAAGATGTTTTATTAATGTGAATTTTAAAATTTTATGAACATAAAAGACAGAAAAAAGGAGAGCAAAAATCACAACACACACACACATGCATTCACATGGAAAAACAGCACATGGTATATTACTCTGGAGTAAAATGTACAGGCGGGTTTAGACTTTCAGTATTGCACACAGGCCACAGCTGAGCCACACAAACAGAAAGTGTCAGTTTAATGGAAGAAAAAAGGCAAAAAACAACAACTCAGGACTCGAGAGAACCACTCGGTCGTTACAGTACCAACCTTCTCGCAGCTCTGCAGTGGGAGATATGACATGGCGGGAGGAGGAAGAAAAGACAGGAAAATGCAAAATATCAGAAAGAGAATACAAGACAAAGAGAGATATGTTAGACAAAAAGAGCTTTGCAAGGTGGCAAAATACAGAAAGGACAAGAGAACGAGCAAGGAAGGGCAAGAACGTGTGAGGGGAGGACAGGAAAGAAAAGGAGGCCATACATGGCCAACGTTGGTGAAAGCGTTCCTGTTTAAGGCAGGCTCCTCTGCCAGCTGTCTCCATAGACTGCCTGTCAAACACTCACTGAGCAGCTCTGCAAGATTTCCCTGGCCCTGCAAGCACTGTTAGACACACATCACTGACTGTATGCTGTTTGTGTTTATGTGTACGTGCATGTGGATTTTATATATGACATAGGTGTGTATCCTAATGTGTGTGAATTCAGTGTTTGCTATGTATCCCCATGAGCCATGTTGGAGTCAGAAAAAAAGAAAAAAAAAGATGCTCCACTGTTTAAGACCTTTTTTAAGGGGTGGGTTGAAGGCAGACAACAGAGCAAAAGGCCCCAGGAATAAAAATGTCTCCGAGATTCAAACATTTCGTGGGTATGCGTGTGAATGTGCGTGTGCTGAAGGAGCAGAGGGGAAGACAGCGCCTGAGGAGGTGAGATGGCTGTCAGATTTGGAGAGAAATACAAGTTTTAACCAGACAATGATTTGGTTTTTCTCTGAGGTCTAAAGGCTAAGAAGGCAGGGCAAAGAGATAAGTGACTCGAGTGAAACATTTAGGCCAGCCTTAAGAGCGCTCATTCTTAAACCATCCAGTTTCATTGCTCGATAGCTAAAAACTATAAAATATAGTCTACTTAAAAGCATTGTATCATGTTAATAAATTAGATATATTCCTAATATAGGTCTATCTACTGATACGTGTGTGTAAATTTCATCTCATCCACACATAATCATTAGAATTGTTGCATCATCATAAAAAAAGTGTTCAAACTCTTACCTCTTACATAAAGGTTAGCTGGGGTGGAATAACGTGTCCCATCCCTGTTGGTAGCAACACACTCATACTTCCCCTGGTCTGACTCCTCACTCATCTCTATCTGGAGGGCACCTGGATGCATGGAGGGACGGAGAGGAAGAGCAAAAAGATAAAGAGAGGACAGAGAGTCACACAGACAGACAGACAGAAGAAAGAGCAATCACACAGAAGTGGAAGACATTAGGAATTTTGATATAGTAAGTATATACATTAACATATAAATGGTAAAAAAAAAAACTGCAGAAAGAATAAGAATAAATGAGTCTGTGGGCATTTTCAGAAAACAAACAGGCTGAACTCATTCTGAGGAAAGTAGGGGTACAAACAGAGGCAAATCTATAGAGCGACTTTAACAAGTTTCTACCACTTTCAGCAAGAATCTGCCCAAAACAAGGGTCAGCTTCCTGATTTCAAAATATGAAAAAAAGAAAAAAGAAAAAAAGAGAAAAACAACCCAAAAGACCAAAACAAAACCTACAAAAAAGGAGAATGCGGTCTTCATGCAAAGCAAATGAAACAAACAGCTAGAATGCGCAGAAATCCGTCACTGTATTTTGAGAAGAAAAAAAAATGCTGAAAATTGAGATGCAGTTACATTAAGCAACAAATCATGTTTCATTTTCCAAGGATAACGTCTGACAAAAGATATTGCCATGGCAATAAGATTTTCCCAACCCTTTCGGATCCACCAATGGGATCAGGAGTGTGATGTCAATTTAAAACACACCCAATAAGGAGGTAAAGACATCAACCGACCTCCGTCAAGGCCAACAGATTGGAAAAAAAAAAAGAACGACATACGCAAAGCCTTGGGAAGGGACCGATGTTTTCTCGCTCCCTGAAAATAGAAAAACTGTCAAAAAAAGAGTCAACCAGAGGTTCTTTAAAGATGGTGTGGTAAGGCAAAAAAGCGCCCATAAAAACTTTATCAAAAAAGTGGTTGTTTGGGGCTTTTTATCGGTAATGAGAGAGGTAAAGAGAGAGGTAATGGTAAAAACCATGAAAGTATGTGTGTTTCTGTGTGTGTGCGTGTGGAGATTTGAGAATTTATGTGTGCGTGTGAGCGCACTCATGTTTGCAAGTGTGTGTCTGAGTCTTTGCCATCTGGACTTTTCAGCCTGAGCGAATAACAGCTGGGAGGAAAAACAAAACTGGGACGTTTGATTGGGCAAATAGAGACAAGGTAGAAGGAGAGGCCAGGCCAAGCTTAGGTCAAGACCTCTGAGAAAAAGAGAGAAAAAAAAAAAAAGAAATTCAGGTCACAAAAATTTAAAAAGCAACAAACAAACAAACAGAGGTAGAAGTGAGTACGCTTTTTCACCTCAAACTAAGCAACAAAGAAAGAAAACCAAGTTGTAAACATATCATGCGTTTGATTGGAAACACGGTCGATGTGAACGGTGGTTAAACTGATGGGTACGAAAGAGAGATCACAACATGACGAGGAAGGAAGCAATGGACTTCTTTGTTACAGAGTGAACGCTGAGGCTGAGATGGAAAAATTAAAGTGTGAAGAGGGGATGAAGGATGAGAAGAGGGGAGGTGACAGTCATAGTATAATGAGTTGCTTGCTCAACTCCAATTCCTCCTCTTGCACCTACTGCAGATCTGAAGCAGTTGGATGAGTTTTACCAATGTCACAGAGTCTTGAGTCTTTTGGACTAAACCCCATATTGATTAACCCACCCGGGGCTGCTTTTCAGATCTGTGAGACAAGTAGGAACCAGGGGTTGAAAAGGAATCAGGCCACTGTGTCATGTTGGTCCTCCCAGCAGTCTTACCTCGTATGGGCGTGCCACCTGAGTGGGCAATGAATGCACGAGATTAGAGAAGGAGAAGAAGAAGAAAATGTTAGTACCACAGAAGGAGAAGGGGATAAGGGAGGGAGGGACTGGGGGAAGGGGGTGGGGGTGGGGAGTAACTTGGCAAGGAGAAGAATCAAATTAGAGAGAAAGACTCAAAATATAGATCCTTACAGAGCGAGAGGAAGAAGAGGCATAAAGGAAATAGAATAAACTAAGACAGAATAAGCCTGAGAAGAGGAAAAACTGACCTGAGATAGAGCGATAGACAGTGACAGAGCTATAAGGAGATGGGTTATTGATTGGACTTTATTGACTTGTAGCAGGGGTGGATGTGGCTATAGGAGAAGGGTGTCTGCACTACACTCATCTGGGTGTCTAAAAAGTGTACTGGCGAACTCTAAGTCCATTAACTACTATGAGCTTTTAACTGCTCTTGTCCTCTAAATGGCTCGAAACCAGGTTTAATCCTGCTAGTTGCAAAGTGTGTTAAAACCTCTATTAGATAATGCGATATTTGCCCCATGCAAGGCAAGCACCCGCTATTTTAGTTCGTGGCTTCTGAGTTCATCTGAGCAGTGACTTCCTAGTAAATTCACTCTTAGCCAGTCACATCACAGGTCTCTATTCTCTGAAACAGCTGTGCCAATTACAGTGATGCATGATGACAACAGCTCCAAAAACAGCAAGAGGCTGATTAAAAAATGTTATTATTGTCTGGGTGGTGCCGAAAGGCACATCCTAAACACACAACACATCAAATTTTCAGCCAAAGGCAGATGGTGTGGGTTTTTATTCAAGTTGTGGAATAATACCAGAAACAAACAATAAAAACGTGGCAGAAGCCTTTGATGTGCCCTAATCTCTCAGAACTACCTTAAATGATAAATGCTGACATGCAGCTTTGCACAAAATAAACATTTTTTATGGTGATTTAAAAGACTCAACTGTCTGGAGAGCGATTAATTAAGGTGATGTATTTGCATAAATCATAAATACATATTTTCATACTCTGTCATACTTCATTTGCTCTCGCTGATGAAATCACAACAGCGTGGTTCTCAGATAACTTTTCCCAGCACGTCTATACATATTTTCCACCAAAAATGCAGACACCCCACGCGGCGCTGACTTATTGGAATGAACTCACACCTGTTTGTGTGACGTGCGCACAGTGTGGTCGCAAAGTAAAGTCATTTAAAGGTCAGGAAATTACCAAACCGATAAAGCGCAAGCTTTTGTGCCACCACTAAAATAGGGCTTATCACATCAGAGCGCTTTCAGCAGGGCATCAACTGTCAGCCAAGAAATGCTCAACTGAAATCAGACGCATGTGTCGAGCTGATGTCTCTTAGGCTCATCTTAAGGTATCTAAACTGAAAATGTATTTTAAAAAAAGTATAGCAAAGTTTTTTAAGGTAATACTACCTATGAGAAATGAAAGCTAAAGCCAGCCTCTACTTCCCCCCCCCTCAGTCTTATAATGAAATTTTAAAATTTATAAACTAACATGACAAAAAACATCAGTTTTAATCAGATTAAACTATATATCAGAAAGTAGATTTGCAATTTAACAGATACAACTCTGCCTTTAAAGGTGTAACATGAGGAAAAGCTAAGGTCTGAGTCCTCACATTACAGGAAAATTTAAGCTGTAGTAATCGCATATTTGGCCCACTGTGCATTTATATGCCAAAGAAGTTTTTCTAAATCAAGTAAATGATTCAAATGTCTAAAACATTTTACGTGATTGTTGGAAAATTAGTGGAAATTACAGCATCACTAAATTTTCAACTATCCATAAACTGAGCAGACGAGATTGTTTCTTCTTCTTTCTAAAACAGTTAATCCTTACTAAGCTCTTTTTTACACTAATGCAGTGTAACGTCTGACCACTACTTTTACACCACAGCAACTAGACTTATATGTTTTCATATATGCCTATCACAATGCACAGCTAATGTCTAGAAGGCTGAAACGTGGTCTCGATTGATTTCTTTATCCTGGCTCCACCAGTGGCCATCTAGAGCTCATAGCTATTGACTGGTAACTTTATACAGCAGACTGGAGATAGTAAGTGGATGAGTGAAAGGCAGGGTGAGTGAGTGAGTGAGGGAAAGAATATTTGAATTAGCAAAGGAGTGGAAAAGTAAATAGGTGAGTGTGAGGAGAAAAAATATTATTCTCTGGGCGTGGAAGGGCTGCAGGTGCACAGATGAGGGTGAGGTCAGCTACATCTAGGTTGACAGAGTGTGTGTGTGTCTTTCTATGTGCATGTCTGTGTGTGTGTGTGTTTGTACGTCCTCTTTGTGGCATCTACCTTTAGCCAGTACAATGTACAGGTGCTTTGAGAGACAAGTGCGTGTATTACAGTGGGTGTGTTCACATCTATGCTTTGTGCTGTGTAAAAACTGTTAGTATGCCATGCATTTTAATAACACTGCAATAGTTGTAAAAGTGAGCAGCAGCAAAATCAGTAGCAACATTAGTGAACAGTATATAGAAAAGTGGACAGTGAGGGTGTGGGCCTTGGAACAGAAGCACTTACCAAAGGACTCTGTGGTTAAAAAGATACAAAGAGAAAAGAAACAGCATAGACATTGCATTACAATCGGACCATTAGTTACACAGAGGAGTTGACTTAGTAGAAACACCTTGAAAACTCCACAAAAAAAAGTAATGACATGGAAATTTATACTTTAAAGAATCATACAAGTCACGCTATTTTTCATCATAATAATAACCACTTAAAAAAGCTAACATGGCTAACTACCAAGTATTTTACATTTAAGTTGTAACAATTTTTCTACATCCTTTAAATGTTTTTTTTATATTTCTTTATAAATTAAGATAATAAAGAATCCAGTGCAGGGTCTTGGGGGTTGAGCCAGATAATAATAATAATAATAAAAAAAGCAGGGACACAAACAAATAGGTTGGTATATCCACACAGAAGCCAGAGACTTGGGTGTCCAATCACAAGAAAGGGGGTTTTAGGTCCAGAGTCGGTCCCTGAAAGCAGAAGGAGGACTGAGGAGGGAGCAGACTTACACACTACTGTGGCTCAAGAAAAAAACAAAAATATAAAAAAAAATCTCGATTGAAATGGATTAATGATTTGACTGGAACAGAATAAACTGTCCTCGTATTATTCAATTTTGGTTTTTGAAATTCTGTTATCAGATTTTCTCAGATAACACGAATACATGTTCTTGGGCTCAGTGTCACATCCACCCAGGACGCTCAAATCAGGAAAAACAAAATGTTATTCAAGTAAGTCACAGCAGTGAGCTCTATGTTAGAGAGGCCATTCAGTCAGTACATGCCACCACCACTTGGTTTTGCTAAATCTTGTCTGTAGATACAGTTTTTGAGTTTTTACTAGAGATGTAGCCCACTGATGTCTCTTAGGGACATTTTTAGTATTCTTTTACAGAAACTTTAACTGTCTGTGATGGTGACTTGCACAGGAAGACCTCAGAATTAGGAGAAAAGTTGGGAGTCCACTTTTAAAAAGGCTTAGAAGAGTTTAGAAGGGTTGGCAACCGTATACAGTCAACTCATAACAACAGCAGCAACAGCAGCAGCAGCAGCAGAAAGAGAGGCAGCTGAGAAATACAGCCAGTATCCATAGCAGGAGGAGAGTGGAGTAAGAAAAAGGGTTAACAAGGGCAAGAAAAACAGAAACTTTGTAGGAATGGGAAATAAATAATGGGTTTAAGGGGCAGATATTAAGAAGGGGACATAAAACAAAATGGTGGAGGAAAAACCCTTAAGGTGGAAATAAAATCTGGGATTGAAGAGAAGGCAAAAGAATGGAGGGATAAAAGCACTGGTTACCTGAGCGGAGCTGCTTGATTCTTCCATTGTTATTGGACGTGTTGACCGGGAGGAAATCCTTGAACCAGGTAATTTCTGGGTCAGGGTTGCCACTAGCGGCGCATAACATAGTGGCAGTCCGAGAACGCTCCACCACTTTCAGCTGGGGGCCCATGTCAATGGTGGGAAACCCTGAGGGCAGCTGATCCTCTGGAAGGATTAGGTACACAAGTAAAATATTTAACCTAGTAAGACAGAGAAGCAGTTTTCTTCTAACATCTTCCTGCAGTCTTTTCACCCTCACTTACACGTTTGTCATGTTTTGATTGTACTGAATAGATTTGAGTCCATCGTTCCATGAGACAGGTTGTCTCTGATTTTTGTCCAGTTCTTCTGTAATTTGGAATACCTTGACTATTTCTCCCAGTTTCCTCAACTCCTTAAAAAATACCCTCCCACTGAGAGCCACTTTGTTTGTCCTCAGCTGTCCAGTTTGCTCAATTCTTCCAGCCCACACTGCAGACCACACAGAGATATGCCTAGTTTGTACTAATAACTCTTTGGGAATGACCTTGTTGGCGCAAAAATAAAAGTTTATGCCTGTAAAATTGTGTTATCTTTGGCATTTTTTGTGGATTCAGCTAAAGAAATTGGAACAAATTATGTGTTTTTGTTACAGGCTGTTAGGCAAAAAGCCTAAAGATTCAATTTAAAACAGTTTCTTTCCTAAGTTGTCTGTTATGTGTAGACACAACACTACTTCATCCCTTGAGTTAGGCATCGTTTTATGCTTAAATGAGATCAGTGTTAAGTGGCTCAAGAAACAGACAAACAAACAAACAATCCTCTTAAAATTGTCAGGTACAAGGACGTGAAGTGAAAAGCAGCCAATCACCCCCCCTTATTTAAATCTTTGGGAGTAGATCTCACCAAGAATTCAGCATGAAAACAAATAACTGTGTTTCCCCAAATGTCAAACTAATACTTGAGATTGTCCCGCCTGTCTGCGAGCAGTGCAATTTAGGCTATTAAGAAAGCTCTCACACAGTGATCAGTCTGTGCTCAATGTAAGAAATTCCTGAGGCCTGAAGACACACAGCTTAAGCACCGAAATGACATCAGGGAGGTTCAAATGCTAGTCCAGTCTCAGAGGAACTTTCAGGGGAAAACTTGCGAGCTAAATGGTAAAAGACTAATTTGGATTCAGTTTAAGTCAAAATATGTTTCATCAGCCTTGAGTCCAGAGGCAAGACTTTTGAAGAATCCAATAGTGAGGTCAAATAGCATAAGTAACATTTCATCCTACCTGACAAATTCACTAATGCTTTAGGCAACAGCTTTTTGAACAGGAATCAGGTGAGCTACAGTTTCTGTAGCGCCGCGTTTTCTACAGCATGAGCAGGTTGCATAAAGTCAAATGTGTGAGCCCTATAAAGACTTATCTACTGGGACTTGCACTCTTTTGGGATGGAAAATCAAATGTAATTTCATTAAATCAATTAAATCAAAAATAGAGAGTCATTTCACTGTGAGAGAGGAAATCAAAGGCAGCGAACCAACTTCATTCAACTGAAGTAGGAGATTTAACAGAAGGGGGGGACAATGGCTTCGAGGAAGTAGGGGATCAAAGACGAGTGAACCCAGCTCACTAAAAACTGAAATGATACGGTATCCCCCCTTTGAATCAAAAAGCTACAGAGCAAACCAGGTTTTTAAAACTTTGTTCAAGGCTACACAATGAATGCCACATTTGTGAGTCATCTATAATACAGGGAATAAAATCGTTAAATAAAGTCAGACGAACAAGGAATATTTATATAGAAGACAAGTTTATTTTAAGCCCTCAACCCTCCACAATCCCACACACACAAACACTCGCATACATATATTTTTTGTTTTACCCAGAATCCCTTGTGACTTTATCCCTCTACGCCAAACAGAACCTCATTAACGGGAAATCCTAGCGCTGAACCTCGCCAAGGAGATGCTAATTCTGGTACCAGCCCATCGAACCATGGCTGATAGGTCGTGAGACGCCGGTTTCATGAGTGCGTGTGTGGCCTTTTAACAGCTCCGGTTTCAATCAATCACCACGCCCGACAAATGGAAACACGGACATAATAAACCAAGAGAACAAGATGAGAAGGTGTTTGTGTGTACGAGCGTGCCAGCGAGCACGGGTGGCGAAGAGGGCGAAAGTGTGAAGAAGAAAAAAGAGAATAGATTCAAACAGACTGGGAAAAAGAAAGAGTGACAGAAAGGAAAACACAGCGAGAGAGAACAAGAGAACAAGAGAGAGAAATAGAGAAATAGAGAGGGAGAGAGAGCACAAGGGACCTATACAGCATAACAATCATGATTCTCTCTGCTTTCATTATGCAAACGCTTACTTCAAAGCCAGCCCCTTGTAGGCAGGAATAATGCATTCTATTTCATCTACCTGGGGTGGGACACTGCACTGAACATTGAGGATGCACAGTCAGAATGCTACTCCCTGAGAACGTGCATCTTTCTCTGCCCCTTTCCTACAACCACTTAGCATGTGCGCAAAGAAAACAAAGTTGGAAATGTACCACTGCTGGTTGAAGCGTTTAAAGCCTTGCAAAACACACAAGTATGCTCATGTAATAGCTGAAAATATTTGCACACACATAGAAGTATATGTACAAAGAAACACCACAAAGACAAACACATACACACAAATTTAAAGTTGACAAGGTGGAAAGTGATGTAAATGAAAGGTTGAGGGAGGTTTCAATTGGCTAAAGCACACACACAAGTTAACGTGCGCACACAATCAGCATTCCGCCATCCATGATGGCGACAGGTGTAAGCAACACCGCAGTGTGTTTGGGTCAAAGCCGCTGCAGCATGTGTATTTGAGACTGGGCTGCTGAATGGTAACAGCTAAGAACCCCCTGAGGTCAGGGTAGATTAGTAACCCTACACTCCCTTGTTGGCGTGGCCTTGCACACATCACATTGTTTCATTTGGATGTGCTCCCTACTTCACCATTTCCACTGAGAGCCACCCAGATAATTTCACAGCTCATAGAAAAAGCGCCGCTCTCGCAATCATGGGAACCACTGCGCGAACACTGTCCCCTTTATATAAGACCTCCAAAATGAATTCTGCACGCATTGCTTTCTGGGTTTGTCATCTGTAAATTTGGAAGTCAAGCCTGGTTTTATAATCATGGGAAGAATGAGCTGGCTGCTGTATCAGAACCCAGAGTGCACCTGCAAACAAACCTGTTTCTGCCATTCACAACTGCTGCACAGTATAAACAGTGAATGCTTATAAAACAGATGACTTTAGATTTCCTAATAAAATGTTGTGTTTCTGACGTGTTAACCTCTTCCTTCTGTCTGTGATGGGTTTGTCAGGTGTGCCTGCAACACTCTAGCACTGTTACAAGTCATTTATTGTTGCAAAAAGCACCACATGACAACAAGAAGTTGTCACTGAACACAAACAGAAGAAAGTAAATAAGTTGGAACTACAAAACTCCATCATTAACTTTATTTTTTTGGGCTCAAGTACCTAAAATAACGCACAAGCTTTGTCTTCAACCACTAGTTATACAATACCTGATTGTGCCACAGATACTAAAGCACATAATTGCTCTCAGCTTCATTATTATTTCAACCACTGCCAATCACAGCCATTTACTGGAAGCCCAGATTTCAATTAGCCTGGTTCTAATCCTCAGTAATTAAGCCAGCTGACCTTAACACTGGATCCCTCCTGTCAGAGAGTGAGTCAGTCAGTCAGTCACCGGAGCTGTGTCTTTAGAGAGCCAGAGGGGAGGCATGGAGACATGACTGACAAGACTGCATGTGTGTTTGAGTGCTTTTGTTTAAGTGTGTATGTGTGTGTGTGTTCGTGTGTGTGTATTTGTGTGGGTACATTTGGACTGACAGTCTATCGGGGACTATTAGCTGCTCCCAGGTGGCCTTTTATTCATCCACAACACAATGAGTCCTCAGAGGAACAGAAAGAGGCTAATCACTACATAAAGGCGGACTGTTTTAGATTGAGGATACGTTTGTATGTCTCTATGTGAGTGTGTGTGTGCTTGAGTGGTTATGGTCTTGATAAGGAAAAAAAACCTGGAAATGAGTGTATTCATCCATCAAGAGTAAAACAAAAATCAAAAATAGACGCAGACACACACAAAAGTAAGCATGCCTGCTTGCACTCAGATGGACAAGTGCACAAACACGCACAAAGACGACCATGTGAGACAGGAAAAATTCTGGATGGATGGAGCAGAACAGCACAGAAGATGCAAAGAGTGGTCTGATGTGAATAATTTAGAGGCTGCTGTGTAGTAGACCTAAGAGCATGAGGAGAGACAAAATGAGCGAGAGTTTGGGAAAAGGAGGAATGTTTGAAAAGATAAAGAGAGGAAAGGGAAAGAGTAAAAGTAGGAGGGATGGACTTGGAAACAAACAAAAACAAGTATAAGAGAAACAGGAAGAACTGAAAACTATGCTATCACCCATCAGACAGACAAGAGGGACACAGAGAGAAAGAGAAAGACAAAGGGGAGAGAAAGCATGAGAAGACAGAACAATAGGCTGCATGTCCGTTCCCCACGAGCATGTACTGTAAAGGCAGGCAATGTGATTATCCACACTTGAGCAACTTCACTCACTAAGACACTCTTGAGCTTCAAACAACTGGTACATAATGTTCTCCTAATGGACTCCACTAACACTAACATCACTATCTGCATTAATGGACTCTTGCGAACACTAAACCGTCTACTGCAGCGGATCCAGGCTCACACTTGAATATATAGCCGCTTGCGAAGAATCCCCCAAGCCTCCAATTTCCATCCATTCACTCAGCCATCCATTAGTTACACCCACTTTATCCTGTTATTCTGGGTTACAAACAGGAATAGTCATTTGCAAATCATTGTCACTAAATTATCAGAGGAGCAGTTAACCATTGCAACTATTTCTTTTTAAATATTGCTTCAGTTAGTTAGTTAAGAAAACCTGCAAAAACAATGATTGTTTAATTTGTGTATACATACATATATATATATATATATATATATATATACATATATATATACATACATATATATATATATATATATATACATATATATATATATATACATACATATATATATATACATACATATATATATATATATATATATATATATATATATATATATATATATATACATACATATATACATATATATATATATATATATATATATATATATATACATATATACATATATATATATATATATATATATATATATATATATATATATATATATATATATATATATATATATATATATATTTCTGTACTATTGGAGGGTCTTGGAGGGTCTTTACCTTACAATATAAAGTGCATTGAGGCAACTCACCTTTAAGGTCTAAAGGTGAGGTGATGTATATACTGTATACGTATATACAAATATACTACATGGACAAAACAGGCGCACTACTTAATCTTTGCATGTACATATTGTCAGCCTTATTGCCACAGTTGTACAAAATCAAGCACATGGGCATGGAACCTGCCTTTATAAAGAGATTGCAACAGACTGGCGACCTGTCCAGTGTGTACCCCGCCTCTCGCTCTCTGGCAGCTGGGGGGACTGGAGCCTCTCCCAGCTACCAGGTTGGATGAATGGATGGAGAATTTTTTGGCATAGAAGTATTACTAGGAACAAAAGGATGGGGTTTTAAACAGGGCCAATCCATCCAGTAAAAAGCCACTGAAAAGCTGTTGAAAAGATGACTTTTGCAGAAGTCTAAATGACACTGACATTTAGTTAAAAAATGAAACCCTTGTTTCTTTGGGTTATTGAAGAATTTTGGTTGAAAAGTGAAAAGAGCATTTCCTTTCATCTTTTGAAAGATGAGGAGCAGGAGATTCAGACCCACACGCCTCTCACTGTGAGGCAAACTTCTTAACCACTGAAGTCCCGCTCTCTCTCTCTCTCTCTCTCACACACACACACACACACACACACACACACACACACACACACACACACACACACACACACACACGTATGTAAATTGCATAATATACTTCAGCATTCCCCTTCCTGCAACCCTGAAATGGATAAGCAGAAGAGAATGGATGGATGGATGAACTACTAGTCTGCATACCTAGAGTGGATGGCGTGTTGCTGCCTGATCAATTCACAATCAAATGAAATGGCACAGCTAGGTGTGATGCAGACGCTTACTAGACTACTTTACTTCGTTTTTAGAGGTCTTTCTAAACTCCTGAAAAGACAAATGCTTTTGTTTTTCGTCAATAAAAATTCTCATGTTACCCTCAGAGTGAACCCTCAAAGGTTCACTCTGAGCCAGGAAAACCCCATTTGTTATAAAATGAAGTGTGTCATAAACAATTTATTAGCTGTTTATGTACAGATTATAAACGCCACCTAAGATGTGAGACAGCTGGATGGAAAAACTGTGTGGGGGAGTTCACACTGACCTCGTAACACAGTGAGTCTGGCAGTGGCAGTAATCTCTCCTGCAGAGCTGGAGGCGTGACATTCATAAACTGCCTCGTCTCTGGGGGTCCTCAGCGGCTGGATCCTCAGGACTGAGCCGGATCCATCATCAAACTCTATAACCTGTTAGTGGGGGAATATGTTAAAGCAGCTAAAATTTCTATTTCTATTATAGATTGGAGAATGCGCAAGGTCAAAGATTTCCTTGATGAAGGAGTGCATAACGTGCAGTTCCCAAAATTCAGTGGCAGCATATTTGTTTGGATCATTTGTATTTGCAAAGGAAAAGGTTTTTAAGGCTTTCCCCCCATTTTTTTTTTTACTATGGAAAGCTGAATCCAAAGTATGACATCGTTGAAAACACAGCTTAAAACAGATCTCAGGTTTGGAGAAAAGCAAAGACCTTACACTTGAATATCTCTCATGTTCTTTTTCACATGTAATGACCAGATTTTTCAGATCTGCTGGACTGCACATTATAACTGCTGTTGCATAAGTCTAATACATGCATGTAATTGATCTGGATTCTGAATTCTGGGAATGTTTCCACTGACTGAAATCCAATAAAAATAAATCCCACAACAAGTCCTAACCTACAGGACGTCAATGGGAAATATACAGCAGGTAGCCCAAATGTTATATAGTCTGGATTAAAAATAAAATATCTCCTCGAGGGATTTAATCATGAACAGGAAGATACTGAGGTGAACTTGAACCTGGAAGGAAACTCCACTTATTAAAGTGGAAAAGCACCCTGAGCTGAGGGTGACACTGGCTGAGCAGGACCAAGGCTGATTCAACATCTCCATCTAAGAGTGACTTGTGGGGTGGGGAAATAAAGCAAAGGTTAGAGCCTACGGGAAACCAATAAGGCTGATCACATAAGAATTTCATATAGTGTAGCCCCAGGCATCAACTGACATATGAAAAAGTTGAAGCATTCCAGACATCTGTATGGCAGTATAAAAAACTGTTCAAATTGACAGTTTTTGTTGTTGTATGCAAACAGATGCATTGGATTATATATATATATATATATATATATATATATATATATATATATATATATATATATATATATATATATATATATATATATATATATATACCTACATATGTATGTATACATATATACACACAATTCCAATTTATTTATTCTTAATAGGGACAGACGACAACAACAGGGTACTTTATGCTGCAAGACCCTACATTATTAGAGAGAAAACCCCACCAATCAGATGATCCCATAATAATAGTGATGGGCACTCATTATACAGCTACATGTCAATTTTTGTACAAACAGCACACCTTTCTCCCAGTGGGGAATCTAATGTGTCAAGAACTAGTCCTGTTATATTTAGACAATGATTGAGTCAGTAGCTTTTACAATAGCTCTGACGCTCTGGAATAATCCTTGTTCATGAATACGTTTCATGAATACGTTTCTTAAATAATTGATCGTTTGCTCTGTTAAAATGTCAGGAAATTTAAAGAATGTTTAGACAGTTTTCAGGAGGCCGGTTTGACTTCATCAGCTATTATTTTTTGTTCTCAACGTCAAAGGGTTTTGTTTCATAAGACAAAAAAAGAACATCCTCGCTGTCAGCCGGCTGGGACTATAATGTTCGGCATCTGTTCTTAAAAAGTTTTTTTTAGACGAATAGTTTTGGGAATATCCTTTTTCACTTTCATGCTATGTTGTATGACAGCATAAACAGTTAACCTGGCATTATCCAAAGATTATAAACTGAACCTATTAATATTTGACATCTCAGTATGAACAATAAACTATAAAAATTACACATTATCTTCGGCTTCCTCTTTTGTTTTCCACAATTCTCATTAGTACTTTGAACAATTAAGTGATTACAATAACAGCTGAAAATGATTTCAGCTGATTGCCAATTATATCGGTGCTTTTAACAGCTATATTTAAGGAGCAGAAGTAGCGAGGGTAGATCAGTTGAAATACCTGGCGTCAGAGAGGTGAAGGGGTGAGTGCAGGAAGAGTGGGTGGAGACGAGTTTTGGGGATGATTTGTGACAGAGGGATAACAGCATGAGTGAATCGGAAGGATTACAAGATGGTGGTGAGACCTGCTGTGATGTATGTTTGACAAAAAGACAGGAGGTCGAGCCAGAGGTGGCAAAGTTGAAGATGCAAAGATTTTCGATGGGAGTGACTAGAATGGACAAAGTTAGAAATGATGAATATATCAGAGGGACAGTTATGTAGAGGAAGGATTTTGGTGAATATTAGACACACGGTGTTGAAGATGGAGCTCTCAGGCAGGAGGAAAAGAGGTAAACCACAGAGAAGCTTCATGGATGTAGTGAAGGAGGATGCTAGAGATGGGGTGAGATGGAGGCAGATGGTCTGCCATGGTGAACATCCCAAAGCAGTCTTTTTACTAAAAAATAAATAAATAAATCGTGGGCTGTGGGAAAAATTATAAAGAAAACATGACAGGAAAATGCTAACAAGAACTGACAGTAGCAGCAGTCATCTTGCCTCAGTGCTCTGTGTGGCCACTCACTGCAAACACAGCTGCTTCCAAGTAGCCAATAAATCTCTGTTGTTGGACACTAATCTATTTTCTTTCACAGCACTTCACCACGGGAAAAAGTTAGTTAATGTTACAGGAGACACAACGTTTCAAATCCCATTAGTATCTCAGCTTCTTTACCTCAAATCGCTGATTGCTGACTTTTTTGCCTTTCTTATTCCAGACAATCTTGGGCTGTGGATCTCCTGCGGCCTGGCACACAAAGGACGCGACTCCCCCCTGGACTCCTGTCTGGTCCTCTGGGGTTCGTGTGAATCTAGGGGGTGCTGCATGAAAAAAAACATAAATCAAACATCAGGTTCACACTGAGCGTGTTACTCTGTGTGGATGCACATCCACATGCCGCAAAGCAAAACGATAAGTTGTGACATACAGTTACAATCTTGATAGAATTTCCACCACTACTATTTACAGGCACTCCTACAAATATTCTCTAATAGATTATTATGTTTTTCCGTTCTCTGGTTTGTTGTTTCGCACCCAAATATCACTTCATATAAAACCACAAACTTCTGCTTACACATCAGTAACAGTTAAAGTGTGATTGTGATCTGTGCTGCACTTACACAGAGTGGGAAAGAGGGACGGCAGCTGTGTATGTGTTATGCAGTTTAAGTAGGAAAAATTAAGGACAATGATGCAGCCTGGAAACGATTTCAACAATCCAAATGTGTGTAAGTGTGTGTGTGTGTGAGTGTGTGTGGTATAATGTCAGCTACTTCTTGAAGTAGCTCTACAGCTTCAGCACATCTTTCTGTTGGATGTTCACGAGGTTGGCTTTGTCTGTGTGTCTGTGTGTGTCCTTTTTTCTCTGTACATGTGTCTGTGTATGTTCCGCCATGTTTTTCCCTCTGTCCCTGTACCACCAAAGAAGCTTAATATTTATATGCCATAAAGGATTTATGAAGACTTACTCCTGACATGACCACTAAAGCCCCTCGTTCCAGGGACGCCAACAATATCATAACCGCAGCCTCCGCTGGATTGTGACATCATGACATCAAATAGATTCGGCACGTCAGTCACGGCACGTCACCACCAGCTTGCCTAATGGCATTCCAGCCAAACCAGAAAATCCCTACTTAAGGGCTTACCGCCAACCGCCCTGACAAAGGGAGAGAAATTGCTTTTTGCTGTTTAAAAGGAGGGAGGGAGTAAGGGAGAAAAGCTAAGCTCTTCAGAAAAGGGAAGGAAACAGAGAGCGAGAGAGAGTGAGTGTGTGTGTGAAAGAGTGGGAAGAAATGAACAGAGGAGTGAATGAGATAAAAGGAACGAGTGAGAGAGACAGATGGAGAGCAGTAGAGGGAGCGAGCAAGACACCGAGGGGTGAGACGGAGCGCGAGCGAGCCAGATGTACTGGCAAACATAGCCGGAGAGCCCCAAGCTGCCCAATCACCTCTACACCTCACTGGCTCGCAGCCAAATCTACCTCAATGACTGACTAAAACAATGTGTGTGTGTGCGCGTCTGTGTCAGAGAGCCAGAAAAAGGTAACGTGTGCATGTTTCCGGGTTCTTCTTCATCCTCCGTGCCACATTACATGCAAACCGCATGTTTCGGGTTACGACTAGGCTACTAAATGCTTATCGACAGGCTCGCGGTGACTGCCAAAAAAAAATTGACAACTTATTAGTCGTGTATTTATTTCAGTCAGCTGCGAGGCAAGAAATACCTTCATCAGGCCAAGCTTTTAAAATAAGAAAACTCGCAGATCCTCCTGGTAAACATGTATACAAAACAAAAATATAAGTAAAAAAAGTATCTTAGTATCTTAGTTAACAAATCAGTCAAGCAGAAAAGCAGTCTGCATCTTGCAGGAGATTTCCTCTCCTCAGGAGCTCCCTCTGCAGGAGGGGGAGATACAGGAGAGGTGGAGGAAGATCTCAGCCTGGGTGTTTATTGTCTTATGTAGTCTGGAAGATGAGTGGATGGTGGGGTGGGTGCAGTTTTCTCTGTGGTGGGGTTGGGTGGACTGTCCCGGGCTCTGTGGGGCCGGGCGGCGCTGCTGCACTGGGCCCGGTCTGGATGGGCCTGGGCCCCCTTTCCCTGGCGGGTCGCGGAGTATGGGGGTGCCTACTGGGGTCAGCGGGGGAGCTGGCCCCAGGGAGGGGTCACTTGCCCCTCCCTTCCTTCCCTCCCCATCTCCAGCTGCCTCCCTCTTCCCGCTCCACCACAACCACCCACACATGCAGGGCCTTGGAGTAGGGGTATGTCACCAGGGTGCAGAGGAGGCTACCCCCCCCCCCCCTCTGTCCCCTTCTGGCTGCCTCTGCCTCAATTTTATCCCACAACTTAGACATTCACATTACTCACACTCTCATTACACATACATATAGGATCTTGGGGGTGGGCACGATACACGGAGTCCAAAGTACCATCAGGGTGTACACCCCACCCCTGGCGTCGTTGCCCACCTCTCAATTTTAAATACACGTAGACATTGAGGGCTAGCAGGAGGGACCATGCGCTTACCTGCTGCTCTCTGGCAGGTAGCTCCATGCCCTCCTGGGTTTTAAATGCACCTTAGAACACACATGCATCAACATTACAATGAGCGGGTGGAGGGAGGTTTGGAGTCTTCTCTCACCCCCATTCTCTGCGACCTGCTGGAGCAGGGGGGCTAGGAGGAGGAGTTGGCCGTCCGACTGCGGTCTGGAGTGTGGAGCCTTCCTGCTGCTGCGGAGTCGGGGCGGTCTGCCTCCCCCCACCGCAGGGAAAAGGGAAACACCACCTGGGTCTGGGTGCAGTTCCCCCCTCCAGGGGCGGGGGCACCTAGACCCGGTTTGTAGAGTACGCTTGGGGAGTGTGATCGTGTGTACAACGTCTCTTTATGTCTGTCTCCACGTTGGTTGAGTGTGGAGTAAGTGCATATGAGAGCATGAGGGTGGGAATGGATGTTTGTATCTGTGTGTGCCTGTATGTCTGTGTCTATATGTCAGGTTGGGTGTCAGGCGCCACCTCTCTGGGGACATCTCAGGCCCTCCAAGGTTTGGAGGCCTATCTCCCCCCACCACCACTTCCCCTGCCAGTGGCGGACCCCCTCAGACATCGGTGCGTTGGTGGTTCTTTGTGTCCGGGGATGGGCATCCAGGTACACACCGGCTCACTCCTTGGCGGCCGCTTATCGGGGCCTGGAGCCTGGGGCTCGCTCGGGCCACTTCGGAGGTGGGGTGCCCCCGGCCTCTCGGCCTGGGGCTCGGTCACTCAGGCGCAGCTGGCTGCCGGCGGAGCTCACGGGCGCGTCACTGCAACTCCCCCTGGCTTCTGCTCCGCGGCTGCTGAGTGAGCCCTCATCTGGGACTCTCCTCAGCTCTTTCCGGGACAGTGGCGCAGCTGCCCCTCTGTTGGTCTTCCTTGGTCTCTTGTGTTCTGGGGGCCTCTGGATGTCTGGAGTTTTGATCTCATCCACACCTGCTTCATGCCCTGGAGGACGGGGCTGTGGCCCCCCCACACCCTCTAGCAGATTATTACATGAAGGAACCTTTTAAAAAACAAAAAACAAGCGCGTCCATGCTCACAGGTGTACACACGGGTGATCACACCCACAAACTACACCCTTTTTGGCTCCTACCTCAAAGCACACTGTGTTCTGTTGATCTTATGTGCTGCACAATAATGTTTAACATTTAGTATTTACTGTCATATTCCCATATATCATTGTGATGTTGTTTATTCTATTACTCTTGTTCTCTTCTGCTTGCTTTCTTTTTTCTTTCTCAGCAGGTGATCCAGGTGATCGATAGATGCATTTTTTTTTCTCTGCCCGTTCTGTTGGTTTTTGTCTTTTGCCCTTCTCCCCCGTCCCTCTTCTCAGCTGTTTCTCTTTCCCTCTTTCTTTCTCCCCTTCTTTCCCCCAGTCAAGTCTGTCCCGTATTCAGTAAGTGAAAATAAAATAAACAATAAAAGGTGAATCAAATGGACCATTACGGCAAGGCTGGGATGGTCAGTTTGGTAAAGTAAATCCGTTGGGCATCTTTCTTTGCCTTTAGACAACAATTCTGATGGCAAAAGAGCCAAACGGGACAGGCCAAAAAAAAAGAAAAGGAAAAAAAAAAAAAAGAAAAGAAAAAAAAAGCAGTCTGCAGATTAACAGAGAACAGAAATAATGACCTGCCTGCAGCTATAACATGTAAAGTATGTGCAACATTTTTTGCGTGTGTCATTACAATGCATGTGTGTGTGTGTGATGCATGAGCGAGTAGATGGGTGTGTCCCTCTGAGAGAGAGAGAGAGAGAGAGAGAGAGAGAGAGAGAGAGAGAGAGAGAGAGAGAGAGAGAGAGCATGAGAGAAAGAGAAAGAATGAAGAGCAGGAGAATCTCTCTCTTAATCCTCTTGCTAATCTCTCCCCCACAAAACAAATGAAAAGTGTAAAGGCAGCAGGGCCATACTAACGGTAGATCTTTCCAATTGCTTTTTTTTTTTATCTATCCCCCTCTTCTTTTTTACCCACCCTAACCCTGATCATTCTCTTCATATATCTCGTGTTTAATTGTCTTACGTTAAGCTTTGCCTCTCTATCTCTCTACCCCATCCCAGTTTTTTTAACCACTGAATCCCTTCTTTCTCCCGCTTCACAGCTGCTCTCCTTCCTCCATCTTTCATCCTCCTCCTTGTTACTCTTTCCCCATCTCCTCCCTCCATCTCTGGGGTGTTACATAAGTCTTCCTGTCACATTGACTGACTTTATGAAGGGAGGTGGGGTTCCAACCGTATGCTCCACACTTCTCCCAACTCTCTCCTCGCAATTCCCCATCTCTTCTCTCCTCCCCTCTCTTTATTGGCTCTCATCCTTATTCTCTTTTCTTTGATTTCCCTTTCAGTTACTTCACTGTATTTTCTCTGAATTCATCTTCACTGTTCTCCGCCTCTGGTTTCCTCCCTCTGGGTGTCCTAACTGGTCTGTCTTTTGCCTTGATCATCAGGGTTTTTTTTGTGACTGTGCCACTTGGTGGGATTAAGCATTGACATCTGGGCCAAAGGAGAGAAGCTGAAACTCAAAAGGAAACTTAAATATTTGTACATGTTTTCAGGAGGGACGGAATATGTACAGGTTCATTGTTTTGCTGATGTAGATGGACTCGGAAAAATGAAGAACAATTACAGTGAGAAGGTGCTCATGAATGTTACCATATGTTACCACATTTCCTCACACCATCCTTCAATGTGATCCAAGATGGAAGTGAAGGAAAACTACTAAGTGGTCCACAGAGAGAGATTTAGAGGGAATTAGACGGTGCCAATCTTTCCACTCTGGTGTGAGTGTGTGTGGGGGGGTGGAAGAAGGGTGGCCTACATAGCAATCCATATAGTGGGACCTAATCTACACAACAGATTGCAGAAATTATTCGGTCAGCTCCTGTCCCTGCACCACTTCTGAGTCATGGCTAAAGATCTACGGTAAACAAAAAGATAATCTTCAGATCTTCCCTGTAATTAAAAATAAAAGAAACATAAGAATTTGGTTACCACCAAGTAGCACTGAGGATCTATAACCTGAATAATTTTGACTTCTTCACACATGCTTTCACATTTAGACATTGTCTTTTCCGTCCAATTTTTAGTTTTAATTTTGTAAATGGTGACAAATATTATGCCATTTCGGAATTAACCGCAATGGGGTGATGGGGGCTCAGTGAAGAAGCACTTTGAAAAGACAAATAGCCAGACTAAAGGAAGCTAATGGCACCGTGTAGGAGACTATGGGGGCATATTATAGCTGGCAGATGCTGTCTTAACCTAGAGGGAGGGAGAGAGAGATCGGGTTTGTAAGAACAGATGCTAGAACAAACCTTCAGGGAGCATGATTTACGGATATAGTGTACTAGGATTGGGAATGTGATTAGATATAAGAATGGAGAGCTGATGTTTGGTAGGGAAAACAGATGGAAAGTAGTGGAACTTTAAAGGTTTGATAAATAAAAGTCTACTTTTAATGCGCAGAGAAATTCATGAATATGTGCCGAGTAATGAACAACGACTGAAATGTATATTTTATTCTCAAGACTCATGCATTTGATTACAGAAACCTAGGATGACTTTTTCATTCATTTGATTACATTTTCTACTAAAAGTAACCCTTAAATAGCAATATATTTTGGACAGGCTAAGGGCTCTGAACTCATTCCTACACATCTTTTAAAATGCTGCAAATTATGTGCCCTCATATCTCATCTTGTGTGCCCGCAATCACTTAGCTGATCCAATACGAAAAAGCCATAAAGCAGACAGGCGGATCCGAACAAATCAAATCAACAAAAAGCAATGGATTGAGCAACACGAAATGGGACTATTCTGCCTGATACTGCAGATATCAATTGGAAAAGAAAAACTAATATAAACAATATAAAAATATAGCGGGAGTAAGCTGAGTTTTCATTAGTGAAAGACTAAGGTTTCAGCTAAAAGGAGCAGATACTGAGGTCAGCTTTTCCTATGTGCTGGCTAATGTTTGGAAATGAGGATCAAATTGTTTTTAACCTTTATGATCACATCAAAATCAGGGGCATCTTCATCTACGTACTCATAGATAATCCTGGGTGTGGACGTGTAATCATGCGTATGAACAGGTTATGTGAGTACTTGTGTTGGAAGTTTTGATCATGTCTAAAAACGCTGACTAGATCTTACCAAACATCTGTGCTGCACCTGAGATTCATTAGTATGTTAGGGATAGAGAAAAGATCTAAATGTGGCTGGCCGATCAGTACTCAAAAGAGCACTGAATCAGGCTTGTCAGACAAGTTGAGGAACGAGGGCAATATAGAAGACTGAGCCAGGGCCATGATAGTCAGGCGAGAATGGGTGGGCAGCTGGCCAGAACCATAACTTAAAACACATTAACATCAAACGGACACATTAAGAGCAAATTATCAGCTGCTCGCTTTCGTCCTGGTAATGAAATTGGATTGCTTGGGCCAATAAACACAGAAACACAGAGCTATCATCCTTCTGCAGAACACAGAAGCATTAATTGGAAATTATTTGGCAAAATGAGCAATTTCAACTTAGCAAAATTAAATTTTACACAATAAAGTGCCGTAACATTTGGAACAATTTCACATTAAAATATGATGTTATTCAGGTTGCACAAAGTTTAAGTGTCTATTTGAACCAAGCCAAAGCAAAGTATTACATCCTTCTTTAAACTCAAAGCCCTGCAGTTTTTTGGGTGAATTTATTATTTGACTTATTTGACATAGATTAGGAGTTTCTGAGCAACTGCCAGCTGATGTTAACAAGCATTAACGAAACATTGTGATTTTTACACTAATGCAGGGAAAGACAAAATGCACTTTTATTGCTGATAGTTAACGCACATCCAATTAGCATGACACTTACCCACCCAAGCTGCCGCAGGGTTTGGCTAGTGCTGAGTTAATCAGGGTTAATTTGTTAGAAACACAAGGGGAGGAATTAATCAAACAGGATCTCTTTTTATACACAGGTCATTAGAAGCACATGGGCTTCCCACTGGGTATACTACTTTACTGGGTCAGAGCTGGCTTCCCATAAAGAGGAACAGAGGGTTTTCAGTGCTGGTCGCACTGCATTAGTTACAGACCACTGGTCAGTTACGTTACAGCAAAGCTAACATTATCCAGGCCTCAACACAGATGAGTGCACCTGCTAAGCTAATGCTAAGACAAGGTAGTCAGATTCTGTTACTCACAGATGAGCGCACAGCTATGCTAGCTGCTAATAGCTACAGTGCCTGTGATAGCACAAAACTGAGAAGCTTCATATTTCTTCAGTTTCACATGCACTGTCCTGCTCTCAGCCTATCACCTTACTCAGGGTTGGACATTAATAACAATAAAGAACAAATTGAGGGATCACAAATAGTCAATTTAACAATAATTTAACAGGCTAATTTCCCAGAAAGTTAATAGTAAGGCCCTTAATCCTAGCGTGAGCTAGTTAAAATAAAGTAACACAACTTTGATTGCCATTTTAGTTTCGTGTGTTAATGACTTTGGAAATTGTTTGTGATGTGGCCCATTTCTGTCACCTTCTGCTGCACAGATCAAAGATTTAAAATGAGCAGATGAGCATGAGGTGACACATCATCACTGAAAATGAATTTTAATACAATATAATGAATTATTTCAGAAAACATACCATGAATTATTTGGATAATGACTAAAATTACTTAAGTTGATGGATGGCATTTTCATTTAATAATGAGCTGCACACATTTCTTATAACCAATCCTTTTCTCCACTATCGGAGCAGATTTCTGAAAACTGTTAACCCTTCTACTCTCCATGTGTCCATAAATTCATAAATCCTTTACTTGCCTAAAAAAAAATGTTTATATTGCCTTTTTCATTTTTAAGATACAGGAGCAGAGGACCTAATGTAAACAGATCGCCTATTGGTCTATACTCATTTTCATTTTTAAAAAATGTATTATATATAAATGTAGGTATTAGTAAAGAATTGAAGTCAGTTCTAAAGCAAAGACTTTATCCATTAAATAACCTGTTTTACACTTTGCTTCCTTTGATAGCTCTGAAGTAGAGCGGAGGACTGGAGGGGCATGTACTTTTTTGATTTCATGTGGAGACCAACAGTGTCAACTCAAAAGCAATGAAAGATCTTTTTTAAAATTTTTTACAAAAGCTCAAATGTAAAACTAAACCATTGTGATTGTACAGAGAAGGGTTACTCACAACGAAGATAAAATTAAAAAGATATATAATGTGTTAGATCTGCCTGTTCAGTTTATACAAAACAACTGCTGGATCTTGCTTAATACTGAATAGGGAGCTGTTATATTTATTTCTACAAAAATCTTTGTATACAGTACAAAAAAGTGTCATTGAAGGCAATGAATTCACACAAAAACTGTATGTTAATAACAAACTACAGAGAGTTTCACAAGTGTGATCATACCAACTTAATTTCTTGGACCTCACCCAATAATGAATGACATCACTCATTCATATGTCAGCTACATACCTAAATAGGTACAAAGTTTAAATACATACATAAAGTTTGGGGCTATACTTTGAACAGTTGGACACTGTTATTGATCACTAGTGCGCCAGTCATTTGAAAATCTGAGCCTACAGAGGAATTCAGCAACTGTCTGCATCATGGCCCAAACTGCGTTAGGCAGGTGCTGACGTTATAACCAGTCATGTCAACCAGGTTCGGGGCTTTACTCTCCTCTTTCAGTGAGCAAAGTGATACAAATCACAAAAGAAACAAAATCCCTTAAATTAAATTGCTTGTATATCTTTCACGCACTTAACAAATTCTTTGGGCTCAACCCGCTGACCCTGACCTTTAGGCTAACCTGACCTCTGTGACCCTGTTTCTTCACCCTGATCCAATGAATCCTGACTATGGCTGCATCCACACGTATTGGAATTTTCCATGTTAGTTTTCTAAAATATCTCTGACTATTTCCATGAAAATGAAAATGCAAAAAATGATGTCAGTTGTCATCAAGTGCATGCCAAAGCAACAGGTGGCAAAATAACCTCAACTGTGTCGAAATGTCAGCGATTCGGGAGCCTGAAAAAATACTGAACATGCAGTCTGCCAATAAAAAAGGAGAGAAAGGCACAAACATTTGATGTTGGAAAACAAAATCTTCACTCTGGTTTTTCAAAATCTCCTTTCAAAGTGACCTAAAATAAAATTTATGTGGATGAAATGTCAAATAGGAAAAGCTACATTTACTTATTTTCTTTATGTGTGCATGTGTGTGTGTGTGTGTGTGTGAAAGTAAGAAAAGCTAGCTCCACTGTCACTGTAGCATTCTGAGCCAACCATCTCTCACTTTAAGCTTGTCCAAAAGGCCAAGTAAATACTGGCAATGGCAATGTGTTCAGAGGGTGACAGGTCAATCGGTCACCACATGAGCAAGTTCTTTGTTTCTAGTGTTGTGCGCTTGTCTAATATGAATGAAAAGATTATTTTTTCTAGTAAAAAACAACAAGAACAAAAAGACTAAGGAGTTTATTGAATCTCCTGTGTTTTTTCCCTTTATACAAAAACCTTTCAAAATAGATAAATCGGAGCTGCCCAGTTTTTACAACACATTAATGAAGTGACGAAGCTGAGGGAAAGTTTCACATTACTGAAATCTTCCTCAGGCAAAATGTTAAAAAACTCTTGCTTGGTTTCAAAATGTACAGTCCCCTTACGAAAGCACATGGCTGCGACTCGATAATGCCATCCCTACTGTAAGCCTCTGAAACATGAGCTGTTTCTTTGTGTTGTGTTTCACATACTGCGGGCTGGAGTTTTCACTGATACATCCAAGCCACATGGGGAAGCATGGCAACCCAGTGGTTTTTGGGGGCAAATGCAGGCCAGCAGAAAGAAACCCTGTTGTTGTTTTGTTCCCGCTCACCCTGAATGATACGCAGAGAGATGGAGTTTCTCGTATCTTGATGCGTACGTGTGGCAGTGGCCTAGATTGTGACAGGATTAGGGCATTACTCTTAATCCACCAGATAGATGTCATATACATGCACGCGCACAGAAACACAGAGAAAGAAAAGTGTGTGGGGGGAGAGGTGGAGAGTAAAAGAGGGTGAATTAAAAAAATAAAAACGTGAAATCACATATGCAAGCTCAGTGCACTGCTTGCACAGTCGTACCAGCGCTTGTGTGCAGAATGCACATATGGTGAAGTCATGCAAGGTTTCCAGCTATGCACATGGGATACTGTTCCATTTGATTGCGTCATAATACTCTAGTGTAACTATACGAGTAACTTGGGTGTCGAGCAAGGGCGTCGATGTCGTCGGGATTTCTAGAATTTAGTAACATTTTATGCCACATACACATAAAAAAATCAAATGTGGCCTCTTTTTCTAGAAAACCCTATTATCCTTCAAATGTGTTTTATTCCTTCTGCATTAAGTTTAAGGAGAGATAAGCACAACTGAAAGCAATTTTTAGAATGAATTTAACATTTCAAAACATGTCGCCACATTTTGAAGACCAAAGATGCCAGTGTGTCCCAGCACCCCTGTTTGAATCCTCAGTATTCAAATCTCAGAGTCCCTACTGTTGATATTAAAAGAAGCTCTGAATGTCATACACAATGAGATAAAAAGGGGAAGAAACATCCCACTGCCCCCTTTCAAGCCCTCTGTCCCTTCTTTCTCACCAGATTACATGGATGTGCTGAGAGGAGGCAGAGAGCGAGCGCCAAAAGAGCAATGGAGAAAGTCACAACGAATGAGATGAGGGCAGGAGAAAAGAAAAACATAGACAGAGAAGGCAAAGTATGAATCCTTTCCCCCCTTGTCGCATCTGTGCTGCTCCCCGAACTCTCATAGAGGAACTGTGGGAGCATCATTGTTTTGATGGATGACTGGGCCTTAACTGGCCGACCCTGGAACTTACACGTGGGACAAGAGGGCAGGAGGCTGAAAGGAAAACAAGAGTGGTTTGCGAATATGTGTGCGTGTGTGTGCTATAACTGTGCTCTGGGTGACTGTGTACTTTTAAAACATTGCAGGATGGAAATGGCTGACTGAAGCCTGCACTTGTGTGTCATTACAGCAGCTTTGTGCATATGTATGCCTGCTTTAGAAGGTGATGATGAAAAATGTGCTCTATTCTATAACCACAAACAGCTACGCATGCTTCATGTATTATATACTTATGCAACAAGCATTTCAAAACAAATACACGGAATGAAATTTCCACTAGATACCATTTTGACTGAAAAAGTATAACTCCTGGATGTTTAAAAGACTCATAAAGCTTGACTAGCAGCCTTTTCCTCTTACATTACTCCCTTTCTGAGTATCAAGTCTTTTAGTACTCCCACATTCCTCTTATGCCTTAATGTCTTTTATGCTTAGTCTCAACTCAGACCGGAGCATTTCATCATCTCTGCTATAAGATCCTCATTGCTAATTGTCAACCTGAATAGTCAGACCTGGCCATGTCTCTCTCTCAAAAAGTCTGGATATGTTTCCAAGCACATCAACTCAACACGACGTTTTTGGTTTCCAAAATCTCCAGAGCCACGTTTGTCCCTCTCAGCAGCTCCCGGCGGTCTGTCAATCTATACAGTCTCCAGTTATTTAAAAAAGTGTTCTATTCTATTCTGTTCTATTTATTATCAGAGAAAGCTGCTTTAATTTTTTTTCATTGGCACAAATAGATAGAACTGACCTTCCTCCATATCACAAATATTCCGTTTTGTTGATAATGAAAAAAATCACAACACTGAAATGTAGCTTTTTTGTTTCCACAGTTTCATAAATGCAGATGAAAATGCAAATTTAAAATACCAAAAATTTTGTGGACAATTACTGGAGACAAGAAACACCTGGTAAAGATTTTAATTCTTTACACTTATTAATAATGTTGGTAGGACACGTAGGACACATGTTCTTCATGAGATCAAAAATGTGTCTCAATACAGATTTTTGTACAGATTTGATCTTGTAAATTAATTCAGTTAAACAAGCTAAGCTTAAACTATTGGTAAACTAGCTTATGCTTAAGAAAACGAATCACCAACTATCTTGTAATCATTAGAGCACAAATAAAAAAAAAAATCAAAATTTTAAAATTCCAAAATGGACTATTAATAAACTAATTGTCTTTCAGTTTTAATTTAGCCAGTGGTTACACATATTGAGCATTTTGATGACATCAACTTAGGCTGTGGGAAAATCCATCCTTTCATAAACAAACAAACAAAAAATACATAAATAAATGAATAAATTCTTTTTTTGTTCAGTAACATTAAAAGTAACGATTTGCAGTAATTGCAGCTATAGTTTCGTCCAGGATGTGACTATACCCAGTATGCTAATGTGCATGTAAATTTCCTTGACAAATATATCGGATGAGGATTGGATGATGTGATGAGCCACAGGGATCACACATGGATACACACACACACACACACACACACACACACACACACACACACACACACACACACACACACACACACACACACACACACACACACGCACATGGTATAATCACAATTACACAAGCAGTAGGGAAATTATCTGATTTGCCATATGTGGTCTGTCTATCCATGCCAAGTAATACTGGGATGGACAAAAACATCTGGCCTTGTATCAAACCTGCTACCAAACATACACTCATGCACAGATGTATAAACTCACACAAACACACACACATATAGTAGGGATGTGATATCTGGAATAGTGGTCTATGAAACACAAACTGCTACAGTGGGGCAAAAAAGTATTTAGTCAGCCACCAATTGTGCAAGTTCCCCCACTTAAAATGATGACAGAGGTCAGTAATTTGCACCAGAGGTACACTTCAACTGTGAGAGACAGAATGTGAAAAAAAAATCCATGAATTCACATGGTAGGATTTGTAAAGAATTTGTAAACAATCGGTGGCTGACTAAATACTTTTTTGCCCCACTGTATATATAACATATAATATATACAATTAGCTTTAGCAATGAAGCAATGAATCACAATGTACAATAAATTACAGCAACAGTTTATAAAAAAGCATTTTATTATATTTTTTACACTTTACATACTTTGGAGGTTTGTTGTCATGTGCATCTTGAAGAACTTCATGTAATCTCAGAGTAGCTAAATGTTAATGAGATCAGGGCTCTGTTGAGTCCATGGCATCTACTGCAGATCTGTTTGTTCTGCTTTCATGACTCTGGCTGTTTGTTTGGTTTGATTTCATCAGAATAAACCAAATTACATTCAGACTCCTCAATGTACACAAATCCAAACATATAAGGGTCACAAACCTCTGCACAATATTATATGCGTGCATGTGTGTGTGTGTGTGGCTGTGTCTGCACTAGTGCAGAGTGTGAAAGCACTCACTGTCAGCATCAGCGAGGAAGAGGAAGCTGAGGAGGAGCAGGCCTGGACAGGAGTGCATCATGGGATATGTCGACACATGCATGCTGTATCAGCCGTGAGCTCACTGCCTCACTGTACAACAGGACAATAGAAACAGGCTCTCACAACCTAGGGAGGGAATCAGGGAGTCAGAGAAAGAAAGAAAAGGAAACACAGTTATTAGTCCACTTTTTAGAGAATTTCAGACATTATATCAACTGTGGCTACACACACACACACACACACACACACACACACACACACACACACACACACGGGCACACACACGGGCACACACAGACTTGAAGTGTGTGAGTTCCCTCTGGGCCTCACACTCCAGTTATGCAGCTGCCTCTCCCCTTCTCGCTTCATTAAGACCATACACTCATTGCCAGAGGTGTGTTTTGATGTGTGTGCACTTGTGTGTGTGTTTGAGAGAGAGAGAGTTGACTAAGTAGCTGATGAATTTCAACTTATGGCAAACATTTGGCATTAAAAAAAATCAGCAACTTCTGAAGTTCAGTTATGCTTTTCTTTCTTTCTTTTTTTTCCAATCTGCCAAGCAAGCAATGGTCTGAGTTTTTCTGCTTTATTTTTTTTGCCCATTATATAATCTACAAAGCTTTTAAGTACTACAAAGTACTTCAGTAATGGATTTCTTCCAAATGTGCGTCATATCGTCATGATTTCAAATTGATAAAAAAGGAATGACTGGCTTTAAGATGGAGGGGTGGAAGGCTAGAGCAAGGGATTGATGGATGATGGGCAGATTAAAGTGGGAGGAGACTGACTAGTTTTATCTGCTGGCTATGTTGCACAGTGTTGGATCAACATACAGCTCAATGTCTCTATCCCTTCATCTTAAGCCTCCTTCCTTCCTTACACTCTGTCAGGTCCTTTCCTGCTTTTAAAGTCTTTACTCTCCAAAACGTCACTTCCTCATATCCTTTCTCTTTAACTTACGTTCCTTCCCTTTTCCTGTCATTTGTTGTTACTCTCTCCATTGCATCATTCTTTCTCCTTTCCATCAGTCAATTTTTTTTGTATTATTCCTAACTCTCTGTCCCTCTAACTGTCTGTCTGTCTGTCTTTGTGCCATCTGCAGTGCCTGGTGTGAGTGTTTGGCATTAGAAGAGACAGGCGTCAGTCTGTGTGTCAGAAATCTCACAGCTCAAATCACATGACACAATGAGACATGGCAGATCACTGCTGCTGTCCAGAAGCTGACAGTGTTGAATGAGAGACACTGAAAGTGAGCAGAGGCAGGAGAGGGATGCGTCTGGGCCTATGCTGTAACGTACATGCGAGCATATGCGCGGGTTCATGCTCATGCTGCTTTACGTGAATTCCTGTGTTCGCTAACTCTGATTGCAAGTACCTGTAACTGAACTGTTTCTGTGTGTGCATCTACATATGCATCTGTGCGTGCCTGCAGCTGTGTCACTGAGAGGGTATGTGCATGTGTTTGTGTGCCTTCCAAAACTGGACAGATTCATCAGTGACGGCAGCAGTCTTAATCCCCTCCACTCGTGAACAAGCCATCTGATTAAAAAAAGACAAGGGGGGTGGGGTGGAAGAACACTGGAACCCAGAGCTCTTTGCATCCCTGCAGCTAAGGCAGCAAACAACTAAAACCCTCGCTGGATTTTCCACTTGGTTAGGTTTGGAACAATTACTTTGGGATAACCTAGATCTCTCCGTGCACAAATTAAGTCCTGCACTGATTTACACTACTCTAGTACAGTATGGCCAGGCACAATACTTATTGTGTTTCTTGAGGATCTACCCAAAAGAAAAACACGTTTTTTTTGTGTGTGTTCTTACTAACTAATTCACAAGTTATTTTGTTATTAGCTGTAAAAACTGCTCTCAATTACACAAACTCTACTTATTGTACTAACTACAGGGTGACTGCTATTGTCATTCTAAATGCATACTCATAACAGACAGAGCATTCTTCACAGAGCATTCATATGCACATTTGTGTAATTAAGTCTAATTTGCAGAAAATTCAATATTGGTAAGAATGGATCTTTTTTTTTATGTGTGTGTGTGTGCTGTGTATGCCCACTAATCACTGCAGCTTATTCACTGTCACTGGAAAAGCCTGCATTATTTAGTAACTCACTTCACAGCGTGTCACGTTAATTAAAGAGCTAACTCAGGGTGGTTTAGGGGATGGCAGTGATGGAGGTAGTGATAAATAAAAAGATATGAGAAAAGGTGTGTGGAGAGAGGAGAAATATAATAACGTGTAATGGAAAAAAGACTAAAAGAAGCCCAAAATACAAACTTACACACACAAACGGACAATCACACACACACAGCCAGGTAGTCACCAGATTGTCATCTGCTGGCTGTTGTTGCTAGTATTACTGACGGCCTAACAGAAAGCCTCCCTCTATGCCCGAGCTTCTGCTGCTGCTGTAGATCACAGTCGGCCCTAAGCCATTCACTTACATTAGTCCCTATCACTCAATTATACACTGTCTGTCTGCCTGGGCCTGCAGCTATCTGTTACACTTATCGCTGGAATAGCTTCTGGCAGAACAAAGACTAACTGAAGAGTGGGAGACCAGCTTATGCTTCTACGTCCGGGACAGACAGACGGACGTAGAAAAGTGAACTGGATTAGAAAATATGTCCGGAGCCTTGTTTCAGTAATAATAATAATAATAATAATAATAATAATAATAATAATAATAATAATAATAATAATAATAATGATCAAGAAAACATAGAAAAAAACAAGGTTAAATTCATTTAAGTGCTATTTATAGTATTTATTTTAATCTATTGCATTCTTCCAGTTGTTACAGTCAATTTAGAACAGAAACAATTCATTAAGAGATCAAAAGTTGAGAGCTGAGGAAGTACAAGTCAAAAGGAAAAAAAAAAACAAATTAAAAGAAAGTGAAAATCTGATCCAAAAACGGAAAGAAAAGGAAAAGAAAGTGTGGGCGGATGATGAGAGAGAGGAGGGGAGACTACAAAGCGAGAGCCTAGTACAGCTGGAAGGGATGTTGAGAAAGATAGAGACAAAGACAAAAGACAGATCCTAAAAAGCATAGCTTAAGGCAAACCGTGTGCCATGGAAGAGAACACTGAGAATCCTAATTTGATTTGATATTCCAAAAGCTGAGCCACCAAATGCAATTAGACATACTAATTAACTTATTCTATTTGCCCTGTTGAAATGGTGGCAGACTGACAGAAATGTCAATGAAGAGACAATTTGTGTTTGTTGCATCATAGCGCCGCACGAGAAAAAACAAGATAAGCTAAGTGGCAACAACAAGGTTTTTGTTGCACTCCTCAGCAGCGAGCTCAAGTTTTCTCAAAGACCATATTTTGATTATTTCGGGCCGCTTTCACACATGCAGCAAGTTTTATGGATCAGCTCATACGAACTCTGGAGTGAAAGCTGTCAGCTCATCTCTGGTGCTGTTATTTTATGAAGAAAGTCATCTTACAAATGACCTGTGTGAGATCATTTAGTAACCACGGTAACACCTGGTGGTTCCTTGAAAGCACTCGTGTGGCAAAACTGGCTTTTTTTCTTCTTCTCAAGATGACTAACTTAATTCCTAAAGGACTTCAATTCTCAGCTTTTCCTCCTTCTCGGTGTAGGTGGTTTTGACGGCAACATGTCGTTTGATTATTTAACAGCTCCTTAAACTAATACCACGGCTTAACGGCGAAGTTGAAGATGCTGCCTTGTCACTAACACACGATCTGAAAGCACTCACTGACGTAACGGATAGATAACAAGCAGTATACGATAAGAAAAAGAAGAAAAAGGAGCAAATTGTCAAACTGTCTCCTAACACAACAAAGAAAACACAGCTGGATATGGCTTGAAGGGAGAGTGTTTGTTTGATGTATATGACTACTGAGCATGTGCGTGCACATAAACTCATACACATGCTGATTACCAGTTATCCATCATCTTCCCAAGTGTACACAAACAAACTCAAACAGACTCCAGAAGTAAGCCCTCAGCATTTATTTAAGAGAAATTATGATCTTTAAAGGCACAAAACTTAACGTTGCGCTGGCACATTTTAATTGCCTCTGCAGAGGATAACTCACCCACCTTTGAGCGTTCAAGAGCAGCCGCTGTATGCAGGTAGATACATCATATGCCCATGTGTTATTATTTGTCAGTGTGAGAAAAACACAAGACAAGAGACACAGAGAAAGTGCTCTGCCGAGCCACCTCGCTGGCCTTTTCAAAAGTGACTCAGAGGGTGGTATCGTGTGGGCGCTGAGACGCACGTAAACTGTATACATCAGCTGCATATCCCAAAGATTCAAATGCTTATATTCAATTATTGTTTTTCATTACTGATGACATTTTCAAAAAATTAAGGCCATCTGTGCCTCAACTTTTTTCAATGTTTTCCACATTAGCCATGCATGACAGATCAAAAACCACATACATTTGTGAACTTGCTGCACCTCTTGCACCAACATTTTAAACCTGTAAATCCAAATTGGAGCAATACACTTGAAACTTGACTGCTGCGTGACTTATTGACCTCACCGAGTACAATGACGGAGAAGTGAAGAGCAATAGATTTTAGATGATGAATTGAAATCACATGTATTTGTGATATTAATCTCCACATTTTCAAAATAAGCAAGCTTTACATCTCCATTTGTTTAAGAGGACATATGATTTACTTGCTCTTAAAGATAAAAAGAGACGCCCCAATTTCCTCAGTTCACACCATAACACACGTCAAGCACTTTAATGTGAGTGCAATGTGGAACAGTGAGCTGCTGCACATATAGCTATATATAGCTATGAGAACAAATGACCAAATACCAGTTTTCACTGGGAAATGGAGCCCCCCAAAACTCTGAAAAGTCATTTGAGCTGGCTTTCAGGACACTGGCAGCAACAAGAAATCAATAAGACAAACTGAGAGGGGAGGAAGAGAAAATGTGATTGATTGAGATGAGGATTTAGGCTATCTGGCTGTACTCAACTTATCACTTCCCCCGGTTCACCAAACACTCTGTCCTCCTCCCCTCACGACATGCCTCTTATCCTTTCTTTCTGCCTCCCTTTATATCTTTCTTCAGCCTGGCTGCTTCTCTCTCTGCCTCCCCTTTTCGTTTTTTCTCTCTCCCTTCGCTACCCCGAACTTTCATCCAATCCCAAACTCTCAAGCAAACTATCATTTTCTTTTTTGCCTTTGTAAGATGGTTTCACCAACATCTTACCTCTCTTAAGGAGCACTGCAATGTCAATCAAGTGTCTTATCAGGTGATAACAGGGGATTTTGGATTTTCTTGAATAAAAATAAGAGCAAATTTCATACTCAAAGAGGCAAAGAGTACCTATTTCAGATTGCGAGACGGGCTTCTATTTCATTTCAGAACACATTTTTATTTTAATTTGCAGACATTACCCATTTTTCCTTCCTCCTCAGTTCTGTTTCCTTGATGTTAGAATAAAAGCTTTTGAGTTGGTTCTCCCTTTTCAGCAGCTCCTTGCGTGAAAGCAGTCTGTTCTTAACACCTGAAAGATGAAAATCCATACTGCTGTGACATTGCTGAATAATGTGGAAACCTCGAGAATGGCAAACTTCACAAGCCTGACTGGCTCAATACTGTTTAATAGCCATTTACAGTGGGGCAAAAAAGTATTTAGTCAGCCACCGATTGTGCAAGTTCCCCCACTTAAAATGATGACAGAGGTCAGTAAATTGCACCAGAGGTACACTTCAACTGTGAGAGACAGAATGTGAAAAAAAAATCCATGAATCCACATGGTAGGATTTGTAAAGAATTTATTCGTAAATCAGGGTGGAAAATAAGTATTTGGTCAATAACAGAAATACAACTCAATACTTTGTAACATAACCTTTGTTGGCAATAACAGAGGTCAAACGTTTACTATAGGTCTTTACCAGGTTTGCACACACAGTAGCTGGTATTTTGGCCCATTCCTCCATGCAGATCTTCTCGAGAGCAGTGATGTTTTGGGGCTGTCGCCGAGAAACACGGACTTTCAACTCCCGCCACAGATTTTCTATGGGGTTGAGGTCTGGAAACTGGCTAGGCCACTCCAGGACTTTCAAATGCTTCTTACGGAGCCACTCCTTTGTTGCCCAGGCGGTGTGTTTTGGATCATTGTCATGTTGGAAGACCCAGCCTCGTTTCATCTTCAAAGTTCTCACTGATGGAAGGAGGTTTTGGCTCAAAATCTCACGATACATGGCCCCATTCATTCTGTCCTTAACACGGATCAGTCGTCCTGTCCCCTTGGCAGAAAAACAGCCCCATAGCATGATGTTTCCACCCCCATGCTTCACAGTAGGTATGGTGTTCTTGGGATGCAACTCAGTATTCTTCTTCCTCCAAACACGACGAGTTGAGTTTATACCAAAAAGTTCTACTTTGGTTTCATCTGACCACATGACATTCTCCCAATCCTCTGCTGTATCATCCATGTGCTCTCTGGCAAACTTCAGACGGGCCTGGACATGCACTGGCTTCAGCAGCGGAACACGTCTGGCACTGCGGGATTTGATTCCCTGCCGTCGTAGTGTGTTACTGATGGTGACCTTTGTTACTTTGGTCCCAGCTCTCTGCAGGTCATTCACCAGGTCCCCCCGTGTGGTTCTGGGATCTTTGCTCACCGTTCTCATGATCATTTTGACCCCACGGGATGAGATCTTGCGTGGCGCCCCAGATCGAGGGAGATTATCAGTGGTCTTGTATGTCTTCCATTTTCTGATGATTGCTCCCACAGTTGATTTTTTCACACCAAGCTGCTTGCCTATTGTAGATTCACTCTTCCCAGTCTGGTGCAGGTCTACAATACTTTTCCTGGTGTCCTTCGAAAGCTCTTTGGTCTTGGCCATGGCGGAGTTTGGAGTCTGACTGTTTGAGGCTGCGGACAGGTGTCTTTTATACAGATGATGAGTTCAAACAGGTGCCATTCATACAGGTAACGAGTGGGGGACAGAAAAGCTTCTTACAGAAGATGTTACAGGTCTGTGAGAGCCAGAGATTTTCCTTGTTTGAGGTGACCAAATACTTATTTTCCACCCTGATTTACGAATAAATTCTTTACAAATCCTACCATGTGAATTCATGGATTTTTTTTTCACATTCTGTCTCTCACAGTTGAAGTGTACCTCTGGTGCAAATTACTGACCTCTGTCATCATTTTAAGTGGGGGAACTTGCACAATCGGTGGCTGACTAAATACTTTTTTGCCCCACTGTATGTATTATGGTAAACACTGTTATCACTGATGTAACAGATGACAACTCAAAGACAACATGGTTGCAATTATTTATTTCAGTCGCTCTGAAGCTGATGAATAGTTTGTTTCTATTTTTTTTTTGGGCCTCGGCACAATAATACATCCCACTAGCTTCACCGACTGCCTGTGGACTGTTGCCTTCAGGCAGGCGATTTGATTGCTTTAATAGCCGTTAGAGTGCTGAGCCAAAGCGAGTGCTTTTCTGATTGTCAGTCTCACAAAAACTGCAACTATTGCTCTCCACCGCTGACCATTTATGGCACCTCTTTCTGACAGACCAAAATACCCCGGACTGCATACAGTCTATTAGCAGGCAAGATAGTGTCATCATTTAGCCAGTGGGTGGTTCCAGTTTTCCCATTATGATTATACATTTCACCAAATAACAGGGAGGAAAAAAAGGGTGGGAAACTGTGCACTAAGCAGACTGCTGAATATGGCCAGTTCACTGGTTAAGCCAGCTGTGACTAACAGACCCACTCTTGAGTTTCTATTGGACCATCTCTGGCAGCCACCCATGATATCGAGAGAGCAAGAGGGAAAGAGAAGTAGACAGAGAGGAGTGGAGTGAAGTTGAGTGGATTAGCAAGAGGTGGGGGGATGACAACATGTAATTACCTATTTATCCAGCCTTTAGTGGAAGCCTCATCGAAGGCTAATTGAGCGGTGCATTAGTAAGAGGGCTGTAAAGATAGCAGCAGGGAGGGATGGAGGGAGGAACTGGGAAGAAGATGAGAGATGAGCACCAGCTGAGGGCCATGAAGGTTAAAGAGAGGGATTTCAGTGGCACACAAACCAAGAGCTGGAAAGAGACAGAGAAAGTACAGCAATGCGGTTACTTCGCTGTGGTAATTTTATGTCTGTGCCCGTGTAACTGGAGCTCAGATGCCTTATTTTAAGTAGCGGCAACACAGTGGAAACATTTTCAGCCATGTTTTACACGTATCCTGTTTTCATTAAATGTCTTTTTTTTTTTTAAAAAGCGCAGCAGGAGCTGTAAAAAAGAAAAAATCTTGTGATTTAAAATTCACATTAGAGCAGAAACTATAAGCCAATTAACTCATTAATCAACCGAAAGAACTGGCAACATCCCAGCAATGTAGCAACTTACCAGGGCACTGCACCACCATCACCTCGGTTATAGTGTAAACTGCACACACCATCTCTGAATTACACCACTTCTCATTTTCTCAATCAAGTCTGGTAAACAACAACAAAATTGTGCCGCAGTGTACTGGACAGTGATAAATCTGCAATGAGCCTCAGAAACAGTAGAAACAGCACTCGTGTACAGTACTTCAAAATCTAGTTATGTCATATTTTTCGTATTCTCGTGCTTCCAAGTGTGCTTCCTCCGGCGGCATTCACTGTACAGCGGAAAGCCTTTATCGCTGGAGGTAAAGTGTCACATCAGAGGCAGTCATCTCTGTAATGTGTTTTAGTATATGGATGGACGGAGAGAGGATAGATCTATGGATCGATGGGCCCGCAGTATGGTTATGGTGTGACTGCTGCTGCAGCCCTGTGACATGCTACACATGTCTAGCAGAACTGGATACACATCAGGGGGAACATGAGCGCTAACACAGGCACACATCCACAAACACACATACAAATATCTATCTAGCTGCCAGGGTGACCTCTAAAAGCAGGAATATGGCAGTAATAATTTACAGCCCTTTGAACGGCTCTCACATCAAATAAAATATGGATTTCCTCCAGAAGCGGGCTAACCCTTATGTAACTGGACCTGTTATCTACAGCTATAACCTATCTCCCAAATCCTCTTCTTTTATATACTATCTAACCTGGGTGCTCAATAGGTTCATCAACCTGAGAGCTCACTCAGCGCAGTCCTTTGCATTCTGCTCACTTTCCCTGAGAGTCCACTGAATGCACTTACAGTACCTGTGGTCTCAAAACATGCAACCATTCACAGAAACAGCCACTCACATGTCCAGTGGTGCTCAACAACTGAGCGAACCTCCTGTTTTCTTTTGACACTGAGGAGGACGAGGCGGCAGCAGCTCATAAACTCTACTTCACACATTCACTGAATTCCACGGTGCACCACAAGTCAATGGCCTTCCTATTGTGAGAGAAAACCACTTTCTTCGTCAATGAGAGGAGTGACTGCTGACTAGATAAAAGCGAGCTCCATTTGAAAGTAAAAAGTCATGCTTTTTCCACGCTTCCCTCCGGCTGATTTCATGCAAAGTGGGCAAATTAAATCAATCTAATCTCTCCTTTTCAACTATTCATCTGTACAAGCTCAGGGAAAACTTTGAAGAAGGCTGAAACCTACTGATTACTGGAAAAACACAGACACACAAATATTCCTAGCAACAACGAAACAGAGACAAAGGGGATTTTAAAAAGTCGTAAAGAGTAACTACCCTCAAGGTTAAAGGGAGTCCAAAAATACATTTCTAGATCAATCTTCTCCAATGTCATGTTACAACGTCTGAACGAGAAGGATGGGGTTACCAAAGCTTTTTTCCTCAGATTGATTTTGGCTAGCAGAGTAGTGGGAGTACATGGGTACGACTCAAAATAACATGCAGGGAAAAGCAACGATGTGAACACCATGCGTGGATTTTTAAATGTGTTTTTTTAGCACGTGGCAGCATCTTGAAGGATTCTTTCCAACTATATAATCAACCATAACTATTATAATTAGGAAGGAAACGTGCCAGAATCTTGATTATGTCTTGCATATGCTGCTGCCAATTTAAAGAAGGTAAAGAAGAGCAGAAAGACCAAGTTGTACACATGCAAAATTGCTTAATGAGGTGTATGTATAAACTGAGAAATAAGAAATAGCTTTGCTTCGAGCTGTGACACATGCAACATCACACACTTGTCACATGTGCCAGTTCCATTGGTTTTCTGCAGGAAAATTCAAACATGCTGGGTAACTTTCCAAAACACAAGCTGCTGAGACTACAGTTTACACAAAACCTCATATTTTCCATTGGTGGTTACTTTATATGGATATGAAGTTACATAGTTTGAAAGGACAAAGGTCTGAAAAATGGAGAGATGGGAGAGCAAAAAAAGACAGGAGAAAGACGATCTGATCGCTACGAGTTAAAAAGAAAGACAGGAGAGCGAGACAGAGAGAGAGAGAGAGCCTGGCTATATATCCTTTGGCTCAATAATTAAGAGTGGGGACAATAAATATGTAATGGGGACTTTTTCCACCAAGTGCGGCTGCCTCTCCTTCTTGGAGATGGGACCGCGGGGAGACAAGCCTGGGAAGAGCAACTAAGCACATTGGCCATTAAAAATGGATGCAAGGAACCCTGACTGGCCCTGTCGACCAACCACCCTGAATGTTGTGATGAGAGTTGCCGTGGTTACAGGGTTCCCAAATGGTCCTTGGTTGTCAGGGTGAATCAAATCAGACATCACAGCACCTCCGCCCTTCGTTGGGCTGCTGCCGCTAGGGGCACCGCAACACAATGATGTCACCAAGGAAGGAAGTTTGGACCTGCAGTGTGTATGTGTGTGTGTGGTTTGAAGAGCAAGAAATCCAAGAGGCAGAGAGATTAACATGATTTCCCAACCAGCCCTTAAAAAGTTCTGCTTGTTAGTATCAGTGCTCCATTTGTCTCAACTGGATCCAGGGTTTTATATAACAGCAGGCTTGCTTGTTTGAGTTCCTAGAGTAAGATGAATACAGTGGAGTGTTAAACAGATAAGGATCTTATTGCGCCATGACTTCAAAATATGACTTGCGTCCCAGATCTATCAGTGATGCATGTTTATCCAAACTCATTGAGACTTTTCAGAGAAAGAAAAGAATATTTTGTTTTAGAGAGAGCGACAGGAGAGAGGGAGCAGTGGTGGAACTCGGAGACTTTCCTAAAAGAACTAGGAGGTTTGCTTATTGGCTTTCTGGTGGACATTTTGAGAAGATTGAAACTGCCCTCATATCTGACCATTAAATATGAAGTAACACCCAGCGGCCAGTTAGCTTAGCAATACGACTGGATGGAGGGGAAGAAGCAGGAGGGGCCTTAAGGGTGCTGTTAGCTCGATTTTGTTATCTTTCTTCAGAGACAGGTGAACTGTTTACTGTTGTTTTCACCTTTAGCGATAAACTAGCTTATCATGGGAGTCATAGTGAGCAGTAATAAAGTGCTTGAGTGTATTAATTAACATCACCTTTTACATACAGACTGACTGTGTTGTTCCACAAAGCAGGAAATCTGCACCCATGATGCACCCATAAAACAAGCAGCATCACTAAAAAAAAAATCTGTATGATGTAGCATAAGCAAAAATACTCAAGTAAAGGTCCTCAAAACTGTGCACACATCTATACAACATTAGAAAAAAATGTACTTAGATACTTTTAACAATTGTTTTGGAGGCAAAATTAGAAAAGGACATGCAGAGGGTTGGTGTGACAGAGGAGGATGTTGGGGATAAGAATACAGGGAGGAAGATGAGCTGCTGTAGTGACCCCTAAATGGAGCAGCTGAAAAAAGAATAAGATACTACTGCTTGTATGTGAGAGTGGATAAAAACTGCAAGATGTGAGCACAAACAAGAGCAAGAATCTATGATGCGTGTGATGCTGTGCACGTATAAAATGTGGAGAATATATGCATGTGCTTCCTTCTGTGTGTTTATGTGTGTGTGAGTGTTGGCCTGTGAGGAGAAAAGACCTGTAAGGTGGTGTACACTTTATAATGGCTAGTGACAGCAGTGCAGAGGTTGTCTTACAGCAGAGGATACTAGGCACCATGAAGAGAATACTGCAGGTGCACAGATATGTGACCTGCAGTGCTTTCTCACAGGCATTAACACAGCAATATTCTTGGTTGTTTGGTGATAACGATGAAGGCAGCAATGGAAAATCTTGCATGTTGCAATCTTGCAGCTTCAGGCTTGTTAAATGGACCCTAACACCTCCACATGCTAGGGAAAGATGAATGTGAAAAGCCTGCTGTCTGTCAAGGCATGTCCTAGTTTCTATGAGCCATTGATGCTCAGAGTGACATACAACTGGAGAGGATTCAGAAGTCAGGGGTCAGGGAGAAAGCATTTGGCTGAATGAAACGAACACTCACAGAGTAAACATGTACAGTACATACTCTCTACTATATAAACTGTAAAACAAAACCTTTGCTTGTGATTGCTGGAGACACGCATCACTCGATGAATTAATTGCAGGGTTGGTTTACCTAAAACAGGGCTCATGGGGAATGCTGTTCAAGTGCTGAATCTGAGAGCACAATAATCTGACACTGAGTGCTTTTTTTTATTGCTAGCACTAGTTTTTCAGGGCTAGAGCTGAAAGAAAACCCCATATATGTATAATATTTTATGCTGCTGAATGTTGTACCATAAGTTAAGGGAGCAAGCTGTCTGATGTGACGGTTATATAAAGTTGTCGTCAGAAGATGTTGTAGAACCTTCAGCACTGCTTATTAAAAGATTTTGTACACTTTGGTTCCATATGAGCACAAAGCAGGTAGAAGTACATACTTGAGCACATATTGCTCCTTTCACAATGTGGTTATAAACTACACACATCCAATGCATTCAATCTCAACTAACTCTTCTTATTCAAATGTTAACTACAAATCACAAATTGAGGGTACAGAAGTTTTCCAAATATAGACTACTTGGCATTGGACCGACAGCATAATCAAGGTTTATTACAGAATGTTTTGTTTCCATATAAAATCAATGTTGTCCTTAAGATTCAAAGAGGAAGAGCTTCCCTCTAGAACAACGAGCATTCTGCACTGATTTCTGCCTAATGCGCTGGAGGGAAATCACTTTGAAATAGTCACCGATACCAAATTTCTCTACTGCTTAGATTGGTTGTGAAATTTCGAGTCCACACACAGAGCATAGACTGCAAGACTTTAAGGTGTTTTCCTTGAAAGGCTTTTCTTTAGAAGAAATCCTGTTTCTTGTGCACTGGCTTCTTCCACTACAGTCCACCTTCATAAACACCCAGCTCATCTCATCTCCTTCTTTTCACCCTCCTTGAAAAGTCTACAGTGAAAAAATGAATCTCATATAACACAACGCAAACTGGCACTGGATAAACACCAACGTATAGAAAACAATAACAACAACGCTCATATAATCATAAAGAGGCATAATGATCTAATCTGTCATTTCCTCAAAGGCTGATAGGCTCATACATCAGCACGTGAAAAGTAATTCATCACGGGGCAGCGGCAGATTATGGCAGTGTGCTGATGGATAGGAGCTGTGGATGGAGAGGATGGCTGAGTTGCCCTTGTCGAAGTTATGAAAAGGAGAGGTACGGGCGGAGGGGGGATAGGATGCAACGAGACCTAAATGTGTTCTGAACAGACTCATTTGTCACGCGTTGCCATCGAGGGACGTCACGGCAGTCAACAGCTTCTGCACCTATACAGTAGTAACTGTGTGCGAGAGGGTCATCTAGTGCTCTGCTACATATGTGACACTGTGCAAGTGCACTTAATTACTACACTGACTGATCACCGGGGAATAAATTTTGCCCTTAACAAAGAAAAACACAATGCTTTATGTGATCTGCGAAATGTGCGCACGTATGTGCATAAGCATCCATTCAGCGATATGTGTTGTGGAATCCAAAGCATTTGACCCCAATCTCTGTTTCTGCATTATTTATAGTCTGAAGCCAGCTTCCCTTTGTTTGTTTTTCAAAGCTTGTATAAGGAGCTGAAGTGGTGGAAGAAAGTGAGGAAAAGGGAGGTGAGATGACAGTGAAATATTGCAGAAAGCAGCACTTTTCGGGTAAATCTGTTCTCTGAGTAAACACAAGAAATCACATCAAAAATATTCCTGCTAATTGATCACTTTGGACTTTCCTATAGTTTCCCAAAGGGATTTAAACAGTTCAGACCATATAGTTACTGCAGCCTTGCTGCAGAATGGGATTTAGGAGAGTTGTCGTCACAAACTGCACCAATGTACACTTGAAAATCCCTTTTCCCTTTATATCTGACACACACACACACACACACACACACACACACACACACACACACACACACACACACACACACACACACACACACACACACACACACGTACAAACACTAGAGTTCCCTTCCCTGGGCCTAGCCGGCAGGGCAACAGTGTGCATCCACAGAGACCTGCTGGGCCAAATCAATAGCAGCCAGCAGCCTTCCACAATGAGCGCCACCATTTTACTGGCTGCCACCCAGGGCAGCAGAGAGGCAGCTAAATTGTCTGTGAGGAGAGTAGAACGGCATAGCTAGGCTGCTTAAAATGAGCACACGTCACAACAGGAAAACAAAACAAAAAAGAAAAGAAAATATCTCTGTGATGCAGTGTGTGTCTGTGCTAGGCAGCCAATTTGAGCAAGCTTAATGTATGCTGCTTGTGCAGATGGAGTTGTGTGCGCATGGGCGGGGAAGCCCATTTGGGGTAAGCAAGCTTATCATAACTCGCTCGCTTGTATGTGAGCATGTGTGAGAATGACAGAGTGCGTTTTGCCCGAGTGAGTTGATGACAATACAGAGGTTTCTAGTTCTAATCAAAGAGGGATGTAGTTTTACAATTGTCTTTTGGATGATCGCTCTCTTTCATATCATCTAGCCAAAAAAGCATGCCTACAAACACCGCATACCCATGCACACACTTTATCTGTTATTATGTCTCTGTTTTTACACACAAACACACACACTCACCCCTGGCATGGCAGACTGGTTTCTAATCGGTGAGCCAGCCAAGAAATGTCAGATTATATTATAATCCCGCGTTTTAGTGCCTTTAACTCCATACACATATATATTTGCGTGTGTGTTTGTGCCATAGTTTTTACACTGGCCTATCATGTCTGCCTTTCTGTGAAAAGGGAGGCAACACAGATGCCGACACAGAGACTCGCACACACTTGGACATGCACACACCCGCTGGGGAGCACAGACAGTCTCAGGCTCAGGCGGTGACAGAGCTGTGCAGGAGGAAGGGGATCAATCTGTGACGTGACTGATTTCTGAAGTGTCCCTGTGTTGCTTTAAAAAAACCACACTGCTGAAACAACTGAAGACCAGTTGTGCAATTAACCTATGTGATGATCAGCAGCTGCTTGTAGATATATATAAATTATCTTATCCAATGCTTTGAGAGTTTGAGTATCAACACAAATAGATGGTATTCATGTAGAGAGGTATGTTTCATAGCTTCTTATACACAAACGATTAAGAAAAACTCTGAATAAAACTGCTTCCCCATTCAACTTTGTGCTTTGTTCTATGGGTTGTTTCGTGCCCTTTTATGAACAATCTCAGGACGCTCACATTTCTCAGCATTAGGCTGGATACCTTGGTAAGCAGTCGAAACGCGCCTAAAAAAAAAAAATCACTCCATTGAAAAAAAAACGCTCCACAGTTTATTGATGTTCGAGCCGAGACAGCGGCAGAGCCCCGTCTGTAACTCTAGAAGACAACCTTGTTATTTTCAATAAACCTATTACAGGAGCTTTTTATGAAAGGCCGCAGTAGGTTAGGTGTCTCTTTGCTTTGGCCGAGAGATTCAGAGTATGCACAGGGAAAATGATGCCAATCTGTACACCAAGGGATGTATTAAATGACCAGTCTAATTTAATATCGAGATATTGAGAAACCTGCTAAGGCACTTCCTGTGTCTAAAGGGCATCCAGGAATGGAGTAGTTGGGGATTGCTGAGTAGGTGGTTTGGGATACATTAGAGAGGAAAGGCAATGATTTCATAGCACATGTTTATAAGAAGAATGATGAGCACAGTATGCAAACCTTTTCTGATGGTTCAGTGTTGAGCTAGATAGAATATATTTAGAGATAGCATCTCCTAATGTTGATATTGATATTAGTGTTATAGCTATTATATATATTTAAGGTATCACACGGCTAACTTTATGTTATCCAATAGACACTACATTTTGAAGACTTGTACATATGCTGTGTCATTCAGATAATCCAAGCCGTAACCTCTGAGGCTGAGAACTGACTTGGAAGTGCAAAAAACTGCAGTTCCTCAGGTCTCCACTAGAGGCAGGCTCATAAAGCGAGTCGATCAGCATAGAGCCCCGTATTAAAAACACATATGGCTGCTTCTTGGTTTCTTTAATCCAAATATCAAAAATGGGTATTGTCACTATCTATAATATGCATAATAAAAAATGCATTCTGAAATAAATGAAACACTTATTGTGAACTAAGTCCATCTGATATGGCAAAATCTTAGGCCATGCCTGCAACATTTGCTCCCTGGTGTCTAAGGTCTTCTAAGGACAAAAAATGCCACGTAATTTCAAATGTTTGGTGCATGTAAAGAGATTATTCATCCCCATGCACACACACACACACACACACACACACACACACACACACACACACACGCCCAGACTTACACATGCTCCCACACACTCAACGAATCCACAGTCTACAAACCCCGAGTCTTTTAGAGCACCAAAGGTGAGTCTTACTGTGGCTGTTACACATAGAAAACCCACACATCACATATCACGCATCATTTAATCCCAGGTGCCTTAGGGAGTCTGAGGGAAATAGCACGGCTGAACGTAATTCCTGAACATGAACAACAAGAAATAGGATTTGTGTTGGACTTTCAGCCCCCCAGAGAGAAGCCGAGAGAAAATGAAAGACAACAGGATGAAGAATGATCATGAGAACAAAAGAAAAAGCTCAACTCAAAAGACCTCTTCTGATTCAATTGGCAAAAACAAACAACGAAGACAATCAAAGTTATTAATTATAAATCAACAGACAAGCAGCGATGAAGGCTAATCCTGGACAGGCAGAAGAATTAGGAGCTAAGAGAGACTAATAGAATTAATGAGCTGTGGGTGATTGGTGGAAACCAATTTTAGGTTCCTAGTTGCGGTTTGGACTTTTGTTTGAGAATGGAGAGGTTGTGAAAGTAGGTAAAGTACTGAAACCCTGTCATTGTGGTTAGAACAACAGACTCCAGAGGACAGAGCAAAGACTACGCCTTCATATTTGTAATGACCTGGATAATTACTCACTGTAGAATGGAATAGTCATCTGTGAGACGTTCGTGTCCAGTGTGGACTTTGCAGCTCTATTTCTGATTTATATAAAACAGCAGTAACGTGTATCGGGTTGACATTAAAAACATATGATGGGAAACATCTGCTTGCAAGGGGAAAAAAATGAGAAAAAAGTGTGTAACTTACAGAAAATGTAAAATAGACATAGCCACTGTCACCTCACAAATTGGTTTGTGCCATCCTGAAATCTTGACTTGAGCATTTTTTTTAAACATGACATGACACTGTAGCCTCATGTGCTGGTAACATGTCAGTACCAATGATAGTCACACCCAAGTTTACCCTACTTTCGTTTTTAGTTTGCTCCAGCCAGATGCGGCGCCTCCTGCTGGCCATTAGAAAGAATGTATGTTTAAGGCAATCCATCGCTGACTTCACTTTTCAGACTCAGGGCCGTGCCCATCTTTTATTTACAATCAGTGGATAAATTCCAAGACAGAGAGGTGCCAACACTGTCTGACTGACAAGTAATCTCTGGGAAAATACCACAGCGGTAATGGATGACTGCCAAAGAAAAATAAAGGAAGAAAGAACAAATGTTTAGATGACAATCAGTCGTCAAAGTTATATATTCAAAAGTGGATCAAGCAGTGGTTGGAAGCCCTGTCTTTGCAGCTATATGTGGTGCAAAAACTCATAGCAGTGATTTCACAGACATCACCTGAGTTTTACCGCTGTGTCAACTGAATAGTGGCTAAAGATAGAATAATGTTCTAATGCAAATGCGTGTCACTCAAGCACTGCTGTGAAGACAATTTCTGAGGAAATCTAAAAATGAATAAATGATTAAATAAATTCATAGCTTTAGAGGACCTAAGGCAAAGAGGGCAATAGGGAAAAAACAGAAGTAGATTCTCTGGCAGCAAAAAAACGAAGTGATGTGGAAGTCCTGCAGCCGTGCCACTAAGCCCCCACTGCAGATTAAACTGTACAGTAGTAAGCAGGGGAGGGAAGGAAAGGAGGGGAGAGACAGATAAAGAGAGAGCCAAAAAAGAGAAAGAACTGTAAAGAGAGAATAAAGCTTTGTGGTCTGGCACCAGTTTGCTATGTTAAACCATCATGCGCACCACAGGGATAGAAGATGAGGAAGAAAGAGCACAACACACACACACACACACACACACACACAGAGGAGACAATAAGTGAAGTAGAGGGCAGGGAAAAGAAGACAGAAAAAATAAATGTGAACCTGAAAAGAGTGCGTAAGAAACACATAAGTCGTGACTGTGGCCGTTTGGCTCGGATTGTGCGCTCATGTGATTTTGTGTGTGCAAGTGTGGTTGGAAAACAGAATTGTTGTGGTTGTGCCTGGCTCCTTCAGGGTGTCTCCCTGCCTCCCTGGGATTGGTACATGAAGGGGATCTGTAAAGGGACAACCCCAAACACAATCTCTTTCGGTCTCTTTCACACACTCTGAATCTCTCCTTTATTTTTCTTTATTCCATGCACTCCATATCTCATACCCCTTTCCTCCTGGAAAATCCAACACAGATACTCAGCCTCCCTCTCTCTCTCGCTCACAGACACACACACATAGGGAATACACAATCCATGTAATAAATATGGAAATCTGATGCCAGTGCTTCTCTATTATGGAATAATAAGCAGAGCACTGCTAAAAATGTCCATGAGCAGAAAAAAAATCTTTGCTTGCTTTGATTTAAAAAAAAAAATCCAAGTAAAAACAGGATACAACCAAACAGTTTTGTTTTTCAGTAATACAGAAGCACGAAAAGAAGAGACATGAAGAACACGCCCACCTGAGTGGAGAACAGATGAAGCTAGGAAAGTCTTAAGTTAAATTTTTAATACCTTGCCATATGCTCATCTCCACAGGTGAAGACATCTTCGCTATTAATTAACAATTCACAGCCTGTATGTGGGTGTGATTGCGTGATGGACGGATAAACACAAAAATAACGAGGCAAAGTGAAGGATGAGTGAGCATGGAAAAGAAAAGGGGCGATGAAAAGACAAAAATTAGGTGTAACATGAACAAGCAGATCAAGCAGAGAACAAACCAATTAAACAGAGACATGACACGTAGAGTATCGATTAGCCTCAGATGCTGGGAGGAGTGTGGGAAAGTGAAAGCAGGGGGCAATCTAGATATCAGACATAGAAAAAGAAGGGAAGGCTGAGACAGAGGGGTGAACCGATGGACAGATGATAGGGAAAGCCGATATAGATTGGAAGCTGTCCCCTCCAACTGCAAAGTAAATCAATAGCATCGTTATGCCTCTTCCACTTGTCTCAGCTGCTCGTCCACCTATTCCACTCCTCTCGGCTCGTCATCTTATCACTGTTGCAAGCAGCGGCACAGCTGGATGCTGACTAACTGTAGCTGAAGCGAGTGCCTCCTGCTCATCCCTTTAGACTTACGGCTTCCTTTCACCACAAGCGTGTCTCTCAAAATAGCCTCTTCTAAAACATTTACAGATCATGAGTGAAGGGGAATATAATTGTAGGCACGCTTACTTTTTCACTCTTCCACCACACCAGGCAATAAATATAAGAAATATCTAGGCAGATATTTTTAACAAGAACCTTTTTTTCCTTATAATAAGGCCAGCCTGTCGTCTTCTTCCTTTGTATAACTTTTTTTTTCTTGACTCTGTCTTTTGTTATCAGCAGAACAGCTTGACTCGAGCAGCAATCTGGCACTGTTGACCCGCTCATGTTTTCCTGGTTTAAACTGTGTAGGCTGGGGTGTGGGGACCAATAGCACAGCCACTATAATTACCAGCCCAACTCATGAGTTCCCTGACCTTAACGTCACCCAATCTGGCCAAACATTTACTGCATGTATAGGCAATCATGTCACAGCTTAGTGCATATGTGTACACAGAAAAGTGCTGACAAGCATGCAAGATACACACGCAAACACATGCACACACACACCTGGCTCTGCAGACACTGGCATCCATCACATCTTGTGAAACTTAATCTCCCCACAAGGTGGAACAGCTGCAGAGCCACGCATGTACACGTGCACGCGTGCCCACATGTGCGCACAATCACACACAGCTCAGGAAAACAGCAGAAGATCAGCTGGAGTAAACTTGTTCATCTGCAGACTGGCATGTCACAGGGCACCTCTGACCCGTCAGTAGCAGCCTGTGGTCGTAAAAGCGGTAGCAGTCACTGCTTAATGTGCCCGAAAAGTATCTGCAGAGAGCAGCGAAAGCAGGTCTTGTGATGCATGTATGTGTGTATTCCTTTTCTTTTTAACAGTTCAAATCAAACAGGCAGCTAATCATAGGCATCACAGTGTTCATCAGTGTTTCGGGAAGGGAATTATTTGGTTTCAGCTTTCAGTTTTAAGATACACATTAGGAAGTGCTCACACTTAGTGTTAAAAAAACCTTTCACAAGTTCTTTGCATAGAATATTAATGCGATGAACACCTGGTCATTAAATTAAATATAACTTGGATGAATAGTTAAAAAAAAAGTAAGTGTAGTTTTTTTTTTCATAGCATGCTAAATGTAGATTCAAGCATAGTGGGGTTAGAGAAACAACTGCATATGTGATATCCGTCAAGCACATGCAGGCACCTCTCCTACTTACCTTCTCTATGTACATCTCTCTCTCACATCCTCAAACCTAATTGCTGTAAAAGTACTTGCATGATTGATTTGTAAGCTAGTGAGGTCTGTAATGCTGCCATAGACAGTGTTTGAGCAAGACTGCTGACTGCTGTCAAACACGCATACACAAAAACACACAGCCATCAGCACATTACAGCACATTAGAGTCTTTGAGTTATGGCATAAATACAGGAATATAGCAGCAAAACTGTATGCGGTCATTACATCTCTCACAGGTGAGAGCATATTGCAGACTTGATAACCTGGACATGCTTCACGAAGATCAGCTGTGTTTCGAATTACCTCTTATATGTGTCCAATGGACTGGATGCAGGCTGGCAGTGAAATCCACAGGCAGAAATTCGCCCTCTATAATCCACTGTAGCCTGCTAGAGTCTAAAATGTTCACGCAATTTTGCATAAATTCGCAAGGAGCCAACTCAATACAGGTTGAGGTGACTGACAGCCATTAACAAGTCCTGTTGCTTTGAGTCTACACCATTAGCAGTCCATCCAGTCTCCTCTGTGCCGGTGGGATCGGTCCAGTCATGGGAAAATACCTCTGAGCATGTTTAGAGGGGGAGCACCAAACCCCAGGCAGCATCAACCCCGGTGGAAACCAAGCGGTTTACAGCCTCCTTAATCTCTAATCAGCATTAAAAACCTCATTTCATGGGCCGCTCTAAAGCGAAAAGAACTGTGGTCATCTCGCAGCAAAACAGACAGAAATGCAATTCTGATTAACAATCTATTAAGTGTATATTTATATGGCTGTGACATAAAATAAAGAGCACAAAGATCAATGGGCAACAGTCATCTTGTCCTGTAAAGCCCCAGTAGGAATAACACAACGAGAGAATAGCCTCCCACAGAAAAGGACAGGCTCTAATAAACCGATCACAATTAATAAAATTGATCAGGACAAATTAAGATGAGCACTAACTCTCCATTGACTCTCCACGACAAGCTCCAAGTCCTAAATATAACAGAAATATCACAATGATTTCCCAAATGGTGTGAATTCAAAGCCAGGGCTTGCACCTGAAACACCCATAAAACAAGTACCTGCTCATGCTGGACAGGACGGATCCGCCAAAATAGTCTGATTATATCGCCGGTCATACGTGTTTAACGCCGGAGGACGGACGCGCACGCATGCACCCACACGCGCACACACCACGAGCGGAAAGATGCGAATGGACGCTTTGCAAAGGGAAGGCTTAATGACAAGAAGTTAAGGCTCGGCTGTGCACAACAAAAAGAACAACAAGAAAAAGCAACTACGGGCAAAATGACGAGAGGCGCGCTCACCATATCAGCGTCCTGCCAGGCGCCGTCGTTGGGAAAAACTCACAGTCTGAATAGATTGAAGCTCTCCGTCACTCGTCTCCCTGTGTAACATCCACCGTGGCTGCAGCCGCTTTGCCCAAATAATCCAGCGCCGTGCGTCTGCTCTCTCTCTCTCTCTCTCTCTCTCGCTCCAATAATTTCCTACCCGGTGTGTGTGACTCGGTAAGGTAGCTGCTTAAGTCCCCCGGTGTGGTGGCTGGAGTGAAGTTGGGGCATATTTAAAGCCGCAGGCGCCGCTCATAATGTTTGCGACGCTATTTCTGGGGAGTCCGTTGCATAGTTCCATACAGCGATTTGGAATCGCCAAAAGGCTTCAACTCCCGTTATCGTCACTCCCTCCCCCGGCAAGAGATGAGATCGTCCAGGCAAACGAGTGGCGAGAAAGGGCTGGTGGATAAGGAGCTCGGCAGTAGTCACATATTCAGTTTCGGTGTCTTATCAAATTGACAGGAGTGAAATAAGTCTTCTCAATTATTTTGGGAAAATTAAAACTTCATGTTTAGATTTAATTTTTTTTTTCTTCTTTTGTCAAAAGGCTCTCTGGGATAAAATGCAGAATTTTAGAGGGAGGGGTGCAATCACAGGAGCAATTTATCTGTGGACAAGTGGTGTTGATCTTATCTGCAGCTAGGAGCAGTTCCCAGATAAACTCGGGCTATTGCCTGAACATTTCATGGTATTAGGCCAACAGTCGTCAAATTGTGCTATTATACAGACACAGAAAAGGGAGTCCAACAGGGTGATAGCAGAAACAAAATCATTTTCACCTTAATTTTGCCAAACAGATGAACTGCTCTGACTACAGCTTAGTTAACTGTATGATGAGTGCAAGATCAAATCCAAAATCTTACCAGATGGAACTGCTTACAGCGATTACATGCTTCTAACAAGATTATGCCAGTATGGATGTTAGTGATTTAGTTTGGTGTTAATTTAATGCATTGCTGTTTATTCATATGCCAGAATGGTCATAAAAGAAGTCATCCTCGCAGGCAACAACGTGTTCTGAGCAGCTTCAACAATTCACTCTAATAAGGAGATCAAATCAATAATTACGTATAGGCCTATAACAGCGTGTGAGGTTAAACACAGTGTGGCTTACAGTGTTTCTACATTTCATTGTTATGATGAGCTGCAGAGCAAGTTTTGTGTGAAAATAAATATAGATGGCGTGTAAAAAGCTAACAGTGTCAGGGCTGACAAAGATAAAGAAAGTCAGCAAAGTCAGCCGGCGAGACGGGCCTTAAGACACGCGTGCGCCACTCACACACATAGGGAAACACTTAGATGCACACAGACTTATCTGTGTGTGCTGACCTAGAACACCAAACACAATCAGTCGTTCAGCAGATTCCCATCAGCACAATGTAAATGAGATGGAGAGCCGTAAACTTGCTTTTGTTGCAGAAACTCCTCAGCTCACTGGGTGAAAGAAAACACAACCTCAGGCAGGGCTGGGACATACACGGACACACACCCACACAGATGCAAAGCTCTGTTTCTCTCGCAGACGCACACGGGAGAACGATGTGAATGCCCATACGTGCATGATGATGCACATGCACATGCAAGGACACTCAAAAGATAACCACTCAGCACATAGGAGATAAGGGGTTTGCCATCAAGATAGCGTCACTGGCTAAAATAGAATTCAGAGCTCTGTTTTGATAAGCTTCAAGACACAGCACCACGTTTGCACAATACACATGTGCTAATGTGTCAGTTTGTTTCCTATACTATTCTTTGCAACTATTGTTGCTATTGTTTTGCTTCATTTCACCCCGCGCTCTCTATCAAGTCCACAGTACAAACAGCTCTTGATAAAATAGTCAGCTGATCCTCTAATAAATATGTATGGATTTGTGCGCTCAACGTTCAGTGTGTGTTTATGCATGGATGCTTTCTGTATGTGAAAACGCAAGATTGTGTACACACACACACACACATGCACTGTGGTTCACATGCTCCCCGCAGGCACTGTGCACACTTTGAGCCAATTTATCTATCAGCTTTAAAGCCATGCATGAACTTGAGTACTGTTTAAATGCACTTATTAACCCCTATGAACATATCAGTGCTCCACTGTGGCAAAAGCTGGAACAATAATATTCTCTGCGAAACTGTTAACAAGCAGATAGAACAAATTAAAATCCCATTTTCCAAAAATTGGGGACTGTGAAATGCAAATAAGAACAAAATTCAAAGTGAGGATAAGAACAATAATAGTTTAGTTTCCGACATTTCATATCTTGTCTCTGTACCATTTCCAAATAAATATGGGGCTTAAATGATGTGCAAATTGTTCCAATATGTTTTACGAAAAGTCCCGACAGTTCTGGGAAAGCTGGTTGTACTCCAGGCTGTAAGGGCGGCAAATTTTCTTTTTTAAATAAGTGATTGTAATACAAAGTGTCCTGCTCACTTATGGATTTACTCCTGTGGTGTAGAGATAGTAGCGAGGTCCATAAATATCGGGATGGTAGCACAATTTTTGTACGTTTCACTCTGTGCGACGCCATGGGATTTAAAACAAAGTAATTCAAAAGAAGTGTGAGACTTTCAGCTTTAATTCAAGATGTTTAACAGAAATATTTCTTTTGCCATTCAAGAATTAAAGCCATGTTTTCCTTTTAACATCATCCCTCCATTTTCACAAGCTTATTAATAATAAGTTCACTGACAAAAAGTCTCATGGTCAGGTGCGGCCTGCTGCCTCATTACTTCATGACAAATTAAGCCGATAAAGGTCTCGAGTTCATTATTATTGTGTAATTTGCATTTGGTAGCAGCTTAATGAGAAATCTCAATAAGCTGTACAAAGAATAGCAAGTGCAAGTGGGCGTAATTAGGCTGTAAAAATAACAACAACAACAAAAAACCTATCAGAAAGATAACAGGAGCTTTAGGACTGGTCAAAACAACAATGTGGTCCACACTTTAATAATTCCTTGACTACTTCGTTTCAAGTCCAAGCTAAAGAGGCAAAATGAGAAAAAGTATCAATCTAAAGAAGCCGATTGCATCACGCCACCTGCGGCATGTGGTGCTTTCATCTTCTAAAAGATAACATAAATGGGATTATTTCATTAATTATATTTAGAAAGCAGTCATCATTAATTCTGTTGCTGACACGCACGCTTGACGGGTTGAAAAGTTTTGCCAGAACACAGCCTGCGAGAGAAAGAAAACCACATAAATGAAGGTAAAAGGAGGCTACAAAGGAACGATAGAGTATGCTAAACAAAAAAGCATTTAATAAACACACAGCCTCGCAGCATACGGGCTCTTGTTTCATCACTTTGAGAGTTCAAGTCATGACTTATGAGAGGGGAACAGAGCAGAAGCCCATTAAAGCCATGACATTTCGAATAATTGCCTCCAATCTCAGCATCACAGAGAGTCACAGTACCACCCACTTGCACTACTCGCACAGACACACACTCACACATTCTTTAACCTTAATGATCTTAATGATTAATGTCCCCCTCCCAACACACTCGACTCCCACATACACACACACACACGCTGCACAGCGTGTACATGCTATGCAAACTGGACGACTCTAGATACTGAGAAGAATAGTTTTCAAAAATTGAGATTTTGACACTTTTACATCATCAGGTTGATTTTTTTCAATTTTTCAAAATTGCTTGATACATTTTAAAGGAGTGATCTGCAAGAAAATGCCTGATGATATATGCAAATTTATATTTAATTGATTATTTCTTTAATTTCATGGAGGTTCACTAAACACAGGAAAATGTTACAAGGTTCAGGCTTGAACTTGCTCAAGGAAAGCCTTCCACTTGTGTAGTGGATTCTTGGTCGCTCCTGTCTCTTTCTGTACTCCCAGATTCACTCTGTGATGTTGAGATCAGAGCTCTGTGCTCAGGATATTTATTATCTGTTGCAGGAATCCCAGTCCTTGTAGCTTAAGATTGTGTTTTTATGACTCCAGCTGCGTGTTTTAGGTCGTTTTTAGTACGGTGGGATTGCCAGATGGATCAGAAGCTAAACACTGACAAGTCAGTGACACGCACGGGCATCTTTCTCTTAGTGCACGTGAAAAATTTGTTTTGTATAATTTGCACATCTATGACTTCATAACACATCATTATCTCTTCCTTCCTTTAGGCACCAACTTGACATTTGCTAGTGCTCCCGTCATTTGTTTTCTGCACAGACATTAGAGGCTGCAGTTGCTAACCGTTAGCGACTTTGGCTGGTATTGGAGATGGCACCTTCTCTAGTTGCACCTGGACAATTACGACTATAATTTCATAGCGGGAGACACTAATGCAACTAATAAGGCAGGCATAAACAGTCAGGGGGATGTCAGGGGAAAAGCTGTTGACTTGTTTATTGTAGTGTATGAAAGCTGTATTCTTTTCTGCAGTCATATATCGGAATCACGCTAAAAGGATAAACAAGGATAACAACACATTTGTATTGTCCAATTCACTCTACACCTACCATTTTCTTTTATGAATTCTTTGTTATCAGTCTTAAAGGGATTGAGTATTTTTTCTTTTTCACTACTGTAAACATGTTGATTTAGCTCTGACGATGTCAATCCCCTCTGAAATAGCTGCTGGAAAAGGCATTTCAGAGCTTTCGCAACGGGAATTGATCGATTTCTGAAATGTGTTTTCATTTATATATAAATGTTAAAACCTCCATAACTAGAATTGATTTTTGCAAACACATTGCAGATGAGCTTAGGTGGTCTCAATGACATGTTACAGGCTCAGAATGTTGAGCAGAATTACAAAGAAGCATTCAGGCAACATGCTATGATACACATTGTAACCGTGCACCTGAGACAGATCTGTTTAACAAAGGCCACAAAGGTATGACACTTCAAAGTGTGCGTGCGTGCACATGTGCTTGACTGTGCATGGTGAGAAAGACTGAAAATGAAGGCGTGACAAAATAGGAAGAGCCACAGAGCGAGCAGCCTGGCAGTTCTAAAGAAGCTTTTATTGAACACTAAGAAGGGAGTATAGAATGATGAACACCCAGCCTGAGCTTTTCACATTGAGGAAATTGCATTTGGGAATATTGAACTGGCTGGCATGATGAAGTACACAACTCCTCCCCCACACGCGCACACAAATGCTCACATTTTTATGGTACAGTGTATTAGCAATACAGAAACAATCATGCTCACAGAGCTACATGCACACGTTGCACGCGCACACGCACACAGGATCTCATTTAGTCTGTGTGCATGGGTTGGATCAGCACTTCCCACTATTGAATGAGCGGAAATGAGAATCGGTGCAAACAGGGAGAGAGATAAAAGAGTGAAGAGACAGCAAGAGAAGAGGAAGTGGTAGAGAAAGAGAGACAGAAAGCAGGTTTGAGGAATAGATGAGCGAATCACGAAAAAAGAGCAAGATATCCTTCATCAGCACCACTGTAGGAGCTAAAAGTGTTGCTGTTGATGTGGTGACAATTCAACACATCAGAATTGTTTTTCACCCCCCCCCCAAAAAAAAACGAAAAAGAAAAAAGAAAATCATTATTCTACTGTTAGGAACAGCTGGATTCAACAGGTTCTATACAAATGTCAAGCAGACAGACCATTACCCATGGATGCTGACTCAAAATGAGTGGCAAATGATCACAGTACTGATGGTTGTTGGCAAGGCTGCACTGTGTTAAGCTGTAGATTCTCAAGTTGGGTGTATAAACCCTGAAAATGTAAAACGAGGAGCAAAAGAAATTTGTGCTATATAAGGAGGCTGTACCTGCATATTCACACTCGCACAATCGCGCTCCCGCACACAAACACTCACACTGTCACACAAACTGCTGCCGCCGAACAGCTTATTTATGTTTACATAAATGCATTACTGTGAACTATAAAGAGAGCTGTCAGTTACTTGCTGTACACACTCGACAAGCAATTACTTCTATGCACGGAGCAACAAAAGCAGACAGCAAAATAAAATACTATCAGCACTTCGCACACACAGAGACTCACACTTGCATGAACGCACACGCTCACTCGCGCATGCACGGGTCACAGAGAAGTGGCTGTCACTGTGATTGGTTCCTGCTGCCGAGGGCAAACCCACAATAGCCAATTATCTGTCATTATACACCACAGAAGCTCTTGCGGTCTGGATAACTCTGCATGTGTCTGTGTGTGCATGAGCGTCTGCGCGAGCGTGCATGTGTGTCATAGGGGGAGAGATTGGCAAATTGCTAGTTATATATTTCAGCATGCTGAAAGAAGAGAGGAGAAATGTGGAGGAGGAGAAAGAGGAGGAGGGTAAGAGGGGAGAGTTTGAGTAGACCAGGCAGAAATATGCAGAGTGAATATAAAAGGAAGCAAAGAAGAGATTGATTATTATATTTGACAGTAGTAGAGAAGATGGGATCACGGAGGAGCCACAGACCTCCGCTGAGCTGCATGCTGATGACAGATGTCTGGTGACCGACATGCCTGATGCGGCAGGGCTAAAGTTTAGATGGCCGCAGATTGAGGCTCTCAGTCAGCATATGACTGGTGCTTCATCATATATGAAGTGTGTGACTGAGCTCTGACTAGTGCGGACAGAAGGTACCATCGCAATATTAGGATGAGTACAGACCTGCCTAACTGGAAGCTCTATGCTTCAATCACCATATCAGAGTGCCCTTGGGCAAGATCCTGAACCCCAAAACTGCCCTTGATATGTCACTGTGTGTGACAAAGCTTTGTATGTATTCAATAAAGCGCTGTATGAAAGTGTGTGGTATTTGTTGAATGTGGCTTAAAGTGAAAAGCACTTTCAGTAGTCGATAAGACTAGAAAAGATAAATGCAGCCCATTTACCATTTACTTTGAAATTCATCAGAAACAGCACAAAGTATAAAGCTCATATGCACTCTGATTCACAGCAGTGCACAGAATCAGAGACTGTTACAAACTAACAAGGTGAGTGGTTGAGAGCTCTCATTTTCTGATAATGTGAGTTTGTGTCTTCCACGCTCAGCATGACAACTTAGGTCAAGATTGGTTACAAAGTCCACCAGCCACCATTAAAGATGCAGCAATCAGCCTGCTGAAGACCAGAATTGAACACATTTTCAGTGAACTAAGCTCAGACCGTGGTCGCTCTCACCTATATCCAATAATGCGCCAGTCTGTTTTATGCATATGCAATACACGCACAGTGGCGCAGGCAAACAGTCCCAATATGCTGTCATGTGGTTTGAATGCAGCCATTGGCTATTAGCAAAGTTTTCCCTGTTAGTGAGCAAGCCACACATTTAGCTTTAGTAAACTGTAGGTGAACATCACCATCAGCCAGCTCAACATGCCTCGTTTGAAGACGCTAAAGCTAAAGTCAACAGCTTCATCATGAGCCTGGGTATCAGCAGTGAAAGGACAAAAGCAGATATAAGCAAAATTATGGAGACAAGAGAAAAAGGTTGATGTCCTGTTATCTGGTGAAGTATAAAACGTACTCTAAAATTATGTAAGTGACTGAGGCTTGTTTTGTTGCATAAATCGGCTGCACCCGCTTTTGTTTAGTAAGGTGAAATCATCAGATAAGTACAGCAGCTCTTTTATCTGTACCTCTTTCGAGAAGCAGAGAACTTTGCTTTCTGTTATTTTAGTAAGAGGAGAAAATTTCATTTTTGTTTTGTACATTATGGCAGTTATAGTTCTTTGGAAGAAAAGCAGGTCAGGCTCTCAGAAAAATCAAAATCAACCATGAAAATTACAATGATTGTATGTCTAGCTGTTATAGATGTTAATCAGACCACAGTGACACAGAAAGCATTTATGTCTTTAGATATAGGGAAAAGATTTTTTTCTACTAAGAATTAACAAAGTGACTAATTAGATGACAATCGTAATAGCCTGTACAGCTATAAAGGTAGTGATTAGGGACTTGAAGAAGACATATCTCGTTTTGACATTCCAGTTTAAAGGTAACCATGATCCTTTCTACCCAGAGGGTCAAATATTATCTGCTTGGCATTCATTGACTTTTTGTCAGACTTTAGCTGCATCACAGCTCATCATCTGAGGTTTTATCTTTTTCTTTTTATGGATGTAATAGAAACATATAAAGCTCTCAAATGTGTGCTTCACTGTAATTTTTCACTTTGGTCATTTAGTAGAAAGTAAAAACACACATTGTAAAATGCTTCAAGACCCAGACAGGAAATATCTGCAGCTTTATGTTCCTTCCATTCGAGCTCTATAGCTCCATAATTGATTGCTAAAGCTTCTCTACTGTTAAACCGAACTGTCCTCCTATTTAAGCTTGAATGGTGCTCAGTCATGATGCGTGAACCAAAGTCATCATACCATCCACCTCAAAATAAATCCATCTTACTGTACACTCTTAATACACACTCAATGTGTGTGTGCGAGTGCTTATGAAGTATGACACTGATCTGTCTCTGCCTGTTTTACAGCTATGCTTTGATAATCCCCATCCTAATCCACTGCCTGTGTGTCTGCCTGTGTGTGTGTGTCTGTGCTGTCCTTTTACGTTTGTGCGTGTTATACATGGTATTTAAGCTCGTGGCTTTCAGAGGGTCTCTCTTTCCCATGACTTCAACACTATATGTAACATCACAGATAGATAGCCCTCCAGTCATCCACTCCACTCCATCGAACCACTCAGCACAATGGCCTAGACACAATCGCTCTGCAGTCAATATCTCCATTACCATTTCTGTCAACAGAATAAACACAGTGGAAATTGAATGGTTATGGGTTATATTACTTTTAAATGAGCTGATGAAATGGGTGCAGTGGCGATGGGAGAGAGGGCCGAGAGTGGCTCAGATGAGGAGAGGTTAATATGTCATTTTAACTAAAAGATACATGAACAGACCAACAAATCAGTATTACTTTTCCTCACAGTCATATCTTTTCTGTTTTGGTTTCATATTCTTATTCAAATGTAAGGATTTTTTTCATGCATCACTTTGAGTAGGACAACCTGTTCAAGTGCCTGTACACTTTTGCACAGACTATATTATGCAAGCTTACTCTAAGTTTAATTAATTTCATTATGACACACATGACTATAAACCAGTAATTCCTAGTCTGGTGTTCAGACTGTCCAGGTGGGTTTATGGCAATAAAGCATAAAACTATTTCTTGCACAAAACACTTTCCTCTTCCTATGTTTTCTGGTAAAATACTGGATTGTTTCAATTCTCAGTGCCTCTAAACAGATTCAGATACACAGAAAAAACAAACAAAACAGTCTGGTTTAAGTGGTCAGAACTGCATATGCAATCTGAGATAAAGGTTTGTACAAAAGACTCTTTGTTTGCATGGAGTCACTGACCAAAATGCTTGGAAAATACTACTATATAGTCATAGATAGAAACTAATTTAGATCTTATTTTGGTGTTTTAGATATTTTGTTTAAACAGACAGGGAATAATGAGAAAAATAATGGAAAAAACAGAATTCAATCATTGAGAACCATATTTCTTTAAAAAATGTAAGGTCATTTTAATCTGATCCCAGGAACACTTTTCAAAAAGCAGAGATGGGGTAAAAAAAAGACTGAAAAAGTTGTGTAACTCTAACAATAAAAAAATAAATAAACAAAAAAACCTACTTGATCACAATTCAGTAATGGTGCATCAGCTTAAAAGATCATCTCAGAGAAGCTCAGCCTTTCAAAATAAGAATTAAAGATGGGTGCATGGAAAAGCAGTTCAAAAATTTAAAATAAAATTATTACGACTTGGAGACTTCAGTATATACTGTACATTAAACAGTAACACAGACAATCAGCTAATGCAGGCTGTAAAAGCGCTTCTATTTCTCTCTCAAACACTCGCTCTCTTCTGGTGGGCCAAGAAAAGCTCTTGCATGGACTCCCTGCTTGTCAGTTTGTTAGTACAAGTTTTAGATAAATGGGGGTTTGTCCGGGACAATCAAACCTATCTGGTTATGTTAAAGCTTCCTGTTATGAGTGATTTATAGTGACTACCAATGAGCCACGTGGCATTTGCAAAAAATGACTGTAATAAAGTGCCTAGTAGAAAGTCAATGCAATAGATTTGGTTAAGTCAATAGGAATTAATCTCAGAAGAAGTCAGTAACATCAGTGATACAAGCATCGATTGTGTGTCATACTTCCTGCGAACCTGTTGATGGTACAAACAAAAAATAAAAAGGTGAGATTTAGGTGGATGGAAGCCAGAGGGAATTTGAACATGCACACACTGTTTGTGATTCATGTCAGCCAGCTGCCCTTCAAAGTAGGCCAAGGCTGCCAAAGACACTGGGAATGATGTCACAATATTATTGAATGATTATGAGCTGGATAAATCTTGGACACGGCTGAAAAACAATATTTAGGTGGCTGTGATTTTTAATATTTCAACTAAAACCAGATGAAATTCTGTTGTGGAAATCAGAGAATGGGGTCAATAGCTTTAGAAAATCCTTATGAACAAAAACTGTCCCTGCAATAACAAATACAAGTTAAAACTGCTATTCAAAGAAAATCCATGCATAAAAATGAAAAGGGCATGGTCTGGGCTCAAGTTCATTTAAGATGGAGACCAGAGTGAATTAGAAAATGATTTTGTTCCCTGACAAATCACGACTTGAGATTCTTTTTGGAAATTATGAAGGCTGCGTCCTTCAGGCTAAAGAGGAGAGGGACCATAATTTTTTTTCCAGTGCGCAATTGAAAAGCCAGTATTTGTGATGCTGTGGATGTGCATTAGTGCTCTTGGCATGAGTAGCGTGCACATCTGTGAAGGCCCCTGTGCTGCCATCCATCCATAGAATCCATTGAATGAACTTTCATTAAAATGTCCTTAAAGGTAATGAAGAAAGAAACACGAAAAAGAGAAAGAATTACATTGCATAGAAAGCACTGAGTCTTCTCATTTTTTGAGAATCCTGCTTGATGATGAGTAGAGAGAGGAGTGAGAGCTTGATGAGTGGAACCCTTAGCAATGATAATCCCATTAGTACTGTACTGCATGTTAAGCTCTCCACTAATAACTCACACGTATGAGCATGAAGGGTGTGTATGCGCATGTATGGCCGAGTCCCGCTTGGACCATCCTAATTATCAGACGAGGCTCACGTGAGGGTAATTACCGCATCTGAGACAGTGGGAACAAGGCTATGACTGACCCAGAAATCCACAGGCTAATGAAGCGATAAGACACACACACACACACACACACACACACACACACACACACACACACACACACACACACACACACACACACACACACACTGTTTCTCTCTATGTGTTGGTATTACCTCACATAGAGACACAAGGACAGAGCAAAAGAAAGAGAGAAAGCCAAAAGACAGAAAGGGGAACAATGTTTCCCTCAGCCTGCATTAGAGAGAGCAGAGAGATTTGGGAGGAGCTGTCAAGAGATGCTCTGTCAGGCAGCTTCAAGCTCAGCCCTTTTCCTAGTATGAACTAATCTGGCTGCTCTCTGTTCTTTGTCATATCTGGCCATGGCTCCACAGCACTGTGGTCTGCTTCCACAGCCGCGGATTAAGCTCGGCTACCCGAGACTAAATTCTCTATTGAAGAATCATCTAGGTGTAATCCCTGTGTGAAGCCAGCCCTGTATGGTACAGCACATTATATCTCTCACAATGACTATTATTCACATCAGGCTGTGCACTCTGGAGATTCTGGAGACAAGCACAAGGGCGGTTTGCTGTGCATAGGCAAGGGACCTTAAGGGTTTGTTATGTGAAGTGAGATTGGCTCACTTAAGGTGGGCCCTCCTGGGAAGAGATCAGCTAATTCTGGCAAGTTGTTTTTCCACACCTAGGTGATTAAAATATTAACATTTTAATACACTCTGTCACATATTTCTTTAGTAATCCTGTCTCCCATTTTCTACATTTGCATGAACATTTAACATTTGCATTTTTCCATTTCCCTTTCTGTTGAATGTGCAGGGAGAAAAAAAAATCAAGAAAGAAATAAAGTAATAAGGGCAAATAAACCGAAAGTGCCTATAAATCAAAAACAAACAGTTGAATAACAGAAATAATGACAAACTTTACAGACAATCAGATATTTATAGAAGGAACTAATATGTATAAGCCAAATTCCATCTATATATGAATTAAATTGCATTAAGTAGTTAAATATAATGATAGCTTATCCCAGGTGTCCTAGGGTGAGGGTTGGGGAACAACATGATCACCCTTCCTTCATAAGGGGTTATCACCAACCAAAGGAAGTCTATTGAGGTAAGAGGAGAATGTGCAAACTCATAAAAGAAACAAGACAGAACCTTCTTTCTGTGAGGAGACAGTGGTAACCATCAAAAATCTGCTCTGACAGTGGAGGGTATGTGAATTCCCCTGGGTAATGTCAGACTGGAGTACAGGTGAGAAAATGCTTTATGATGTGACAATGACCTTTGACCTTGAAGATAAACATCAGCAGTTTATTATATTAGACAATGGTGTGGAATTGTCTTGAGTTATCCCCAAACTCAGCTCTGTAAGGTCATAGTGACCTTGATCTTTGACTACAAATTTCTAATCCGTTCATCCTTTGATTAAAGTCATGATGAATGCTACAAAGTATGGAAGTAGTGATGTACAGATAAAAACATTTTGTATTCATCTACTGCTCGAGTAGTGAGCAGCTGAGTCAGTTTTTATTACCAGAGAAATCCCTCATGTCATGACACCTTACATACAGGAATACAGATTTTAAGATATTTTAACATGCTTCTCTACTCATATTTTAGACAAATCTCCTATATGGGAGTATGTTTGGTTTTGAATATCAGATGTTAAATTATTCACTTACTCTTTATTTATTTTCAAAATCAAGAAATCTGGGATCAGAGATTGTGCACCCCATAAACCTACAGTGCATTTTAAAAAGGGCAAAGATTTAGTGGTTTATTCCAAACCAGAACTGTATTTGTATTGATAAGTGCACTGTAGCTGACAGAAATACCACTAATTTCTTTTGGTTGCTCCCTTATTTCCCAAGTGGTCGCCACAGCGGATGGATCCACATGTTTGATTTGGCACAGATTTTATGCCAGATGCCCTTCCTAACACAACCCTCTCAACTGTCTTGGGACTGGCACTAATAGGACACTAGCTGAGGCTGAGTTTGTGTGTCCTTCTGGAATCAAACGGGGGAACCTTCATATGTACCACCACAACAGTTTATTTATAAAGCGCTTTCACAGACAAGCAATCACAAAGCGCTGTACAACAAGACAGAGTAAAATAAACAAGAAAATCAAGAGCTGTAATAGCAATACAAAACGGGAGACTTGGTGCCACAGGCTGTCTATTGCCCTAGTTTTTAATCTTATACAAGAAACAACTAACAAATTCTGAGCCTGTGATCGAATACTGCGAGGACAGGTTTGTTTAGTAAAAAGTTTATATAAATACTATGGATCCTGGCCATTTAGTGCTCTGTATCTAAGTACAAGAATTTTAAAACAGATCTTAAAATCTACTGGTAAAGAAATAAAATAAAATAATAAATAAATAATAAATATTATATTATATATATTATAAACATTAATAGTCTGACTGCAGCGTTTTGTGCCTGTTTGAGGCCCCCAAAACATAATTTATCTGAGTCAGTAAACGGGGAATTACAATAATCTAAGCATGATAACACAAACGCATGAACAATTATGTGTGGTTTGGCCAAAGAGACCATATGTTACATTTTAAAATGTTCCTGATATGAAAGAAACAGGAACAATAAATAGAGAGGAATCAAATATTATGCCAATATTTCAAATGCCGGACCTAGCAGATGAACAAATAGAAGCATGAGCCTGACTGATTTTCATATATAATAGAGGAGAAGCTACAATCATAGCCTCAGTCTTGCGCTGTTTAGAACAAAATAATAGCTTGAGAGCCAGACACTAATGGGGGTTAAAGAGGAGACTAGAGCGAACAGACAATTCAGCTGGTGAGGTTTTAAAGACATATCCAGCTAAACGTCATCTGCATAGAAATGTTAAGAAACATCAGAAAAATACTTAATGGTGCCAGCTAGGAGAAGAATGTAGAAAGAAAATAATAATGGACCCATTACTGAACCTTGTGGAACCCCCACAGGTTAGGGAGGCATAATCAGAGAAGAACTTGTTCACCCTAACAGAGAAAGTCTTGTCAGAGGAATATATAAATAGGAAGAAAACCAATGTAACACAGAGCCAGAGAGACCAGCCAGAAACTTAAGCCTATTAAGTAAAATTGTATGATCAACAGTATCAAAGGCTGAACTGAGGTCAAGTAGAATGAGTACAGAACAAATCCCTGCATTAGAAGCCATCAAAAGACTGTTATAGAATTTCAAAAGCGCAGTCTCAGCGTGATGCTGTTTTTGAAAGCTAGACTGTAATAGGTTGGGAAAAATGTAATTAGCATAATAAGGATCTGAATAGACTTTCTACAGCTTTTTCTAAGAATTCCTGTCACGGTCCCCGTGTCTCTCTGGTTGGCCCACGCTGGCTACAGGTTTTGTTGTTGTTAGTTTTAGTTTTTTGTCTCTCCTCCTCCTCTCTGCCTGGGTGGAGCTCATTACGGGCTCTCACTCTTGGCCCACGCACCCCTGTGGATGGTGTCCACCTGCGGCTGATCTGGCTGATTTCCCCAGCTGCTATTTAAGGCAGTGGCACAGAGCAGCTCACCGCTGGAACGTCGAACCACCTGAGTTCGTGCTCGCGGCATATTCAAAGAAGAATCGCTTACACGTGTTTTATGTTGTGGAACTAACCTTGACCTTCTGTCTGTAGATTCTGGACCGAATCACCGGACCTGTCCAAGTGGGGCAGTGTGTGGAGTGTTGGAGCGAGTGCGGCTGAAGAGGAGTGCGCGTGTGCGGAGGAGCGGTGGCGGTGACTGAGTGGAAGAGGAAGCGTGTGTGTGGATCCCCCCCCCCCCCCCCCCCCTTCTCTCCCTGGAGCCCTGGACCCCCTCCCAACTCACTGTACATATATTTTGCACTAAGGTGATCCCTATTGTAAATAAATCCCCTTTTTGTTTCCTTGAAAGAACTGTCTGCGCGTGGGTCCGTTCAGTAGCCATGACAATTCCCTAACAAATGGCAATTTCAAAATAAGACGAAAAATTACCAATGCAGAAAAAAGAAGAAACTAATCATGAATTCTTTCTTCATATGTTGTAATTGAAGATAAGATAACATTACTCAACCTTTAAATATACTCTGTAAATTATTGCTTCTCCACCAGATCAGTAAACAGGAGCGCAACAAAACCGTGAACCTCAAACAAGGGTTAGGAATGCACAGGTTGTGGGTCAGTACTCAGAATCAACATCAAACACAGCGAGAGCTCAAGTACTTGAAAGTGTATCAAGTAATAAAAAGTTGATCTCGCTATTGTTATCCCTACAGATAACAATAGAAACACAAAATTAATGAAAGAGTTCACAATCATCTCTATGTCTATAGGTGGCTTTTGAGCTCCCCTTAAAACAAACCTGTAAATCATGTCTGAGTTTTATGCAGTTCAACCAACAAGATATGTTTCAGAACTCCCAAACTGTCTCTTACTTCACAAAAGGAAACGAAAAGGTTACAAAACATCTAAAAGTCAATCTCAGGGATCCCCACTTTGGTCTGACAAAGCCTCATGGAAGATGATACCCTCAGGGTAATACTGTTGATACTGTCCTACTCTGGAGCCTTACATTTAAGTGCTTCAGACTAGTGTTGTACAATCTCTGTGCTCACAGAAGCAGAGGGCATTTCTTTTGCTTGTACCAGTTTGCTAAACAGCTTCATTGACGTGGCAGTTTAAGTGATAAGTATGACCCACTCATAGTGTTGGTCTGTGAGGCAGAACAGGTTACCCCAAGCCCACGCTCCAGCCATCACAGGATCCCTGTCTCTGTCGCTCCTACGCAGAAAGAAAATGTGTGTGCGCACATGATCGACTGTGTATTCGAGTGAGTTATCTTGATCAAATTCCCAATTACACAGACGAGTGTCTCTTCAATGCTGTGCTCTTTATACAGATACACAAACAAACAGACATAAACATCACACAAACACTCCCACTCTCACATACAAAACAAGAAAAAGAAACACACGCAGGCCAGAGGCAACAAGCACTTCATTTCCTATTCCACCCCCTCTTCTCATCCTCAGCACCCCTTCTATTCCACTCTGGCCTCCCCAACACTCAACCCACAGTCACTATAGCAACCTCACACACAGAGGACTAATCATGCCATTGCAACATCTGTCAGACAACGGAGACACACGCCCTTAAAATGTGCATGCCACTGCATACACTAATGAAGCACACAAGCACAGAAACAGTTAAAGAAAGCAAACTTTATTACCTTTGCTCATGGTTCATCCTGTCACATGAAGTTTGAAAGTGGGAGCTGCAAGAGAAGATTATTGAAGAATATTGGTTTTCTAGGACCGGAAGAATGATCTGTTTGAAAACTTGCAATGATGCCACAGAGGTTTATGAAGACCCTACTGTACAAAAGCCTTAGCCGCTTAAAATGAGCAAATAAAGTCTGCTCCAGAAACATTTCTGCTGGGTATGCTGCTCTGCTGCCACCTGTAGATTACACCTGGTACTCCACAATATAAACATATAAGTCTCAGGACTCTGGCCTTGCAACATCCACGGAAATTCACCATATTAAAAATTAGAAAAAAAGGAACTAAGAAAAATGAGGTGTCTTAGATCTGCCGTATTCCACCTGCTGTTAAGCAGCAAAATCAATCCCCTTCCTTCAGCAAACAGTACATACGAGTCCCAGTGAAGCACTCATCGTGCTTCAGCATACTCTATGCACCATCTAGCCAGCTTTCAAGGAGTTTGATGATATCTATTTTGGTTTTTGTAAAGTTTGCTGAGGCTTGGTACCAAAATGAGTCACACACAAACTCAACTCAAACTCCAGCTATAGCCTCAGAAAAGGAAAGTGGCTCTCAGAGCAACACACAGCCTACGTGCAGCCTCTGCATCTTTTAGCAAAAAATAAAAGGGGGTGAGCGAATGCTTTATATTTAGAATGGTGACGCTATACAAACTTGAGCACTAACATGAGAGGAAAGCTCAGCGATGCGTTAGAGAGCCGCATATTCAATAATGTATCAGAGGCAGGATTTTAAAAACAGCTGGGGATCGCCGCTCTGTCTTGTCCTGTCTGTCAGTCTGTCTCTTTGCATGTCTTTCTCCCGGTCCGTCCACTGCGACGGCAGCAGATTTGCTACTCCTGTGGGGAGCTGATGTTTGGTTAAACTTTCATCCTATCAACGTCTTCACTTGATTTTTCTCTGGGCCTTATGATGAATCTCCATCTGAGTTTTCTTCACTCTCTCAGAAGAAAGGTTCCATTCCTTTCTTTATCTTTGTGTGCTCCCTTGCTGTTTCTTCCTTAGTGGTCATGGTGCAGCCTTTTAGCAAAATAGATCATACACAAAACACCTGGGGAAAAGGGGGCTTCTGACGGTAAATGTTCATGTGCGTGCATGTGTCTGTCTGACGTTCACTGTGGTAATCATTGCCTACCTGTTTCAGTGCACAGACACACTGCGCTGCTTCATCCTTGAGGAATGAAAGAGTAAGAAATCTCCCCAGAATTCTCCTGCAAGAGAGAAGAGAGGATACAGTGAGAAAGCAAAGAGGTTGGGGAAGGAAAGAGAAGAGAAAGAAGGAGAAGGAAAGGAATTAAGAGCAGAGCTTTAGCTTTATAGAAGTCACTGATCTTAAAGACAACTCTGACTTTCAGCTAAGTTCTCCATGTTCTTCTTGCACTCATTTGTTTATATCATTGCATTCAGATCAAAGCTTCCAATCTGAAACCCGAGTTCAGCTAGTGCAGCTCAGTCGTTCCAAAAGCAGTCTGGGTCAAATGGACAGCCGCGGCTCAACTTCTACACTGGGAGCTTTTAAGGCTTTTAAGGCTTCCGTGCCAGCAAGATGTACAGGCTTGTGAGTGGAACAGGGGCTGAAATGCCCAAGTGGGAAAAGCATGCAGCACCTCGGCATGAAAAGTACACACTCGCAGATCAAAGGTTCATGTGAGAATACTAGCAAGGAGGCATGTTTAATGTAACAGACCATACATGCATGTGCACACACAGACCTGCACACAGATATACAGATGTCACTCTTCTATGTTTTGTGACTCCAGTGACATCAAGATGTAGCAAAGAAGCAATCACTGGTGGAGGGAAATCAGTGTGGATCTGAAAGGATTACAGGGTTGTTTCCAGAACTGCTTGCGTTGATGATGATATTTGTCTTTTATTGAAGTTATATATTTTGACCAAAAGTCCTCTACACACATGCTGTGAATCAGCCACTTAAAAAAAAGAACATTTTGAACATTTTCAACTTAAATCTATAATTCTTCTTCTTCTTCTTCTTCTTCTTCTTCTTCTTTTTATTATTTTCTACTACTTCTGGTGTATCTGATGGGATGGCCACTCTAAGCACTGTGGTGGCTAGCCTATAAATTTTTTATATCACCAAATAAATAATATAATGTGCAATAAATATATTAAAATCAAATTGAAAGAATGTAATAGAAAAGCCTATTAATAATATCAAGATGATTAGAATAAATCAGTCCCTGCCAAAAGATGCCATAACAAAGAGTCACCACTGGTCTGTGCTATTATACCACTCCTGTGTTTGTGCTGCTGACCGACTTACCAAACAAGGGCAAAGACGGTGATGGCAGAATACATTAACTGCAGAATCTGGTGATGTAAATATCAAGATTGATTTGTTTGCAAATCATAACCAGGTCATGCTGTGCGTTCCTTGGCCTGTAATCACCTGTTGTTTTTAGGTTATAAAGGTGAGATCTTCAATGATGCAAAATTCAAAGAATGTGTTTCTTTGTCTGACTTTGACAACCTAAGCGTGTGATCTGAGTTCAGGCTTGTGTTCGCACAATTGCAAATGACCGTGCATCACGTGTGGAGGCAAGCTAACATTTTATTTTCAGTCGATGACACATTCCTCCCTCGATTCCCATCCACTCGCAACATGTTTCCTCTGTAATGATCTTACAGTGCTGGTGAAATGAGTTGTGCAGAGGATTATTATAAGCATCGGTTACCCTCTATTGCGGGAACTGGTTTCCCCCTCAATCATGTTGTTTTCCTGTTGGGTTTCAGTACTCCCTGGTTGGAAACCACCTTGTTAGTGAGAATGTGCTTCACCTGTGCTGGCCCAGCAGAAGTAATTAAAGCCTCAGCAGCTTTGTGCAGGAAAGGGAGAGTCTGGAAACTAGATCAGTGAGAAAGCTCGTGTTGGTGCAAGCAATTCAGTTTACAGATCTTGCATAGCGACATAGGACAAGTTATGTTTGTCCTGCATTGGTGGACACGGCGTTACTTTAGATTCTTCTGTGACTTTTATGCAATAAAGTGGCACCCACTGGTGAAAGCCTGTCTGCAAACCTTTTTTGCTCCCATGGGAACCCTTCAGAGCAGCCTTTGAAGCCCTTTTATGTTAATGGCTGAAAGTGATTATTCAGAGAGAGTGAAAATGTTGATAGTAATTTGAAGGGAATTCATCTCTAGGTGCTACGTCTGGACGTCACCTTAAAGGTTTCTGCTGGTGGTGGAAATGGTTCTGGGCATGGTAGCATATTATTTAGGTCACTGAAGTGCTTTCACATGGCCCTTTCACACCATGAACCAAACTATTTCTGCACTGATCTGCACAGCAATGGCCCAGATAATTTTTTGATGTCTAACCCTAACCAGGGCAGCTCAGTGGAACTCCGCTTACTTTGGTTTGGCTTCACTCAGCATGTATGAAACACTCTTCATAGGCTTCTGTCACTCAGACTCAAAATCAAGGCAAGTGGGGAAGCGGGGCAGCAGAGTGGGCATCAGATGTCTCTTAAGCCTATTTTAAATGCAGTGTCACAGTTAAGCCACGGACAACACTGACATGATTACCTACAAACTTTATCTGCAGACGCAACCGTCCTCAAGCTGCACCATCTTTTTACAGTGTCAGTAAAGTGTGAAATGTTTCAAGATCATATGTTCACCAGAAGTGTCATTCCCTTTTAGAGAAATATATTTCAGCAGCATATTTCAGTTTGTAAACATGTTTACTCTTTCGAAGTGTATGTGCGACACTGATCAGAATTGGCCCAGAACGTTAAGGAGGTTGTTGCAGGTCAAGCTGGCAACAGGGACTCTCAGAGTGGAATGGCACAGTCTTGCTTCAACAACTTCTCCAACTTGTTTACAACTTGCATACTTGTGTGTGTGTGTGTGTGTGTGTGTGTGTGTGTGTGTGTGTGTGTGTGTGTGTGTGTGTGTGTGTGTGTGTGCATCTCTAGCGTTTAAGAGTTTACACAAAGGGAATAAACTGGGTGAGGATTAAATCTGACCCCACAAGGATGATCAAACATCTTGAGAGGATTCAAGATGCCTGCATAATTCAAATGAAACTTCAAAACTGACCTGCTGCTCTTGAACCTTTTAAGCTGAAAAGATATACAGTATAATAATACAGCTACATTCAAAACCCAATTGTTCCTCCACCCATTGAAAAAGCTGTATAAGAAGAAGCAAGTTGACAGGTAGGCAGTTCAGACACACACTCACTTTAATCCTAAACTACATAAAATTACCACTTCTGAAAAGTCAAAAGTAAGTACAGCTGTCTGGCGTTTCAAGTTTGATCGGATTACAGAGCTCTGGTGTTCCTTCACGTCTCGGTTTATTATAGCAAATGCAGCTGGGTCTCTTGGGATTTGATTCAAAACAGTGAGTTAAAATTTGATTCCTCTATTGGCATTCTCAGACATTTATCCCCACCGTACATCCAGAACAATGAGTAAAATCTTTAAGCATTTGCTTTAAAGTGAGGATATTTTTAGTAAGAGCTGATCATTATTCAATAAAAATGCAGAAAGGGAAAAACATAATCTCTATCAACTGCAATTAATTCTTTTGTGACCATGGTTTTTAAAAAAAAACAAAAAAACATGATTTTTCCCCAGGTCCATCAGGGTACAGTTTTTTAGCATCCCTGTGAACCTGCTACAGTTTTTGCATCTGTTTAGGGACTCTAAGTCACTTCTTCCTCTTTGTGAATCCCCAGACTGACTCACTGATGTTGACTGAAGGGTTCTGTGTTGGGCAAACAATCTGTTACACGACTTGGCTCTTTTTCATGCCACTAAAATAATTCTTTATGACTCATTTTTAAGGTTGGGGACAAACAGATGCCTCTTTGGTGGTATTGGACGACAAATGAGATTTTGTCTATATTTCTTATTAATGAGAAGGTCACTAATTCTGACCAAGCCCCTCGCTCCATTTGCAGCAATGCAGTCCTAAAGCAGCAGAGAACCTCTACTGTGTTTCCTGGTTAAAGCATGATTCTTCAGCACTTTGCCAACGAAATTTGCACTTTGCCACCAAAATTTGCACTTTGCCAACGAATAACAACACCTATGCCAGAATGCTGTTTAAAGACTTCAGTTCAGCGTTCAACACAATCCTCCCCTCACAACTCATCAGGAAATTGACAGACCTAGGCATCAGTTCCCTCATGTGTAAATGGTTACTGGACTTCCTGACCAACCGGCCCCAACATGTCCGGCTGGATAACCACTGCTCATCTACAATCACAATGAACACTGGTGTACCACAAGGCTGTGTGATGAGCCCTTTCCTCTACTCCCTCTTCACCCACGACTGCAGACCTACCGATGGTTCCAACACCATCATTAAGTTTGCAGATGACACCACGGTGATTGGCCTCATCCATGACAACGATGAGGCCGCCTACAAGGAGGAGGTGGATCGTCTGGCTGAGTGGTGCGACAGAAACAACCTGCTGTGAGCAGCTTCAAGTTCCTGGGTGTCCTCATCTCCAAGGATCTCATCTGGACGACCGACTTCTCCAAGCTGGTCAAGAAGGCTCACCAGCACCTCTTCTTCCTGAGGACTCCTGTCCTCAGACATCCTGGTGAACTTCTATCGCTGCACCATCGAGAGCATCCTGACCAACTGTATAACAGTCTAGTACGAGAACTGCTCTGCCTCGGACCGGAAGGCGTTGCAGAGGGTCGTGAAAACTGCCCAGCGCATCGCCGGAGCACCACTTCCTGCCATAAATGACATCTACAGGAAGCAGTGTCTGAAAAGGGCTGGGAAAATCATCAAAGACCCCAGTCACCCATCACATGGACTCTTCACCCTCCTGCCTTCTGGGAGGCGCTACAGGAGCCTCCGGACTAAGACCACCAGGTACCGGAACAGCTTCTTCCCCACAGCTGTCAGACTCCTGAACTCTGCCTCCTGACATCTGACCCACGTTAAACTCATGGACTGAACATACAGACATCCACAACCACTAGCACTTTATATAGCCTCTGTAGAAAGTAGCCACATATTTCTCTTCTCTTAACTGCACTACTGTATGATTCTGTATAAACAATCATTCTGCACAATAAGATAATTATAATTCTACAACTGTTTATAACTTGCATATTTCTGTATAGCTCTATATTTCATATTTCTGTATAGTTTCATATGTATATCCTGTTCATAGCCTGTACATGGCTTGTATACCCACTACAGCCTGTACATACTTATAGCATATTCATAACATACCTTCATACCATGTACATTGTAACATACCCATAATAGACCCATTTTTGTACCCTCATACCTATAACAGACCCATTTCTGTAAAATATGTATATATATTATTGCTAATATATATTTTGTAATATATCTATATCATGGCTAAAGCACTTCTGGATGGATGCAAACTGCATTTTGTTGCCTTGTACTTGTGACATGTGCAATGACAATAAAGTTGAATTCTATTCAATTCTATTCTATTCTAAATTGCCTTCAGTTAGACCCAGTTTTTATATTTTCAAGCATCACTTTTCTTTGTTTCCACATTTATAGATACTTCCATAAATACAACTTTAATAAGCACTGATTCAGTAAAGTCTACTTATGACCAGACTGTACACATTAGATGGATGTACCCACTTGTTTCTGCCAGTTCTTTGCTGATGGTGCTGCCGGGCATCTTTTAGATTCAGAGAACAGTAAGTCAGCTTTTTGTATTTTTCATCTGCCATACTCACTTTCATTGAACAACGCTTTCTGCCTGTCAGAGACCTTGCTGATGCAAGAAGCCCAGCTTAAGTTTTCTTCTTATATAAACTCTTTCCATACGCTTTAGATGAAACTGTCATTGGCTGTTATTCACCCAGTTTAAATCTCATATCTGTATGACTATTTCTATTTCAGCAAATGATCTGGTTCAAGCATTACATTGTGGGTTATAAGCACCCCTTCGCAATACTTGTTTAATTTTCCACTCGGCTCAATGCATACAAATGATTTCCTTTTCTTCTATAAAGTGCTCTGTTACTTCATTTTCTTCAACAGGATGCAGATATTGTAGTTTAGTATTTCACTCAAAAAATGGCTTGGAATTTGAGGTCAATTTCAAACTGTCACTTTAATAGAGACGATGCAGAATAACCTTAGACAAATGACAAGTTATTGTGAAGCACACAGAGAAACAATAAAAAAATGACATACAGCTGCCTTTATGTTAGATCACAGTAAAGGGGTTCCACATATAAAGCTTTTCATTATATGGTGAAAGGTTTTTTTTGTCCATTTTAACTGGATTTTCTGTGCTAATATTTATTTTTAATTAACAGAAGTGGTAGTGCCTGTGTACTTAAGCAGCAACCAACCTTTCTCAGTTCTACAGCATATTTTATTATATTTTTCTGCTTTTTAGATTTTCAGTTTTAGATTAATCATGGGACTTTTATAAACAGCCTGTGTAAAATTTTGTGACTAAAGCGTTCCATCAAAAGACCAGCAAGAGCTCAATCTACATTTCACGTGTCAGGCTGCACAGCCTGTGTGGACACTTTTATTGACTGAAACAGGAGCACATCTTTCAATCAAATGCACCTGACAACTGAAAAAAAAAACCCAATAACAACAAAAAAGCAGACAAACTAGGCTTTGTTTGTGGTTCCGTCTCACAACGTTCATCAACCTTCTTTTAGATCATCAGGATTAGTATAAATTAGTGTCCAGTTCAAGCCTTCACACATAAGCCTAAGTTTGTCATCCAGACAACTTCAAAAGCGATCTGATCTTACGTGAACCCAACCAGAGACTCACATGCCCAAAGACCACTTAACGAAAAGCTTTAGGTTCAAACCAGTAGCTTTCATTAATAATGTAATTAATAGCTGTGTGCTGTCTGCCACACAAACTAAAATAATTAGTTCATATGCTTCAAAAAGTTATATACAAAAAGTTAAATCTTACTTCCACCTCCTACAACAAAAAACATCAATACAGGAAATTAATAAAGAAGATTATACTGCACAGATTTTGGTCCAGTTGTATTACAACGTGGGTATGAACAGACTGAAAAAAACAAAGAACAAAACAAAAAACATACCTGACCTGGGGCCTGTACTACTGTGAAGTGAACTGAACATATGCTGGGTACCTTTCCCTTATCTGAATTCAGTTACACCAACACTGGCAATCAGAAGAAGCAGGCACATGAAGCTGATTATCAGTTCCCTAAATTAACCCGGGGTTTCCTTTGCGCATTCACACAAAAGAGGTGACGCTGGAAGCATCAGCCCAATCACATATATGAATAAGTGCACTGGCAGCCTACGCTATGGAAAACTAGTAAGAGGTCAAACACATAATACAGACTGAAAGTAGCACTGCTGCTGCAGACAAAGTCTGTAAAGTCTGAGAGCACAAACACTAAACAGTATGATAAAAAAAAACAAAAACTGAAGCGTTGTGTGTGTGGTTGAAAAGTTTTTGATTAGTGAGACTGGAAAAGACCTCAGATCAATAAAATGTAGCCTATTTGAAACCTCGAAAGAAGTCTGGCAAAAGTGCAAACTTTGTACTGCAAGTAAAAAACAACAACTTTATCTGAAAGACGCAAGAGAATCTGACAGTAAATTAATGTTTAAAATACAGTTTTAGTTTTTATTTTTTCAATTCAAGCACAGACTGTCTCCAATTTGATGTAAGGTCAGAAAGTACATCATTTATTAATGCATACAAAAAGTAAAATAGTTTAAAAGTAATTGTTTGCAGCCACCAGGGAAAAAATAAAGCCGCGTCTACGAATCTGTATTTATTACTGAAGCTCATCATGGAAACACAAAAACTTTAGACAGTCCTACTATCCACCAGCAAAAGTTCAATCTTTCATGAATTTTGATCATATTTTGATTGAACTGACTGGCAAATAGGTGTTAATTTCACACATGTTGATCTCTAATGTGCTTCAGAGCAGTAACCAGGGTGATGCAAGCAAGTTGAAACCTGGTGATCTTAAAAAAGACGCGAAAGAGAGATAAAATCTTTTTTTTTTTTTTTTGCCTGTCCCATGTGGTTCTTTAGACGTCAGAATTGTTGTCTAAAGACCAGCAAGGATACCCAATGGATTTACTTTGCCAAATGGATCATCACGGCCTTGGCGTATTGGTCCATTTGATCGACATTTGTTGTTATTATTTATTTTATTTTATTTTCAGTTGTTACAGACGGGACAGACATGACTCAGGGATAGGAAAGGGAGAAAGAAAGATGAAGGAAAAGAAAAACAGAAGGGAAGAGGGACAGTGAGAAAGGGCACTTAAAACGAGAAAGAAGAGAAAAAGAAATCTCCTGGATCACCTGTTGAGAGAAAAAGAAGAGAAAACAAGCCAAAAAAACAACAACAGAGCAACATACTAAACACAGCACCATCACGTTAATCTAGCTAAGTGTAAACAGCAGTAAATACTAAATATTGAATGTTGTTGTGTAGCAAGCAGGACCGACAGCGCACAATGTGCTTGGATATAGCAGCCAATAAAGGTTTGTGTCTATGAACAGTGAACACCCGTGTGCACACCTGTGTGGATCAGCGCGCTTGTATTCAAAAGGTTTCCCCATGTAATGGTCTGCTAGAGGATGTAGAGAGCCATGGCTCTGTCCTCCAGGGCATGAAGCAGGCATGGAGGAGATCCAGGCTCCAGACATCCAGAGGCCCCAGAGTGCGAGAGCCCAAGGAGGACCACCGGAGGGGCATCCGTGCCACCCTTCTGGGAAGAGCTGAGGAGAGCCCCAGATGAGGGGTCACCCAGTAGCCACTGAGCAGAAGCCAGAGGGGGCTGCAGTGGCGTGCCCGCTGGCTCTGCCGGCAGCCAGCTGTGCCAGAGTGAACTAAGCCACAGGCCCAGAGGCCAGAGGCCAGAGGCCCGAGGGCCCCCTTTGCCCCGGAAGAGGCCTAACCGAGCAACAGGCACCAGGCACCAGGCCCCGCCAAGTAGTCACCGGGAGTGAGCTGGTACATACCTGAGCGCCCAGCACTGGACACCAAGAACCACCAACGCACCGACCCCTGAGGGCATCAGTTACCAGCAGGGAGTGTGGTGAGGGGAGATAGGCCTTTGGAGGGCCTGGGAGTTCCCAGAGAGGTGGAGTGTAAGACCCGACCTGTCACTAATCTGAAGGTCGGTGGTTCGATCCCAGGCTGCCTCCTGGCTGCATGCCAAATATCCTTGGGCAAGATACTAACCCCATGTTTGCCTACTGGTGGTGGTCAGAGGGCCCGGTGGCGCCAGTGTCCGGCAGCCTCGCCTCTGTCAGTGCGCCCCAGGGCAGCTGTGGCTACAATGTAGCTTGCTATCGCCAGTGTGTGAATGGGTGAATGTCTGAATGTAGTGTAAAGCGCTTTGGGGTCCTTAAGGACTAGAAAAGCACTATACAAATGCAGGCTATTTACCATATAGACACAGACACAAACATGCATTCCCACCCTCATGCACACATATACAAATACTCAGCACTCACCCAACGTAGGGATAGACATACATGGACACTGTACACACAATCACACACAATTTTATCTCACACACAAAGAGATAAAATCTTACTTCACAGTACAGGCCTTTGATTGTTTAACACACCACATTATGTGGTCTTCCTAGAAAGCAGTATAGACAAGGGATCAAGAATAGCTTGAACACAGTGGAGTGTTTAGCCATTAAAGATGAAGATATGTCCATTTAGGGAAAAGAGCTGGTACGGAACAAAGCACATCATAAATAGTGCTGGGTGTGATGGCGTGTTACTATAATCACACACTTTCCAGTTACTGTACTACAGTAAATGCATTTCATTTCATATAGAATAGAATAGAATTAGAATTCAACTTTTTTGTCATTGCACATGTCACAGGTACAGGGCAACGAAATGCAGTTTGCATCCATCCAGAAGTGCTTTAGCCACGATATAGATATATTACAATATACATTAGCAATAATATAGATATGTAAGTATATTACAGAAATGGGTCTATTATGGTATGTTATAATGTACACGGTATGAAGTATGTTATGAATATTCTATAACTATAAGTATGCACAGGCTGTAGTGAGTACAAGCTATGTACAGGATATAAATATGAAAAACTATACAGAATATGAAATAAAAAAAACTATACAGAAATCTGAGATATACAGTTATACAGAAATGTGAACTATGCAGGTTATAAACAGTTGTTGGATTAAAAATTATTGTATGTACAGAATGATTATTTACACAGAACTATACAGTAGTGCAAGATAAGTGAGATATGTGGATAGTTTCTACAGAGGCTATATAAAGTGTAAGTGGTTGTGAGTGGTGGTTCAGTCCATGTTATTATTGTGTGTTTGAGGGTACAGTTGTCCATTGTGTGTGTGTAGGTGGTTGTGGGTCAGTCCATGAGTTTAATGTGGGTCATATGACGGAATAAGCAGAAATAATGTAACGAGTAGCATAGTACCATATATATATATATACTTTATATGGGGAGTAATAAATATTATATAACAGACTGTATTACCTGTAGGAAATGTGCAATACATGGCTTTCTTTGGGTAATAATGGATTGACAGTGTCAACTTTTGTTGGGCGAGAACATGCCAGCCTTATGTTGACAGCCTGTTGTGCTGCATCTTGGAAAAAACGTATTTAAATCTAAATGTATGAATGTGAGCTTAAGTGCAATCCTGTGTTTCAGAAACTGTAACAGTAGGAACACTCCATTTATAGATTTCCATAAGACTAAGACGGCAGACTGAAAAGCTTTTACTTTTACAACTGCTACTATGGGTCAAGGCGACCACAAATGCTATTGACCTGCATCTGTATTTGACTTGTAAATGTCTTTTTCACCCCCTTTAAACTGTACACTAACAAAGAACCACCGGAACCATAAAACTGACAGTTAAATAATATAAGTAACATTATTACTTACATATTGCTGATACTAATACTAATGTTGGCATTCAGTCACTTGAGAGGCCAAACCTTGTGAAACTGCTTTCACTAAGCCTTCAACATTAAAGCATAAAAGCTTAAAATTAAGGCAGATATATTTTCACGCTTACTGCCAGGAAGAGCAGCTACAACAGAAGGTGGCTGTAAGCAATCGAGAACACAGCAAATTCCATGTAATGTCAGTGAAATGATGCAGCTTACACAAAGGGTACAAACATCCCTGCTGTGAAATGGTGTCATGCCTTTGTGAAATAATCCTATATTTTCAAATTCAATTCAGTAATACAATGACGGAAAAAAAAAGCACAATGGCTGTTCTCCTGAGAAGCAGATGCTATTGTGTGCTTGGGGTGGCCCTGTAGTCATGGATATATGGTGACAATTGTGAATTATCATTTGCTAGGTGCAACAAATTACTCAGTGGTGTCCTACTTTTAAAGACATATTAGAGTCTACTGCGCTCGGGGCCAAGAGAGCGCTGACTGAGGGAGTGAAACAAGTGAAAGGAAGCGTCTACAAGCGTCTATCGGGTGAAGAAGAGAGAGGGTGATACGGAGAATTATAGCTAATGAGAAAGTGCAAATGGTATGTGAGAGGGAGGAGGAACTTCTGAAGTGCAGAAACTTTGACAGAGCTTTGCCCTATTCCATCTGCTCAGCTATCATATTTGAAAGGCAAAATTACATGGTACATCAAATTCCCCTGCACAGTTAACATCAAATTGTCTCAGCGCTAACATCCTAATTCTTTCACTGACAAAGACAAAGGCTGCATTTTTTTTCATTTCACCGAGAACCTGCAAAGTTTTGGATTAGAAACAACCTGACATTTTTCTTTCCAAGGCGAGCGAGATGAAGTGCTAATTTAGGCAGAATAAATAGAAAGCGGTGGCAGGATGTCACAACTGTGGTGGTGGGTGAGACCGGCGTGACCTGACTCCTGGTTATTTCTTTGTTTTGACGAGGTCACAAATGTTAGGCAGATATTGGATTCCCACGAGCGCTGAATGGGAATGCTGAGGCAGAATTAGAATGACCACAGAATGACTGCAGCGGGTATCCTAATGAAGCATCTCAGTCCCTCTGTTTAGATGACCCATTTTCTCTTCCTCTCTCTTTTTCTTCCTTCTCTCACTAATACAGATGCCCCAAATTCTTCAGAGGGAAGAATATGCATAAATTTAATTAAAATTATTGGGTGAGATTCGTATAGCCTCCCTCTAAACCATTAGTTCTTGGGCTTGCTCGGACTATGGCAGGTGAGGAGTCTGATGGGGTCAGTCCTCCTTCTTGGGAGAAAATGTCACAGTGAAAATGGTAAATTACAATAACACAAATGAACTTTCACTTTAAAGGACAAGATGGGATTGAAAATGTGTGTTTTTTATGTATGGATGAATGAATTGATTTTTCCTTAAGGGTTTCTGCAAAACTTTTAGAAATAAGAAACAGATTTTGGAGGGTTTATGAAGTAAAAGTGTGAGGACTAGTCCAAATTGCAAACCATTGCAAGATAGATGGGGATTTTGTTAAATATCTTGCAATTACAAAATTCCCGTGGGCAACTGATTATACAGTACTCAGACACCCAGTGTAAGTGAACACGGTTGTTAGTTCAATAAGAGATGCTCTATTTCCATGCTTGAGCTAGACTGTGCTCTACCAAGGGGCTTGGACAGCATGAAGAGGACGGTGTTTTTAACTAGTTTTATAATTTCCCCACCTTCTCAGATAAGAAATGATTCATAAACACTTTAAAACTGCCCCTTTTTAAAAAAAAAAACATACACATACAAACAGGGGGAAATGAACAGGGAAAGAAAATCACATATTTAAAACATAAACAAACCAAAGGGAAAACACAGCTCGATTCACATAGTTTACCTTTTCTCCTATAAGTATTTTTAGCAATGAAGTTCAGTAATACGACTACTTTTTCAGTTATGAGTACTGAAGGTACTGTATTTTAAAATTCAATAATTAAGCCACGGTTTGCTAGTACCTATTTTCTTATGATAACTTCTTCAGCACTTGTACTCATTTGTCTTATCCAGGAGCATACTATATTTTTGTCACACTTTCGATTACAGCCCACAGTGTATTGCACAGTGCATTAATGCTGTAAGTAGGAGTGACTGAGGTTTAGTCATCACGGAAACATGTTATACATACAGTAAGGTTTAGTACCAAATTACTGATAACTAGGGCTGGGCGATATGACCCAAAATTCATATCTCGATATTTTTTAGCTGGATGGCGATATAAGATATATATCTCGATTTTTTTTTTTAAGCCATAAGTTAAGAACAAAAAGAGAGTTCTTAGTCACACTGTGTCCCAGATGTCACACGGGCACTTTTATTTACATACAGCGTAGATGTACATGAAGAAATTACTCAAAAATAAATTATCAGCATTTATTAAATAATCATGGTCCATAAATAAAAGAAAACAATGTTGTTTTTGTGCATAACAAAAAGCTCACAATTGTGCAGTCAAAATGTAAACTAATAGACGCTGAGCGTAATAACAAAGAGACAGATTTCACAGCTGCACCACGTCTCTAAACAGGTGCCATTTGTGGTCCTTATACACACACAGTACGTATCACTCCGCGAGGCTCCTCCCCGGTAGCCGTAATCCTCCGACATCAAGCCGTGCAGCTCCGTAGCTTAGCAAAGTCATATTAAAACATTTTTTGACAGATTGCTGAGCGCTGTGTACCACATAAAATCGGTTTGCGGTCAGTAAGCACAACCAGAATTCATACATAAGGCGCACTGTCGAGTTTTGAGAAAATGAAAGGATTTTAGGCCGTGCAGCCCCTCCGGGCTGCATGTCGTTAGCGCGGTTAGCTCGCTAACACGTTGACGCCGTCCAGCCCCACGCACGGGGCCATCCGCGGTAACTCGCTAACGGAGATTTTCCGCTTTCATCTTGTCATTGCCTGCAGGTGAAGCTATGGGGGAGGCGGAGTTGTGTTCAGTGAAGGAGAGGCGAGGCCGAGTAACGTTGCGTAGAGACAAAAGTGGACGAAAGAGAGGCAAACCTGCGGCTCCACAAGTATAATTATAACGTAACATAGGCTATATCGATATAAACGATATTGCCACATCTTATATCTCGTATGAAAATATATCGATATTTTTAAAAAAACTCGATATATCGCCCAGCCCTACTGATAACTACCTAAATCATTTTCATGTTTCTGAAATGGTTAGTGTTTTTTTTCTTCATAAGATTTATTTTCATTTTTAAATTGAAAAACAAACAAACAAAAAAAAGAAACAAACAAAAAGCTCACAAACATCTACAACTAACCACAACATGGCAGGCCATTGTGACCACAGGAGCACTCCTAGGTGCACACTGTTGTATCCATGCCATTCAAGGATAACCTCAGACATCCGAAAACCAAACACAAAAAGTAATAACATAATGAAAATAACAATAATAATAACATAATAACATTGGTAATTACAGAAAGAATTAGGACAAAAAAAAAAAAAACCAAAAAACAAAAACAAGAACTCAAAAAGCAAAACAAAAAGCACAGAACATCATACGAAACCCCTTCAGTCAATGAGCAACCTAATTAAGTTTTGTATTACACTAGGCAGAGTAATCCAAAATCTACAAATCATAAATAATCATAAGTAATGCCACTCTGCACAGTTGTTGTTGTTGTTTTTTTTTGTTGTTTTTTTAAAAAAAAAAACGAACTTTCTCATCCCTGTCACTCGTCCATGATGTAACTATAATGATGGATGATGATGGTTCATGTCAATAAAGTTGTGCTTTAGGAGCTAGTTACCACTAAAGTGAGCCTAAACAATTGTGAGAACAAAACCATTTAAAAAAAATGTATTTATTTTTTAAGTAGAAGGTTTTTTTTTCAAATGCAACCTTTCACACAGCTCACCAAGTAGCACCAAACTGTTTCTATGCAGCTTGATAGTAATTCTGTCTGGTAGCTTAAACTGTATGTTACAGGAAGAAAGACAATGTTAAGGTGTGTTAATTCCACTCTCAGATTTGGAGCAAGATAAGAGAAAGAAAGGACACGAGAGAACGCAAGTTTAAGAACTGCTCAGCAAGTGACATGTCTGGCAGCTGGCGTTGTAGACACTGCAGAGGAGGTGTGGCTTTTTCCCAAACAGCAACACTGGCAATGTGTCACTGCTCTAAAAAAGTCCTGGGAGCTCGGCTGCTGTGCACCTCTCCTTTATGAGGCACCCAATTAGACTGCATTTGCTGCTTCAGTTTTCAATTTATTGCATTACACGACACTGCATTTAACACTTCTCCACTCATACGTTCATTTACCCTGCTAACGTCACCCACCCTTGAGTGGAATGATTATGCAATAGTTAGTATTGTCACCTCACAGGAAGAAGGTTACAGATTTGAATCTCCTGGGTGGCTGGGACGTTTCTATGTGGACCCGTGCCCAGATGGGTCACCTAGATTTCTCTGGCTTCCAGAGAAGCACAGTATGAATGTATGATTAAATGCAACTTACAGTCTAAATCACTTTGAGGGATCAAATCGACTAGAAAAGCACTATATAAATACAAATAATAAAATATTTCTTAATTGCCATTTGCGTCTCCCTTATTGACATTTTTTAAACTTTTTAAATTAAACATTGGATTTGATCATGTCATGTTCCTGGAGTTCTCTGGTATTTTCATGCACAGAACTGTCAATCATGTTGTATTGTTTAAATTGTCTATTTTACGGCAGTACTAGGTAGTGCAGTCCAGCGTAGTGCAGGCTAAATTTGTTAACTTGCAGTGTTACCTTGCAGGTCTTGAAAGACGCCTACAAATAAAATGTATTATTATTATTGTTATTGCAGTTGTTTCTGTTATCTAAGATAATTCTTTTTATCCCCCCACCCCCACCCCGCCCACCGGCATAAGCTGTTTTTTCTCTGCACTGATGGCCTTCGCATCAGCAAGGAGGAGCAGATTTCACGTGTCACTGCTCCTGTAGCTGCACAATTCTGCTTGTGTGTATGTGCTTACATGTGTTTTTTTTCCCTCTTCTCAAGCATCTGCTGTCAACCAGTTGGTGAAAAACGAGGTGAATATAAGTCATCTGGTGAGAAGTAGTCACTAATAGGATCGAGCCTGCTCCTTCTTCGCAACATAAGCACACAGACACATAACTTCAGCACACATAGACTGTTGGAGACATTCACACTCTCAGACACCTCCACAGGAATGAGCTATGGCCTTATTACCCACCTCACTTCCTAGCAGCCGGTGTCCTCCCGTAAAAGCACAACAGTGTTCCTATCCTCTCTCCTACACATCATCCATCCATCCATGCTCCCTCCTCTTTTCAACATTGCCCTAATGTTTTCCTGGGACTTTTTTGCCTTCACATTCTGCTTTCTTTCTACTATTCTCCCTTCCTCCGCTCTTATTTTCTCTTTACCTCATTTACTCTTTTGCTCCACATCTCCCCTCCTACCTCTTTTCTTTGGCATCCCACCTCAAGCACCTGATTTCTACCCTGAATTAAAATAGCCTCTTCCGCACCTCTTTCTTCAGCATGGCACCTACCTGATTTAGTCAAAGCTCTTCTTTCCCTTTACACCTCCACTCTTGCCTCCCTGCTCCAATCCTATCTTAACCCATTCCTTTCCTTTCCATCATATACCTCTGTGGCTGATCTACTTACCTTTCTGCTCTCGATCACTCTTCCCTATTCCCTTGACTCCTCTCCTGCTTTCTCCTAGCCTCCTTTCTTCCCTGCCCCCCTCTTTTCTCACCCCATTTTTTTCCTCCCAGCCCTAACACCTGCTGCTGAAGATGTCTAGACCAGGAATGAAATGAGGATGGAGAGAGGGGCGAGGACGTGGTGCATGTGTGCACAAATAGGACGATAAAAGACAGGAAAAGCATGGAGAGAGAATATAAGGGGCGAAAATGTTTGAGTAAAAACAGAAAATGGTTTGAAGAATGAGTAGATGTCATGAGGAATGCAGATATGTTGTAAATAGGTTCGCAAATTTAAACCGAACTGATTGTTGTCCATTTTTAGAAGAAAAAAGATTTACTACTTCTCGGTGGTTTCTTTTCAGCTGTCACTTTCAGATTTTTCTTTTCATTCTAAATTGTTTGGCTTCTTCCAGACAACACAGCAGCAATCATTTTTTATGGTTCACTGCTTCACACCCACTGAACACCTCTGTCTACCCATCTGTAATTTCATTTTTGATCTGAGAAACCTACCCAAGTCACACATTGTATCAAAGCGAAGGAGCGTGATCTAAGAGGACTTTTCTCCGTTTCTTCCTTATGAACAACATGAATGAAATTTGTGCCATCAGTCCAGGCATATCACCACGCATAGAGTCCGTGTGGTGGGATTAGAAGAAAGGATGAAAAATAAAGAAAAATACAAAAAAAAGGGGCCTCGACTAAATGATGAAGGAAATGAGGACAAACAGATGCTGGATTACATCTTTAAATGGCAGTTACACACTGAGAGAGAGTTTTGTTTGATGGCTCGCTTGTTTGTGTGGTTCAGAGTGTTATGTGTGTGTGCTTGACAGGAGGAGGTGTCCTGTCTGTAGTAGGATGTGATAATTAACCTTTCTCCTGCTGAGCGCTGCTATTAAAGCTAGGGCTGTAAATGAATCTTATCACGAAAACAACATATTACACAACTTCACTTGTTTAGAGCTGTTGTACATTCAGAGTGAAATTGTAAATTGGACTGGTTCATGCAGAGGCCATTCTGTCTGCTCATGTCTATCTGTGCTTATCTTTATGTGCGCTTACTTACCTGTCACTTCAAATTCATGGCCAGACCCACTGGAGAAACCTTTTACTTTAAAATCAAATAGAATTATTCAAATTTCTGTATTATCTGTTGACATCCAAATTTATGATTTGGCTTTTCTTTCTTTTTTTCCCTCTTACCTGCTGCTTGGAGGGATGAAAACTACTAGATTTACTGGCAGCAGTTTCACAACATAATGCAATCATGTGCTTAGATTTAAATTGCTGTGGTCAAAGTTAATATAGAAATGTTTTGATTAGTTTCAAAATTACTTTTTTCTGTAGAAAATAATTATTTTTATCAATGCGTACAACTTTAGTTAGGGGAATATGTCTGTGTAGGTTCTCAGTCATTCAGGTCATGGTATTCTAAGCAGCTTGGAAAGAAAGCGACTAGACTTCTTTGAGTTTCGTGAAGACCTCTCGGATGAGAGGTCAAACATCTTCAAGAAACCAGTTGCTTTCTTTCCAAGCTCCTTCGACTTCTGTTAGGGGAGTTGAACAGTCCTCCTGGTCACAACACAAGAAAACTAAATACGAGGGATTTTTGGAAATAACAGGGTCACTACTCTTCCTCCCTTAGCAGATTTAATGGCAGCAGACAGCAGTGGGTTTAAGTTAAAATGCTAGCTTGCATTTTGCCCTCTCTGATATTTCTGGTTTGCTAGTCTAGCTGGGAAGTGGATCTCTTTGCTTCCCTGAATCTGACTTAAACTTCCAGAGCTTTAAGTCACAGTATAAGTGACAGTGAAATATAACATGGGTTTTATAGATTGGTGCTCAGAAAACTACATAAATATGCATACAACTGACACAAATCAAAGTCGGAAAGTGGCAAACCACGTAAGGTTGCAGAGTTTCAGAATTAAAGTACATTGTGGAGACTCTGGAGAGTCTCCAATGCTCTACAGAGCTCCTAATGCTCTGCCGAGTTTTTAACCCCCTCTAGCATTAACATCAGCATAAAACTCATAAAACTGTGAACCAGGAGCTTGATGGCACGGGTTTCCATGGCAGCACAGCTCCTGCAGGTGTAATGTTTAGGTGGCGCTGTACATTTGTCCATATTGTGTATGTTCTCAAACACATGCATAATATTAACAACCTGTGCGTGAATTAATTTAATCAATATACCAACATGATTGTGCTCCTGAAAGACAGATAATTTTGAAACAAAATATTGATTGTACACTGTCTCTGCCAATGTTTAGCTACAACTCTATGCAACTAAATGCAGGTGGAAATTAATGGATAGATTTTATTGATTCTGGGTATACTGGGCAATCCAGAGATGCATCTGGATTGCCCAGTATACCCAGAACTGTATATACGCATAACTGTCAGGTTCTTAGATGTAGTCTATTTTATATTTAATGCTAATTGTAAATGATTTCAGTGTGCTAGAAAAAACATTATGCCTCCATAAATTCTACATTAATATGATGATTTTACAGTTGAATATTGCTGGGTACAAGTTTCTGTCTGAAGAATAAAAACACAAATGAGATTATGAAGCGATGAATTACTGATGACAGAGAAAAAAAAAACAGGCGAAAACTTGATATGACAGCAGAGATACAAATCGAGAAATATGGAGAAAATAAATGAGGAAGGAGGAAAGAGACAAAAACACACTTCAAAAGCGTTGGTTAGGCATGACACATAAAACTTAGAGGTTAAGGTCTAAGCACTGGTTTTGACCCAGGACTGTGACCTTCCAAAATCATTGATTTGGCTCAAATACAGTATCTGGATCGCCTACCCAACGTCACTGTAAATTAATTTTTTTATTGGTTGTATCATTTAACACAAAGGCAAAGACTCATTTGGATCAAATTGATTGTAGCCCTCAGAGATTTTTTTTCCTTAAAAAAAACCAAAAGCTGTAAATAGAATATTTAACAGGTGTTGTGTGTAGGTACATGAACGATCACAAATTCAAAAATGCCTTAATGTATGAAAAGCCATTCATTATTTCATGAAAACCTCATTAACTGCCAGGAGTCTCATTCTCTCAAGGACCACTTAAATTCTAATATACTGAAAGGTTAACATAGATATTTTTTATAGCCAATGAGGCAAAACATGTTGTCTACTTCACCTTTAATTATTTTTTTAATGCATGAAGTCATGGATAAATTCATTATGATTCAACTTCCCTTATCGTGCAGTGTAACCTTTTGTCTCAATAGACAAATTGTTTCCATTCAGTATCAGTTCTGATCAACTGAGAAAAACTAAATAATGGTTTTCCATTAGTATTACAGATCATTTAACCCTTTAAATATATTTTAAACAACACAATTTACATCATTAACAATGATTCTAGCTGGTGAGTGCTTGGAGACAAGTCACCATCTTCCACAAATTATGTAACTACTGTAATTTGCTAGTGACCAAAGACCAAACCTTCTCTATTTCACAGAAAAGTCAAAATCCTGTTTCAGCATAATACTGAAAACTATTCCATGGATTTGTTACTTCTAGGCTGGACTATTGTAATTCCTTATTATGAGGTTTTTCTAAGATGAAAAAAGTTAATCCAAAATACTGCAGCGAGTGTACTATCCAGAAAGAGAGATTATATTTGACTCATATTAACTTATTTTCATAGGTTCCCTGCAGACCATGTCATTTTCAAACTGCAAGCTTACTCATGGTTCCTAGAGTTTCCTCATGTAGAATGAGAGGCTCCTCACCTGTGAAACCAGCTCCCATTTTGGGTTCAGGACACAAATACCCTTTGTTTTTAAGAATAGGTAAAAATGTTCCTTTTTGGATCAGATGACCTTAGCATAAACCTTAGTTATGCTGCTGTGGGCTCAGGCTGGGGGGGGGGGGGGGGGACTTCCCATGATACACTGAGCACTTCTCTTTTCACTCAACATGCCATTATTGAATGTCACTTTAGTCTACTCTCTCCTTTAGCTTGATGTTGATGGTCTAGCTAAGCTCCTCCTTTTCTCTTGTCTTGGTAAATGGTTGATGCTTACTAGGCCCGATTTTGCTGTGGGTCATCCTTATGAATATAGTGCAATACCTTTCCTATTGATTAGGGAGGACAGGGTATTCAGCTGACCCAAAGCCGTTGATTTTGAACATAAAAGCAATGTTAAATAGAAATACTGTAAAAAAAAACACCTTTATGAAAAATGCAAACAAATATCTATATAATTATGTCTACACTTAAAAGAAAAAATCATTTGCATGATGTCTATTAGTCTATCATCAAAGTAATCCTATCATAATTATTTACACTTCAGTGCATGTATGGCATATAATAGTTAATAGTTTAATTTTAAAGGTGCTAGGTTACTGAAAATACCGAAAACAAACACTGATTTAAGAAATACAGCAGTGTTATAATATGCTTCCTAGCAGGACAATGAATTATTAACACAGATTTTTATTATCTTACTTTTTAAACTAGAAGGGCTGACATAGCAGAGGGGTACATTGTTGTTCCAGTTTTGTTTTAGGAAACCCAGTATCAAATGTTCAAAACATTTGTTCCATAATAATCATATTTTATTACATTTTTTACATTTAATATTGCGTAAGGAGCACTTTTTCCTTTTGGACTGTATTTTTTTTTAAATACATGTAAAGCACCAATACCTCATAACTGTACTTAAGTACAGTGCCTGGTGAATTTTTGCTTACAAAGATTTACGTGCACAAAAAAATTAAACAAACCTCAAGAGTATCAAGTGAGGGCCAATGTGGCAGATGGGCCAGCAGTAGAGTAACATATGACTTTGTGCCCCGAGTATCTTCAGTAGCAGCACGCCAGCCAAACCTTAGCCACTAATGAGGCTCCACACAAAGTCCCAGCAGAGCCCACTCAAAACACTGAACCAGACACAAACACAAGGAAGACACAGAGACTAAGATGTAGGCATATGCCCTCCCAAGCGCACATGCACACACACATGCTTTTTCACACTACCTCGGGTAACAATAAAACGCAAGCACACACACACACACACACACACACACACACACACACACACACACACACACACACGCACAAATAATTGAGGTTTGTACCAAAGGTTAACATTGCACCTTTGGTAAAAAAACCTTCTTAAATTCTTTGTTGGACCGGCATCCCTCTCAGCTTGTCCTTCTGAAGTAGATGTGACATAGCCTGCCATGATTATTAGTATTTTATTCCACTGTTACTGACACGTTCCAGTGTTAAGCATTCAAAATCAAAGATTAAACCTTTAACAACCTTTTGCTCCTTTCACTGTTAAATCTAAAAATTCTTTCAACATCTTTCAAATAATGTTTTTTTTTTGGTAAAACGCTGCTTTGTCCATTTTCTGTAACTATGAATAACTTTCCAAAAATGATTTCTGCTTTATCACAGAGAAAGAATACCTGTGAACTGTAGTTTACCCAACACACGCTGCTTACTTTAGCTGAATATGAATGTACATGTGCACTCTGTACAGAACTCTGCACTGATGCATCGTGACTTTATTTTAGTTAACCTATTATTACCTATTTTTACCATGTTGTTCAACAGAGTGAAAAAAGGAGAAATAACTAAACTTTTACCCTGAACTTTAGTGAGTCATTAGATCTTCTCTCACTTAAACAGCTGAAAAATAAGTTTTCTGCTCTTAGAACAGGGGTAGAAATATTGGAGTTGTTGTACAATCATCTTTACCTGTATTTTATCCTACCAAACAGGAGCATCATTTACTTGCATCATTTTTCGGTATGGTTATGAGTTAGAGTTATGAGTATGGTTATAGTGCAATAATAAGTGCAATAATCCTTTCTGTCATCGTTGTATTTTTACTCAGTTGTATATAGTATTTGTATTTGTATTCTATTTTTATCTTATTGTATATTTATTTTATTTTATTCTACTGTATATAGTATTTTATTTTATTCTATTCTGTACAGTTGTGTACTGTATTTATTCTTATTGTATTCTAATTTTTGCCTCATAACTTTTGCACTGTCCACTTCCTGCTGTGACAAAACAAATTTCCCACGTGTGGGACTAATAAAGGTTATCTTATCTTATCTTATCTTATAGGTTCAAAAGATAACAGAATATTAACCATTTTGTCTTTTTCACCTGTTCCATCATCTCTGCTTTCATCCTTTCACTGTTCAGACTGAGGCTGCTGGCTGAGCTCTGGGTAGCTTTAGCTTTAGCAACTTTGCCTTTGTTAGCATCTTTAAAATATACATATTCAGCTGGATGATAGTCATTTCAGTGTCTTATTAAGTTTGTTATTACAAACATTTTCATGGTAGTCCCCCAATGGTTTATTTGGCAAACATTCCATACTGTCTCCACCAGAGATGGGCAGTAACGCGTTACTGTAATCTGATTACTTTTTTCAAGTAACGAGTAAAGTAAGGGATTACTATTGCAAAAACGGTAATTAGATTACCGTTACTTTCCCGTAGGAACGCTGCGTTACTGCGTTACTAAAACCGTGATTTTTTGCGAGAATGTCTCACGACAGTGACGTAAGCGAGTGCGCCGTTAGTGACAACAGCTGTCTGCAGATCAACAATGGATCACATATCGATTGTGGGAGAGAGTATGAGCGTGCAGCGTTTAAAGCGTGGAAGTACTGACCTTACTTTGAGTTTGATTCCATAAAAAGTGACAAAAACATTAGCGTCCATTGTGCGTGGGAAGAAAACTTCTTTTTACAGCGAAAAAAAACCCTAAACTTCCAAGCAAGCACCGAGTGCGCCATGACGTAATGGGAAACTCACAGAGAAAGTTGCGGATTCTTCAACTGACCGCGGCACACCTGCACCAGGGTAAACCTCCGCCTACCGCAGTCCTGCTTTACAGGTGAAAATAGAGCAACAGCACCGCTGAGTGTTTGACTTTATTTATTTTCAGCTGTGTTTTACTTGCATCTATTTGAAAGAGTGAGTGTAAACACAAAAATATTTTATTTTATGTGCTGGAATGTGCAGAAAATAGTTTTAAATGTTAAACTAATTTATTCAAGTCAGAGAATGTTGCATATAATTAAATTTTTGCTTGATGCATAAAGTTAAAAGATTAAAACTGATAAAACAAGTTTAAAAAAAGAGACTTTTCCATTTGATTACATTTTGTATGATGGATTATGCAGTAAAAGTAGAAAGATCTATCGCTTTATCACCTATTCAGGTTGTAAATCGTGTTTTTAAAAAGTAACTAAGTAACTAAGTAATTAATTACTTTTGAAAATAAGTAATCAGTAAAGTAACGGGATTACTTTTTGGGGGAAGTAATCAGTAATTAGTTACTGATTACTTTTTTCAAGTAACTTGACCAACACTGGTCTCCACTCAAAGTGAGGGGCTTCTACTCTAACAACATGTTAGCATGTAGCTGTGGCGCTGCTGTTCCCGTGTTGTGCATACATGAAAAGGTAATGTAATGTGACCTTCCAGGCCAAGAACACTGGAAACTGTCTGATTCCAGTTGCATCCCAGTTGAGCGTTGCATCTCTAGTCTTCTGATTACTTTGCCATTTGCCTTTTTTATCAGCGTTGTCTGGACTTTACAGCTTTTGTTGCTTTTGCTAGTTAGTTTATTAAAGTTACTTTTCCTATTCATGCTGCCTGAGTGCCTGTGCTTGGTGTCCTCTTACCAGAACTCCACATAACAGTGACATTGAAGATATTACAGAGACATCTTTTATGCCCAAACACAAGGTCAAACCCAGCTGTATGGCATTGAAGCACATTTAATTTTCTTTTGAAAGTATTGTGAGTCTGCTGATATTATTACAGAACATTGCAGCCTGAAAGTAATAAGTTTGAGATTTACTAAAGCTGAAACCTGTAGTCTACAAATAAACAACAATATTGGCATTGCTTTTTAAAAACTGTAAGGTATTTTTATTTTTTTTGCTCTTGTTGATTTGCAGACGGGTTCAGATTCAGTCGTAAGATGCCACAGAAGAGGACTTACTGTGTTTTATTATAGTTTGTGTACGGAATTGCCAAACAGCTTCTCATTATATGTTGATTTAAAAATATTTATTGCCTAATACAAGGATGAAAATATATCACACGTGCTATAAAATCCCAATGGAAAGTGTAATACTGGCTGCTGATTCTGCTCTGTACATTTCAGACCATGGCTATACCAGCTGAGTGCAGTGGGAGTGCTACCCAGAGTGTCTCTTTGTTATCTTAACACAATTTCATTGTGTTTCAGTGAGCAGAATACTGAGCCAAATAAATTTTGAGGACGCAGACTGTTCCGTGAAACACACACTGTGCCAAGTGCTGATGGCATGCTGTGTTTTATGGGTAGAAAATCAGACGAAGAAAAGTACTGAACAAGAAAAGGAAAACATGAAATGAGACACTCTTACCTTAAGAAGCACTTCAGCACTTCAAACTGCAAAGAAAAGGAGCGAAACAGGGGAGAGGCAGAAGGAGAGAGGGAGGGACAAGAGGGGAGACGAGAGGGGGAAAAAAGAGAGACTGAAATTAGATTACCATAGGGTGCAACAACTTTCCACTTTACAGGAAAATATCTGAGATAAAACTACAGACATTTTTTGAAGGAGTGATTTAATTTCACAAGCAGTGCTGTTGTGCATTTCTCTGCAATTTCATTCCCTTGCCTTCGGCAACACATACAGTACTGAGCATTTATAGTTGACTGGCCTGCATGCATTTTGAAAAATAATTCTTTGTGAGGATGTAAAGAGTCATTTCAACAATTTTCAAGAAGTCCAGTAAAATTGATTTGGACGTAGTTATCAAAAGCACAATTACCTCTTGAGTTCAGTTTTGAGTATTTTTAATGACATCACTTAATCAGTGTTTTACACTGATAGATTACATGAAATTAAAAAAACGATAAAATGACTGTGATTTTATTTAAAGTTTTAAATGTCGAGCAGGTGTGCTTTGACAGGTTTGACTAAGAATATGGAGAAGATTTACAAGAGGAAACAAAGTGAAACCATTTCTCCTGCTCCGAATGTCACTTGACAGTTGTTTTCTTCAAAAAATAGAAAATAAAAGAAGCTGCTCTTAAGTTTAGTTTTGATGGGGCTGCTCAAATGTAAACAGAATTTAAACAAAGAAAAAAATTGTAAGGCATTATAAATAAAAAAAAATCTCTGTACAGTATGTATTCTTCAAACCTGAGTTTAAAGCAGAAAATACTACTTTGCTAGGTATTGTTCTTCTCTCTTATCCGTTGCCAACTACTGACTTTCTCTACTTCACACTGTCACATTCTCCTGGCTGCAATTCATGAAGCTTTGGAGAGAGATAGCACACACATTCACACTGCTAAAACACACTGACATGCCTAAAAAAAAAGAAGAAAAAAAAAACAAAATAAACAAAGACTGACCAAGAAAACTGCTTCCTAATTAAAAAACTGTAACAAGCAGGTGCTAAAGTAAGAAATGCTGACATAGACATTATAAAGGTTGACCAAACTTTAAAAATCATGTCTGTGCCTTCTAGCTGAGTTCGCAACATTAAAATAGATTACTAAAATAGAACCCAGGTTTCATTTTACTCACTTAATATGAAGAGAAGTTGTGTAATGAATCGTTAGCCCAACTGTACAAAAGAGTATATATATATATATATATATATATATATATATATATATATATATATATGTATATATATATTAGGGGTGCAACGATACTCGTATCGATATTGAACCGTTCGATACAGTGCTTTCGGTTTGGTACGCATATGTATCGAACAATACAAAATTTGTAATTTATTTTATCAACTTTCCTTCTGACGATGCTGTCTGTGTTGAGCGCTCAGTGAATCTGCGTTCGACTACTCCGCCTAGGCTGCACTGTTGAGCGCAGATCCACTGAGCGTTCAACACAGACAATATCGTCAGAAGGAAGAGCGCAGGGCAAGCTAGCGAGACAGAAGTTAAGCTCTCCTTGCAACATGGCAAATTGAACCTCCCCCACCCTCATTCAGATCTGGCGTTTGGAATTATTTTGGTTTTCATGTGACGTATGACCCTGAAGGTAAGCGCGTCATGGACTAAAGTAAAACAGTATGTTGGATGTGCCACGCAATGCTCAATTACATGGGTGGGAACTAGTGTGTTAGCGCAGTTAGCTCGTTAACGTGTTGGCCGTCTAGCCCCCCCCCCCGTTTATTAACATCTGCAGACGAACACTGCCGCTAGCTAACTGCTCAGCACGGCAACCGCACAGTAACAACAACACACAGAGCGCCCTCTGACCCCGGAAGGACACACCGTCGCAGCGAGAAGGTGTCACCCGTCACTATGGCAACATAAACAAAACATAACTGTACAAACAGAACCCCGAACAGCCCTGACCCGCTACATAGCCCCCACCTAAGGGGTCAGTCGTCCCCGACGACCCCATTACCCCACATAAAGTCCTGCAAATGTCCAGGTGCCTTCTTTTGGCGCACCGGCCGGTCACGACCGGCGGGGAAAAGTCACTCGGGTCAGAACATGAGGTGCCACCATCATCCCACTTCTGACACCAATGTGGCGAGCTCAGACAACGAGGAAACGGAGGTGTCGTTTGGTCTTGCTTCCCGTGAGCTAGCCAGGGAGCACAGCCGTTTATTGACATCTGCAGAAGAACACTGCCGCTAGCTAACTGCTCAGCGCGGCAACCGCACAGCAACAACAACAACAACAACACACAGGGCGCCCTCTGACCCCGGAAGGACACACCGTCGCAGCGAGAGGGCGTCACCCGTCACTATGGCAACATAAACAAAACATAGCTGTACAAACAGAACCCCGAACAGCCCTGACCCGCTACAATATGCTACTGAGAATATAGCCCAGAAGAAGCGTATAGTATAGCTTTTATTTTGGAAAGAGCCATTTCTCTGTAATAAACTCTCTTTTCCAAAGATGAGTGATTCCTCAATCAGATACAGGGCTCGCAAAATCGCTAGCCCGACGTCCCGGAGCTAGCGATTTTTCCAGTCGGGCTACCAAAATCTATCTCTGCCCTGCCCGTCGGGCTATTGTAGGAAGGAAAAATATATGTCAATGCTTTTGCATTCTTTCGGAAATGTAGCTGGGTAATTATGTCATTGGCATCAGTGAGCCACTGTCAATATGTGACATATTGAAATCGCGTTTGAATTTGCGCTTGTTTTTTGCTTTCACTTTGCAATCGCGCAAACTGTGTATAGAGAGCGACAGCACTGATTGGTGAGTGATGATAATTTGCACACCAATTCCTCTGACATCGTCTTATCAATCTTAGCTTACTATGCAAACATGACAAGTGAAATCTCCCGCAGCAAGCTTAAACATATGAGAGGTTGATCGCGCAGAGAATCGCTGACCGTTATGTGTGTGTGTGTAAAAGCAGTAGGATATATATTTTAGTTCTGCTGAGCCAAATAAGAGTGGTCAGGGTGAAGAAGTGACAGCCAAAGAAAAGCTTACCACAAAACGGAAAAGTTATGACAAATCAGACTATAAGGCAAAAAGAAAGTGCAGCTTTATGGTTTCATGGACAAAAGAATTTCTGTGGCTGCAATATGACGAGCTATATAACCAGGGCTGCACATAAGTGGTCCGCAGGTGCGCATTCGCTGTCAAAAAAAAAAAACCGCGCACAAGATATGAAGTTGCAACGCGTGTTTGCATACATAAGATTTTCTGGAGGAGGACAGACATTTGTTTAAAACTCTTAAAGATGTCGAAGAAGCTTCTTTAAGCAATTACTTTGGTGTTCCTCTACCTCCAAAGAAATGTCAGAAGGAGTCCGAACCACAAAAGAAGCGCGTATTCTCGGAAAAGTGGTTGCAGGAGGTGAGCTGGCTTCAAACAAATGATGAACACACAGAGATGTGGTGCGGAATGTGCCCACTCTAGCGGACAAAAACAGTGCTTTTTATATGGACGCAAACGCGCGTTGCAACTTCTTATCTGGTGCGCGTCTTTTATTTTGACAGCGAATGTGCACATGCGGACCACTTATGTGCACCCGTGTAAATAACATAATGTTCTGCCGGGTGTGTTGTTGGTTTTCTCTCGATTTCTGAGTCGACAAGCGCCTTTGTTACTGGGACCAGTCATTTTAAGAAAGGCCCCCATTAGAACCCATGAGAAATGCAAGAAATGCATTATTGCTCAGTCTGCAATATCTTTCCCAGAACAAACACCAATTGCAAATAACATACTAAAAATAAACCTGAAAAAATCTGTTTAGAACAGCGTACTATGTTGCAAAGAGTGAACTACCACTGGCAAAATTTAGCAGTCTTTGCAAACTTCAAGAAGCAAATGGCCTAGATCTTGGTTCCACTTGCCTCTTACCCGTGACTTCAGCGGAAATTTCAAATTCAGGCTCTGACACAGACTGATTCATGTCCTACACAGTTCTTACAAGTTCATAGAAATTTCTGTTTAATTAGAACCAAGTATTTGAGTTGATGATTGTAATTTTTATACAATGTTGTAATTTGTTTTTCAACAATTTTTTGATTAATGTTTTGTTTCCTTTACAATATTATACTTTAATGTATAATATTGTAAAGGAAACAAAACAGGAAACAAAACATCAATCAGAAAAATTGCTCTCTTTTTTATTCGGGCTACTTACATTTATTTTGGGCTACCAAAAACTGAAGAGTCCCTGCCCGAAGGGCTACCAGGGATTTTGAAATTTTGAGAGCCCTGAGATATATTTGTTTTTTTAATTACTTTTGTTTCAGCAACATTAAATTTAAAAACTGTACTTTTGAGTTAAAATATATATTTATAATTTTAATGAATGACAAATTAAAAAAGGCATGAACATTTTTTGTATCGAAAAAATATCGAACTGTGACACCAAAGTATCGAACCGAACCGAACCGTGAATTTTGTGTATCGTTGCACCCCTAATATATATATATATATATATATACAGTCACTTTATTACAGTAGGTGCTTTGAACGTGGCATGGCTGTTGCTGTGAGACCAGCTGATCTGAATATTTCAGAAACTGCTTTTCTACTGGGATTTTCCCACACTAACATCTCTGGGGTTTGCAGGAAAAACAGAAAATATCCAGTGGGCAGGAGTTCTTTGGGTGAAAATGCCTTGTAGATGCCAGAGGTCAGAGGAGAATGGCCAGACTGCTTTGAGCTCATAGGAAGACCTTAATTCAAATAACCACAACAAAAGTATGCAGAAGATCATCTCTGCATCAAACGTTGAAGCAGATAACCTAAGCATCAGAAGACCACACTGGGGGTCTGTCAGCTAAGAGTAAGAAGTTGAGCCTACAATTCACATGAATTCACCAAAATTGGGCAGTAGAAACCTGGAAAAATGTTACCTGGACTGATTTCTGTAGCAAAATTCAGATGTTAGGGTCAAAAAATGGCATCAACAACATGAAAGCAGGCATTCATCCAGCCCTGTACCAAAGATTCAGGGTTATGGCAGTGGTGTAACCGTGTCAGGGATATTTTCTTTGCACACGTTGTGCCTTTTAGTACCAAATGAACAGCCATTGTTGCTGACCATGTATGACTATGTGCATTATTCTACTGGTAGTAACGATCAAAACGGGGTACACTTCTTGAATAGGACACAGTTCACCATACTCAAATGGCCTCCAAAGACACCAGATCTCAATTCAGCAGGAGACTTGTATCATGGATGTGCAGCCAACAAATCAACAGCAACTGTGTGATGCTATCATGTCAGCATGGACCAACTGTTTCCAGCACGTTGCTGAATCTCTGTCACAGAGAATTAAGGACGTTCTGAAGGCAAAAGGGAGTCTAACCAGGTAGCAGCATGACATATTTAAAACATGGCCACTGAGTGAAGAGTAACAAAAAAAGAAGTGTGGCTGGAATGTAAACCGTAAGAAATAGTTCTTATATTTGCATATTATAGTTTTCAAAACCCGGTTTTATATTGAGTGCTTACCAGTGAAACAGAGTTAGCAAATCAAAGGCAATTTTACGTTGGTACGCGTACTAATGTTGTTTTCCTTAAATTAAATTAAATATTCATAAGAACATTGACAACATACACACATATACATGATGGTGCACTCTGTAATTAACCTAAGACTAAGCTACATGACTCCATATCCATATAATTTAAAATCAATCTTACCAATGAGTGCATGCAGACATTCAAACCCACACATACACACTCACGATCAGAGTGTTTCATTAGTGAGGAGCAGATAGATAACCCTCCCTAAGGAGACATTGACCAAGGGGCCATTGATCTACTGAGCTAAGCCATTCTGTGTGTCTGTGTGTCTGTGTGTCTGTGTGTGTGTGCGTGTGCGTGTGCGTGTGTGTGCGTGCAGAAAGTGGCCTACTGATGGAGTCTTTAAGCTGTTAGAGTAAGCACAGTAAATCTAATCCAGTTGTGTTTAATGGAAAGAGAAAGAAACAGTCTGTTGACATGTTCATTAGGACCAATTACTCTGTCCAATCACTGCCATATCACTCACTCACCAGAGAGGGTAGAGACACAAAGAGAGAGAGAGACCATCAGCAATATTTATGTCTTGGCAGACGACCATGAGAAAAGATTGATAGTACTTGAATGATAAATAAAAAACATATTTATTCCACTTACTGAGTGACAACATGGTGCATTTTGAGGCATCTAATTTCATTTGATCCCATTCAAGCCTGGCAGGGTACTGAAGTGTAAATCAATCTGACTAAAACTGGAATCACTAAATTATACAGTCTTATTGATGATTCAATAAAGCTAGTTGGGCTCAGAGGTTGTATCATGACTTATGCTAATGATCCAATGTCACAAACATATTTCCCATAACAAGCTAACAACCACAGACGAAAACAAGAAAATGCTATTGCTGGTCACATATCACGGGCCTAAGTGTGTGTGTCTGTGTGTGTGTTAGAGAGAGCTTGAACGGTTTCCATCTACATGTGGGGGACTTATAATTAGCTTTCCAGCTTGTTCTCTTACATTGGATGTGAAGGTAATTGGCGCTTTTGGACACTCACTCTCAATCTCTGTCAATGCAAGCGTGCGTGTGTGTTTGTGTGTGTCTGAGTGTATGTGTGCGCTGTAGTGTCTAAATTCTGGAGGATGGCCAAACCATTACTGTGTGCTCAGCCTGCTCTAAAGCTGCTTGTGATTCATTAGTAATGAGTCCATTTGCAAACTAAATGAGTGTCTGAGTGTCCGAACGGCGACGTGTGCAATGATTGTGTCCACTTCATCTAGTCAACACTGCGCTGCTATTTTGTAGTAAAACACACATTCTCTCACACTACTGTACATTCAGAAGCATGTTGTAATGTTTCTGTATTTGTGCGTGCACGCGCGCGCGTGTGTGTGTGTGTTGAGCCAGGATGAGAAGCTCATGTGGAGATAATGAAGTCAGTCAGTTGTGCCATTAATTACTGTTTTACACCTGCATATCTCAGCTAATTAGACATGCTGACACACACACATGCTGTATACACATACATTCTCTTGTTTTCTCAACTTGCACACACACGCAAACGCACACACTTAATAGAATTACACATGTCTGAGTGCACAGAAAACACATATTTTGTAACACTCACTCTCAAACACAAACTTCTAGACTTTTTTTTTTTTTTCCACCGACGAGTCAAAAATACATTCTCATTTTCACTTTCTGGAAGGTGAGATGGCACTGCTAAACACAGCGTGGTTCGGGGATCTCTCTCTCCCCCCTTTCCCTCTTTTAGTCTCACTTACGAACACATCTCTGTACACCTCCGTCTCCCTTTCTCACTGTCATTCTCTCGTCCTCACACTCTTCCTTCCCGCAAGCGTTCAGTTCCCACTGTCTCTCGGTACAGTGTATAGTCTATTCACTTCTTCACATCCAGTCTTTAAACTTCGCCTCGGTGTGTGTGTGTGTGTGTGAGACAGAGACAGAGAGTGTGTCTCTCTCCTCCTAGCCCATTTCCTCAACAAAGGCCACAGCTGCTGCCGGTTTGCTGAATAAAAGATGACAGAGCCATAATATCAGGAGATTACCAGCTAACGAAACAATGATTTTGTCCAATTTAAATAGTGACATCAGTTGCATCACAACCACTTTGCATGTCAACTGTGATATGATAATGTTTGCTACCAAATGAAAACAGCTTCATCTGCACACACGGAGACTCCCTGATTTCATCTCCTCCTTTTGTTCTCTCACTCCCGATCTCACTCTCTCTCTCCCCACACATTTGCTCTGGCTCTCTGACACACACACACACACACACACACACACACACACACACACACACACACACACACACACACACACACACACACACACACACACAGCAACACGAAGAGCATATGGCTATTTCTCTCCTCTTTGAAGGGTTGCTTTGAAGCTATGGCACCCGTATCGATTGGCGCTCAGATGAGCTCGCTTCACCAGAGCCCTGCGATTATCTGTCGCTTTATTTCAAACAGAGCGCAAGAGAGGGAGGCTTACACACCCATCACTCACTCACACTCTCACAGTCAGTTATACACTCATACATGAAGTGCACGCGCACACGCACACACACAAACACATACACACATACACAAACGGGGATAATGAGATGAGCTTACATGCTGAACCCTGATACTTAAGGCAAGCTGTGCTTCAGAACTGACAAGTGAGTGGTGAATGTTAAGAAAGTGAGGACATAGTGAGAGAAAAAAAGACTATAAAGTCTGGCAAAGTGATGAAACTTAAGAGAAAAAAATTCTTCCTACGGTTCTACGCTGATTAAAAAAAAAAACACACCTCTTTTTCCATAGGCATTATGCAAATCAGTTTGGCAAAATGAGCATTTACTGGAGTGCAGTCGGTGTAAAAAAGATTGTGCTTGGGGTCAATGCTTAACACTGATTGTCATCTTTTTAAAAAAAAAAACTGGAAAAAACACAGCTGAGGTCCGATAATAAAAGTGTGGTCACCATGGTCTGCTTTTAAAGTCTGTAGGGATTACACAAAGAGGGAATTTCTGCCACATGCCCATGGGAGAAACACAGGGAGTGAGCCAGGGTGATATGAAATGTTAATGGTCTGTTCAGGGCAGCAGAACTTCATAAAAGTCTTGATTTAGAAACAGAGGCTTTCAGGAACAACGAAAATTGCCGTAGCACACAGAGAGAGGCACACATGTGGCCATGGCTTGGGAGATGGAGGGAGTTGTCTACCAATTGGAAGGCCGGTGGCTCAATCCCCGACTCCTCTAGTCTGCATATTGAATTATCCTTGGGCAAGTACTGACTTCTTAGTTTCTTCTGGAGTGTGAGTTGGGTTAAACGTGCTCAGGCATAGAGGAATAGGTGAATGAACCCTATAAGTGCTCAAACATTTATGTTTATATGCTCCTAAAAAAATTAAGGGTACAATTGAAACTTTATTTTTGGTGGGATTTTGAACTCTGCTCTCGACTCCGCTGACTACTCTTACATCATTTTGTTCTCAAAAGGTTACACAATGCACGCTGGTAAAGATTTTCAGGTTGAATATTTCATTCACAATCCAATGTATGATGTAAGTGTTCCCTTAATGTTTTGAGCAGTATATTTGAGGGTGAGGTTTGAGTCAAGATTATCACTCTTGGATTGACACCAATACTCAAGCATTTAGCAGAGTCTTTTCACAACATCTCACTTCCTTTTCTTTAAGAATATACATACAAAGGGGGCATCCACAATCTCATATTTCATGCATGATATTGCAAACAGTTACCAAACCATAAAACTTAAAGATATCCTCTAACCACACCGCTGAACTCTACACAACAAGTGCTCTCATTTGATTTTGTTCACATTCTTCATAGTAATGATTTTTTCTTTCTTTCGTTTTTTTTCCTGCACCGCTCCAATTCTCTGAGATTAAATTTTTCATCTCAAATCTTACACCCATTACCTGCACACGGTTAACTGTCACAGCATATCTGCCGGGGCACACTTAACAGAGTGGACATTACACGCAGCTGTTTGGTAACAAACACAGTTTTCTTTCGGCTACACTGTATGTTAGAGTATGCACAGAATGGGGCTGAGTATGGATATTGCACTTGGAAAACTAGGAAAAATAATGAAGTGACTGATTAGTGCACAAAACACTTGCTGCCTGTCTGGTTATGCAGAGCGTGATGCGCATGTCTAAATGTGTAAGCATGCGAATATTTGTATGCATGTGTGTTCAAGAACAAAGGGGGTCTCGAGAGGTTGCGAGGGGGATGTCTGGGTGAGTAAGTTTATTAGCTGAGGTGGAAGGTTTATGTGCATAAGTGCACCTCCGAGAACCTGAAAAAATGAAAATGTGGGTGTGAGTTTGTGTGTGTTCGTATGTGAGCAAGAGGCAGAGGGAGGGAACTGTGTGTGTGTGTGCATTTATGTGTGTATTTATATACTCGTTAGGTCGGTATCCAACCATTGCTATCAGCAGTAATCTTGACTCAGCATCAATAATGACCCCATTAGTCACAAACCCCTACTGGTGCACACTCATACACACAAACTTAAACGCACACATACACAGATTGCCAGATGGACACGTCCTCTTATTACTGTTTGTGTGTATGTGCATGTAAATTACATGTGACATTTTCTAAAGGGACACAAAAGCTATACAGACACAAAATTCAACGTATAACACTTGGTTCGTCTCATTTTTACCCATGAACCAAATGACGCTTGGAGAAATCAGTCGTTTTCACACCATCGACAATGCAGCCAGACAGATTTTTTTTAAAAACGTGTCATGTCATTTCAGCAGAGTTATGTCACTGAATTTCAGCAAGGTCGGAGTCCGTGGTAAAACTTATCCACCATTAGGTTTTAAGTTCTCAGTTCTTATTCAAATTTGACCTTGAACCTTTTTTCAATTTGATTGTGGGTTTTTTTTAATCTATAGCCGTGTGCATCTCATTAAATATGCATAAATGTGTCTTTTGTTTTGATAATATCTTTTATGTATGCAATTAATTGTATGCATGCACAAAATAAAGTTTCCATTTGACTTTCACGCTGTAAGAAAGGACAAAAACACAGGACAAAAAAGAAAACACCCTGAGTGTACTTGGAAGGACATGCAGAATCATATTCAAATGTACAGCAATTTCACCCAGTTTGACACCTTGTTATCTTCTTCGTACTACGGTGCAAGTAGTTAAAGTACAGTTTCATGCATGTTAATAGATTCGTCGTTTGCTGGCATGAAAGAGAGAGAGAGAAGGATAATGTGAGAGAAAGTAAGGCAGAAGGAAAACACAAGGGCAGGAAGCTGAATAATAAATAACATAATGGCTGTATAATGATCTTAAATCTAAAAACACAAATAGAGCCTGGCTAAACGCACACAGACAATCTGGTGAAAAGAGAGAGATCTGGAGAAAAGCTGCGTTGCTGACGGTGTAAAGGTCAGAGGTCATGTGTCAAGAGTTAAGACCCAGTCAGCGAGACCGAACCTCGCAGGAGACCTCACCTCTGCCAGCCCTCCGCCTGCAAGGGTATGTGTGTGTGTGTGTGTATGCTGGAAGTGCATGCGTGTCACAGTCATACATATGCACATTTACATCACATTTCAGTTACGGATGTGTGTGTGTGTGCCAATCACAAAGCTCACAGTAAGTATGTGATCCTTCCTTTATATGTCGCATGTGTGCGCGTGACCCCATGCCCTACATCCTGACAGGAAGAGCCAGCAGGCTACGTGGGGAATGTTGGACCCCGAGGTGTCAATCACAGATTTAGATTGACAGACGAGTTAGCTAGCGCTGCTCTCACATTCACCCACACACTCTCCCTCTCAGGACTGCACTCTGTCACTCTCTCAGGCTGACTGTCTTTCACTCCCTCTTCCTGTCTCTGTCTCCTCTCCATCTCTTCATTTCTCCTTGTCTCTCTTTTTTTGTCTGTCTCACAGTCCACGTCTGTACACTCACATGCTGTTTTTCAGTTTGTGAACCCCCCTTCCTGCCCTACCACCACCACCATTAGCAGTCACTGCCTGTCTCTCAGCTTGCCTCTCCTCTTTTTCTATGACAGATGGGTGCCTCAGAGGATTTCTGTTTCTGTTTTCTCTCTATCGCAGTGCATGTCCTTTCTTTGGTTTTCTAGTTTTCTTCAAAGCACACGATGGTGGTCATTCATGCATGCACACATTTGTGATGAATGCGTGTCAAACATCTGTCTGTTTAAATGTGGCTTCATGACTGTTATTGTTTTGCTGTCTCTGAAAAAAATGCAAAAAAAAGGTATTTTAGACTTCTGACTGTGAAATACGTGCATGCTGTTAATGGTTTTAAATGTTAAAATGAGTTTTAAGATGTTAAAAAGAAACCTAAAATTACTGCTTAACAAGTAATGCTATTTGTTCAGTTATTCAAATTGGTGCTGGATTAAACCTCCTCGTATGTGGATGCCAAGCTTGGGTTGAAGTTTTTTTAGGTAACGTGTTTATAAGTGGAGTCAAATATAACATATGTGATTGAAACTAAGCAGAAAGTAAGTGTCTCTCTAACTATTATTCCACAGTTTTAAAGAAAGTGATCTGGATCTACGCGAAAATGTAACAGGTTTCCTTTTTTGCCTATCCTCCACGTCTCTAAACCATTTTCATCAGAGTGATAGTTTTTGAATCATCTTGCTAACAGACAAATGGTATCAGTCGTACCAGTGCCTCTGCACAGGAATTAAAGTAACAACAACGGCACACAGAGAGTGATCCAAGGACACTGTCCTGCTTCCTAATGTTCACATAAAGGATTTGGAGGTGTACCAAAAGTTAATGAGTACTTCAGTGCCCGAGTTCCACCTTTTCACCAAGATTTTTGAAATTTGGCTGTGTAGTTTATTCTTATCCTGCTGACAAGCAGGCAAACAGCACTGGACACTTTATTATTTTGGAAAAGGAATAAAAAAGCAAGCAGGTCATAATCTTAAGGAATTGTGCTTTCAACCACTTTTAAGAAAGCAGTGCTGGGCTAATGCAGCTCCAGTCTTGAGATGACATCACAGAAGAGAAAAAGTCCTTGAGCTCCAAGGACCATTAGATAACTATATTATCCAAGCTAGAAATATGGATAATTATATAATATTGTATAACTCAATCCTGTCTGGTTCTTTATATACAGACGAGATCTGAACACTTGGTATGCATTTTTTTTAGTAAATCAAGTAATTCCATAATAGGTGAATTACTACTATTACTCTTTGGAAAATAGTTCTCAGTGTAAGCAGAGTGTAACAGGTCTAAATAGTGCAAACATCACTCCAAGTCAGTGAACACACTTTACAATAAATGCGTCCAGGTGTGATCGCAGATTAAGTCACCTGAAAACACAACTATTAGCACTGGTGCACAAATAATCACGTGTTTCCAATGTACTGAAGACTCAGTTCTACAGAGTGATGTATGATCTGCAAATCTGTTGCACTGAGCTAATAGCTGTATAATAATCCTACTGCTTATCTCTACAAACATCCAGAAGGAGCAAATATCTTCTGATGTTTTACCTTTGCAGAGATGTCAAATCTGTCCTCAAAACAGGATAAATTGCCTGCCTTGTTGTATAATCAGGCGTCAGTGGTGACTTCCTTGTTTGCATCTCATTTTCTCACTAGTACCTGTAGCCGCTCGCCCATTCCTCGCAGCCCGTTGTGCTGTTATGATGTAGTTATTTTTGGATTTGCAGGATAAGTTGCACTATATGAGAATTTTTTTCATGGCACACTTGTAATATATTTATATATCTGAAAAATAATTACTGTATGTTTAAAATAAAATGTATCTGTGAATATATGTTCTGTTTTTCACTATGGCACTCAGCCAGATCTTTAATGATGTATCCGTGTTTCCTCTTTGGGGTCAGTATAGTGTGTAACTAGTCTATTAGTGGGTGAAAAACATTCACAGTGACCATTTAGCCTCAACTTTTGCCCCTCACAAGGCCCTCGGGGCTTGACTGTTGAGAGAGTTGGTTTTAAATAAAAATGAGACATGGGGAAATCTTTATGCTTATCAAAGAACACAAATTGGTTTCTGGTCAGCATGCAAATACATGTTTCACCTGAAACTGACAGAATGAATTCCGGTGTCTGCGATGTGTTAATGTGAGAAAGTGAGAAAAGGAGGGAAAGTAAGGGAAAACTGCGTTCAGTTACATCTGAGCACAGGGCTGATCTGTCAAACTATATTCAGAGACTCTTTTAAAAAACATAGTGTAGCCTCTCCTTCTATTCTATACTCTGTTCACATTTTTCTTATTCTATCTCATTCTATGCTCCCCTGCATAATCTTCTCTGTCTCATCCTTTTCTTTGCCGTCATCCTCTGATTCCATTTCCCTCCCTTCTCGGCCTTCTTCATCTCCCTGTGTACTGCTCTATCTTCCATCTGCTCCCCCCCACCAACCCACCCGGCCCCCTCAGCCCCCCCCTCGTCATCGCTTTCCTTTCGTCTCGACACCTGACAGAGAGAGGATCCAGCAGTAAATCTCCTAAAGCACAGTCATCCACCATTGTTCACACCACAAAGCTGGAGAGGTAGAGAGAGAGTGAAGAAAGATAGTGAGATGGGCGAGGGAGACATTGAACGGTAGTTTGTTGAGAAGGAGAACAAAAGATACAAGATAACAAAAAGACAAACAGACACAAAATGGCCTGAGACGCAGGCGGTGGTGAGGGGGAAACAGACACTGATGGAAGTGCTAAAAGAATGATGGAAGGGAAGAGACAGTGCGGGAGGGAGATAAAGACACAAGCTTTCACTTACTGTAACTCACACAGAGCAGACAGTAGTCCATCCTTACACACACACACACACACACACACACACACACACACACACACACACACACACACACACACACAGACACACAGACACGCAGAGTGTGGCACTTAGCAAAATGATTAAAATTCCCTTTGGGTCAGAAGACATCCTTCCTGCCCAAGCAGAGAGGAATGTCTTGGACTAAGCTCCTTGGGCAAAAAGCTCAAACTTATGGAGGCCCACCACTCAGCTCTCGATGATTCACTTAAAGCTGCGAGTCTGCGCATGTATGTGTCAGCATGTACAGATTTGCGTACATGCATCTCTCGTCTGTGTGCTTTCATTTCTGTTTACGCACACAGATCTGTCCTTGTGCATGAGTCTACACTTGCATTCGTTTCTGTGTACTTGAGATTGTGTTTCTATGCGTGTGAGTGTGTGTGACAGCGGGCTGGGCAGAGTGTCCATAGCCGGTGGTTTATGGCTGTTGAGGTCTGATTACATTGGTGTGACTGGAGGGGTGAGCAGACTGGTAGTTCTATCTGTCTTCTGTGTGGCTGACTGAACAGACATACAGCGAATGGAGGCGACTCAGCCAGAGACACTTGGCCTGCCTCCCAGAGATCTCGCAGAGTTACAGCCACATAATGGATTCACACAAGAAAACACATCTGATTCATACTTGATTTGCAGGTTCTGTGTCTGTCTATGAATTTGATAATTATTTAAGTTGAAAGTGTTGACCCATAGTGACTGGGGAGTTCGACGCTTGTGTTTCACACATGCAAATCCACGCGTAACAATATTAAAATAACTACCTTTTCTTTAATGCTTCACACTTGAGTGGCTCCAGTGATCTCTCACAATCAAGTTGGGGTCAAGTTAGAGAAAATATTTTTATACAATAATAATAATTCATCATTCTGCTCTTGCCTGACTGTGTTAGCAGGCAGGCAGCACTACCAGAAGCAGATAACCCCTGATTTATGACACTGAATCGTATGAATAAGATCTGAATATATTTACTGGTGAATAAAATTTCACAAGTGAGTTCTATGGGCAAGCACACAATATAATTCAAACAAGCAAATGAAAGAAACACTTGATTATCTTTCCTCTTCTGCACACGCAGAACATCTCTATTCTATTCTAGATGATACTTGCTTGTCATAGATATATGGTTATAAATGTTTAGTCGAATGATCATCTTACCTAATAATCTCTCATTTACTGAAACAGTTCTAATGTATAAAAGCAGCAAATAAGTGCTTTATTGAAGATGGAGATGGGAAATGCATGCAAATGTACACTAACTTTTAACTAACTTATTAAACGCGCCTAATATTTTGTTTTCACAGATTTTTTTTTTTACTTTTCAGAATTTCTCTCGCTACATTCAGTATATCATTTTTAATTAACAGCCAAATTTTTGTGCCAGCAACTGCTTAAGTAAGCTCTTCTGTAGCAACTTGTATTACTGACTCAACGATGTGAGCCTCCACTCTCCTTTTAAGTCTTATGTTAGATTTTGGACCAGGGAGTTTGGTTCACTTTCACTTTAGAGCAGCCTGAATGTTAAATTCAGTGCAGTTAAATTTTAGTTAGAAAAAAAAAAAGACTGAAACATTCTCAGGATCGCAGCGAGCCAACCTAAGCTGTATTAATGACTGCTAAAGCAAAATGTTGGCAAGGTTGTACAGGTACCTGGAACATTCCAACTATGATTTTAATTAAGTTTCAGAGTACTGATGTGAGGGTCGGTCTGTTTTAACTTTGCTTAAAATAAAGGCAAGAAGTTGAAATTCCCTGCAGCTGTTAGTTTCTTTTACATTTTTAGCGCATTAGCTGGAGCATCACTGGATCCCAGCGGTCATACATGAACCTTAAGTGTTAGTTGTTGCTACTGCAATAAACCTATTCCTACTTGTTAAGTAAACATGATCTAAAAATATATATATTTTTGTGTTATTCTTTAAAAAAAAATTCTATTCTATTCTATTCTGTTCTAATTAAGCCACTTCAAGTCAATTTAGTCCAAAGAGTCTGAGCTTTATATGGAATGAGGTACTGTTTGGAGGTGGCCTTGCTTAATGATACCCATGGTGGATTTATGTAATACACAGAGGGATAAGGCAGAGGTAGCATGTTTTATCTTGCGACTATAAGTGTGCACTAGCAGACTGCTGAGAGAGGTAGAAGTGACAGAAAGAGGAGAGAGGGGCTGGTAGAGATTGTGAAAAGGGGGCAGGGGGGTGGAGGGTTGGGGGAGTGTTGAACAGAACAGAAGGCAAGATGTTGTTACATTTACTGAAAAACAGCTAAAAACCCTCTGTGCTCCGGAACTTTGAAGAAGAGAGAGGAGAAGGGACAAAGATTGGGCTAATAGATAGGCGTGCATGAGAGAGCGAAGGTGAGAAATGAGAAGAGAAAAGAAGGAAAATAGATAGACACGAAACCAAGAGCAATTGAGATGGAGGGAGGGGGTGAAAGGTGGGAAGATGGACAGTGGTGTATAGGTGTGCCGAGCGGTTGAAGCGCAGGTTTACTCCCAAGTGTGTGCAATGTATGAAATTAGAAAGAACAATGTGACGTAAAGTGATGCGGGAGACTCGGATGCCTGATGTTGTTTCTGTTCGCTTCCACTGCATCGGAAGGGAACACCTTCCACTAGTGTGTTTGTGTTTGACAGAGCGAGAGAGGAGAAAAAAAGACAAGTAGGCAGCAAGAGAGGGTAATAAAAGGAAGATAATGAGAAGGGAAACTTGTGTGTGCATGCGTTTTGCGCGTGTTAATGTGCAATCGCATGTGCACGTGTGTATAAGTGAGTGCACGTGAGTGTGTATATTCGATTTCATGTGAATCCTAAATGTGGATGAAAACCAAGGCTTTAGGATTTTAATCAGCCCCATCTGAACGCTTTATGGCGAGTCTGAAAAGCTTTAATGTAGTTTCTCTCACGCTCACACACATACACACGTAGGCACACACAAACACACATAGCATTCCCTCATGCCTTCTGTTCTAAATTTACACCTAACACGAGCAGGAGAATGGGGGAAGAGGAGAAGCAAGGTAAGAGAGCGAAGAAAGAGAGTGGAGGAAGAGTGGTGGACGAAAGAAGTATGGGGGAGGGAAAAGGACACGAGCGAAGAGAAAGTGCACAGGGGAGGTAAAAGAAGTGTAGACAGAAATAAGGGGGGAAGCAAATCTAAAAGGAGAGCAGAGGGGGGAAAAGAGAAAAGGAGAAGAGCCAAATTTGATTTAGACAGCGGCCAGGAGACATGGAGAAAGGGAGGGATGGAGAAGTTCGATAGACTCGGGAAGAGAGGAAGGGAGAAGGACAGCGGTATATTAGTCAAGGTGTCCAGTCTATGTATTGCCTGCTGTGCAATACCACCCCTCTGATTTACTCTGCCGGGTGACTGATGAGAGGGAGGAAGAGAAGGAGGGATACAGAGATGAAGGGATGAGAGTGGAGGGAGGTCTCGCAACGAGCGTTTAGGCCAAATTAACGGCACCTCATAAATTAGACTAACAGCCAAATCGGAGGGGCTGTGTTTGCGTGTGTGTGTGTGTGCAAGCGTGTTTTTGTATACACAACTAAGTATGCTTTGTGCATGTATAGTATGTGAATGATGACATGTCAAGAGGGAACAATTTGAACCAGTGCAAACAGATTACTCTGATAAAGCAGTGATATCCAGCCGCTTACTCATGCAAACACAATCTTCCCTTGATTACTGAACACACTGAAGCCTTTTCTCCTGCACGGTGCGCTCGTAAACTGAAACACTGTTACACATCGAGGATGCTGAATTTAAGTTGCCCACCTTTTTCACTAATAGTACGTTTTACCGTAAAGCAGAATGAATGTGAGACTAGAAAAAGACAAAAAAAAACAAATTAACTGAATTACATGAATTACGTTTCGTTAATAAAATAGCAAGGACATATTAAATGTAAACGAAACTCACTGCCTGCGCAAAATGTTCAGAGACAATTCAGTTTGGTTTTATTTATATGGCGCCATATTGTAAGGTAAAGATAATAATGTACAATAAAACAGAGAAACATAGAAAACCCAACGATCAAGCGACCTCATTTGAGCAAACACTTGGCAACAGTAGGAAGGAAAAACTCCCTTTTAACAGGAAGAAACCTCTGACAGAACCAGGCTCAGGGAGGGGGTGGCCATCTGTCGCGACCGGTTGGGGGTGATGGGAGGAAGACATGATGAAAAACACTCTGAGGGAGAGAGCCAGAGATTAATAATAACTAATGATTGAACGCAGAGTGGTGTGTAAGCACATAGTGAATACGTAAAGATGAATACATCAGTTAGATGTTCACCTTTTCATGTCGTATAACACCTTCGCTCCAAGCAGCTGAAGAATAAAAAATGCTTTCACAGGCTTGTTAAGGTACTCGATCAGGGGGAAGTCGAGTTCTGGGTTGAATGTCGAATTTCTCGAGAAATCAACATTAAAATCAACGTTAACCATGAACCCAGACTGTGCTCTCAGGTCTTTTCTGTGTCTAGTTATCTCCCCCCTGCCTACTTTTTCTTATATAGTAGTACGACATCACACTCCAACGTTGTTATGACTCCAGTGAATCAAATAAAGACAACAGATACATTTAGTCATTTTCAAAGCTGTTAGAAGTATATTTTATGGGTGATGGGGATTACAGCTGGGGATGTTCACCTCATATAAGGCTTGGTGCAATTTTTACCCCGTTATATAATATATGTTTTATCCTACCTTTCAAGCTACACACAGCATAAATCCCACCTCGTATACGTTATTTATGTCACTCCCTTTACATTCTAAAGAAATGTTAACTCTGTCAGAAGTGCAAGCACTTGCCGATCGTTGTGTGATTACAGCACTGCTGGACAGAGTGAGATACTAATACAAAAACACACACACACACGCACTTATGCACGCACACTAACCCACCCACACACCAATCTTGGCAGTGTAGAGTTGATGTTCAGAGTGATTAAAGTGGCATGCTTCTGAGTGTGTCACCTGGGTGCTGCTGTATCTTAAATCAGGACAGTGGGGCTCAGATTGGGTATTGACTGGCCTGCAGAAGTCTCCATCCATCACGCTGAGAAACGATAGCAGCGAGGCCGCCCTGATGTAGCCATATACCACTGATGTTGCTCGCTGGCTGGCTAAGGTGACGTAAGGTTAGGGTTATGGCACAGACCCTTATTTATACTGCGTGGTGCGCAGGCAGAGAAGTGAAGCACACGGCCAGATGTGGACTGACAGGCAATGCGTCTGCCGTCAAGATACGGATAAGCACATGTTCACAAGCTAACGCGAAGGCAAGCGTACCTGTGACAAGCACAGGCTGACAAACACATGCTCAGACATGCAGCAGTTATAAGAGATAAGGCTTCCTGTTCTGTCTCCATCCTGTTGTCTCTCACTCTCAGTGACATAAACATACACGCACAGACGAGCACATGCACACACACATGCACAGATGTAACTCTCTGTCTTGAGGGTCTGAGCAACATCTTTTGACTGTGTGCCTAATGATAATAAATGAGCCATCGTGGGTGGGGAGGGAGGCACTAAGTCATCCCCTTCATCGACAGGAGGAAGACTGGGAGCCCCAAGGTCACCCCACTGTCAGCATCACTCTCCCTAATGACTTCTCCTGCTCCAGCACATACACACATGCATGTGCACATACATCGGCACACACAAAGTGCACCCCACCATGTTCACAGTCATATACCTCTCACCTACACATGTGCATATAAATAGAGATGTGCACACACAAAGAGTGTTATAGTAGCAGGAGTTGTATAGCAGAGCTGAATATCGCAAGGAAGGGTATTAAGCATGCAAGTCCGACATGAGGCTTTTATTTTGAAAATGTTATTTTTCTTTCATTACTTTCATTTGGGATTAAAAATATCATTTAACTTAAACAAAGTTAATGTTTTGATACTAGACGTACCTGGGGCATAGTGTCAGGCAGGGCAATCATTTCACCCAGTGAGTATATGTTAAAGGAGAGTCTGAAGAGTTTTAAAGATGTGAAAAGTTCATATGGTCGCATGTGGCGAATAAAATTTTGAACTTGAACTTGAAACAGGTTAGATTAGAACATTTCTGAGAAGTCAGAAAAGGTCAGCTGAATTTGCAATATCAAAATGTGTGTTACTAATCTTGTAATCTTGTTAATTACCTAACACTAAGCCCCCCTACCCCTGATATTTATCTTCTGACCTTTTGGATTGTGAATCCCCAGGCTGCAAAACACTCCTCTAATTTTCTATAATTTCCTTAAAATGCACAAATAGCCTTCTTTTTCTACTCAAAAACATTTTTAACAGTCTATCAGTCCATTACCGTGTTAAGTGAGGCACACTGTACCACTGCCCTCATGGTGCAATGTGTACAGAATATCACCAAGCAGCTTTCCCCTTTAGCAAAACAGCGCTCGATCAGATCAGGAAAGAGGAAGACAAGCAGTGGATAACTGAAACATGTCTCTATAACCTTCCTGACCCTCCTGACTTCCATCCCTCTCCCTAATGAGCTGCCATGCACTGTCATCTCTCAGAGGCACAGATCAGAATTCAAATCCATAGAGGGTGGCCAAGTGAATTCTTCCAGCCAAAAGAGACGAACTAAAGCATTCCAAACCAGCGAACGTTATTAGCGCTGTACTAAAAATGTAAATTTGTGGGAGAGATGAGGCATCAGTAGACACAATGGAGAAATGAATAGGAACGTATAACGCCTTCACTTTTAACCGTGGGAATTTTTTTCACACACACGCACGCGCACATGTACATGCATGCAAACATGCACGGGCACACGCTTACATACGTTGCAAGTTTAGGCTGGAGCTGTAGAAAGCTAATTTGCACCACATTGAAATGCATCTCAATTAAAGAGAAACACATCGAGGTGCCAGGGGAGGAGAGAGATGTGAGAGAACGGGAGTGTGAAACAGATAGTGTGTGAGAGTATGAGAGTAATAGAAGGCTGGGTGGATTGGGGGGTGGGGGGTGGATGAGCTCAACTGGCAAGGGAAGAAGAGAGGGAGAGGAAAAACAGAGGAAGAGAGAGTATTTTCATCTCCTTCTCTTGGAAAAACATCTCATTTTGGGATGAATCAGATTTAGAAAGGGTGTTAGGAGGTTCAGGCGCAGCTAAAATCCTCATTATCACCACCTCTTTGGTTTGGTGCCAGCACGCCAGGGCTGTCCCTGCAAAAACTGTGTGTGTCCGTGTGAGTATGACTGTGTTTGTACTCAGATATTTTTAAGCCCAAGGCCATGTTCTGTTTGACAGAATGGGTGGAGGATAAGCAAAAGACACAATGAGGTTTTACCTAAGTATGTAACCAAATGTGACTGTGGGCCTGCATCAATGAGTTTTTGGTGTTAAATTCTTCATTCCTCATTGTCATATTTGTCCACGCTGAAAATTAGATAATGCGCAAAAGTACATGTGTGTGTGCGCTGTTATGTGTGATTTAGTAAGTGTGCATCCGAGAGAACAAACAACATCCGGAGGAAAGGAAAAAAAGAAAAACATACCCAATCTGTCACATGGAAAAAATCAGGATTTGCTTCGTATGCCTCTACCATTTTGCATGGGTTGTCATGTTCTAAAAAACTGTGGTGATGCTCTCAGCCCACCATCTTAATAACGCCACCAAATACAAGCAGGGACATTTGTCCTGCTGTCAAGATACTTAACTTCTTCCTTTAACCTGGTGTTTGCCTCCGCTCAAAGACACTAGAACTTGCACATATCTCAAAATGAAAAGCACTGTGGGAAATGAAGTGCTTTTAATCTTCTTCTGTTTTAAGATGTAGTGCATTACCATCACAGCATCATAACCATGATGTAATATACCTACCTCCTTCAGCGTGAGCGATAATCAACTGGTCAGCATTATAGCTATCATTAAGAAGAACCACAATAGGACTGCCATCATCATCATCATCTTGACTGCCATCAGCGGCAGCATATCAGCACATCATCTGAGACTACATCTCATTTTCACCTGACGAAAAAAAAAACTGATGGGGGTTATAAAGGCTAAATGTTTGGCTCGTTGCATGATTGCCTGTCCACGTCTACAATGAGGTTCAAATTCTCCACTGAAACATCTGTGTGAATCCCAGAACTGAAACTCATCTAAACAGAGTGCAGGAGGCAAATTGAGGAGGTACGACAGAGGACAATTTCCCACTGAAATGAATTTTCTTTGATACATTATTACTGTTACGGTAAATGTAGCTAGACAACACGAAATAAATTCTGATTATTGAATATCCTGAGCCCGCCGACCGGCGGCAAGACGGTGGCCTTCGTGCGTTTTCACCTCGGCTTTTCGGCCAGTAAGTGCAAGTGAACCCCGGCACTTTCCACTCACGTCACCTAAGTTACAAGCTGCCTTCATATGTGTTTAAATCTATGCTCTTGTTTGGTCAGTCCTCTTAGCCTCTTCTTGTTTATGCTCGCAGGTTGTATAGCTAAAATAAGCAGTGGCCTTCTTTCATATACACCTCAAGCTGGTGACAAGCATGTCAAAGCCAAAAGAACCAAGTGTGTTTCAGTGAAGACCCTGACAGCTAAATATATAAATATATAGGCTAAAAAGAAAAACTGCTTACATGGGTTTTCCTTTTTCCTTCAATACTTTGAGTTAGCATAATCTCTCCCCCTCTCTCTCCTTCTCTCTGTCCCTCTTTTCTTTATGCTCACTTAGTCTTTCCTTGCACACACATGACTGAGCAGATCCGGCTCACACAAACAGCCACTAAGACGCACACACATCAGGGCACACACATTCTGGGTCGCATGCTTCACAATGACAGCCCCATACTGTACTCGGACAATAAACCACATCAGAAAACTACTCAGACAACCTCTGAAGGCACTTTGTCTTGTCTTCTGTGTCTTTATGGCCTCTCAATCTGGCCTTGATGACACCGCTTATGAGCCTTTAAGCAGCCCTCTGTTGTGCATGGCCTGACAGATAGAGTTGTCATTACATTAAGTAGGGACTCTCTATTAGTGCAAATGGTGGCACATAACCAGATAATCGGCTGTGGACAGCAAGTGTGGCTATGTGGGAGGGGAGATGCTAACGGATGGTGTGTGGGAGAGTAATGTTTTATGTTGGAGGAAGTGTGATATTTCCATTATAGACAAGCTTAATTGATAAACAGGACAATAAAAGCAGAAAATGGCCTCATAGATTTGTGCCTACAGCACAGGCAGTTGTACTGTAGGATGTCACTATGTATATAATGAGTAGTAATGGCACTGACAATAAAAGCATATTAAGTAGAGGCTTTAGAACACTATCAGATAATGTCATCATTGTAGGGAATAAAAAGACTAATAAAATCCCCCTCATAAAAAGGAGGGAAGCAGCGCTTTCCCTGAGGGATCCCTGCGTCCTTTCTTCTCACACTCCTCACTCATCTCACCTAATCTGCCCCCCCCCCCCCCCCCCCCCCCCAACTCCCTCACCCGGCCGGCTGTATTTTACTCTCACCGCCGTCCGTGAGTGGAATACTGACACCACTTCTAATTGTCACAAATAGCCACGTTTAAGTCCCATGCATAATAAGCGAGAAGTTAAAATGTAGAGGGAGCAGCGGAGGAGCTGCGCTGCACACGCTCGTTTTCCGCTTTTGGCACAAAAAGACAATTCATAAAACACTTCTTGAAGTGTCTGATGGTGATTATTAAAAGAATAAACCAAAAAGAAAAAGACAAAAGTACTCGGTGTTTCAACACACTGCCGATATGGACCATTACAGCGAACCAGAATGGGGCACTTTGGGATGTTTTCCGCAAAAAATGAGGAAGGAAAAAAACATCAAGCAACAATTCCGGTCAAAGTGTACTCACCACAATATCCAGATCAGCGCACGGTGTATGGAGAATCCCGAGGAGTTTCCCGTGTCTTTCTTCGCCCCAAGTTGAAGACAGCGATCAGATGCGGTCCCACAGTCCCGACTGAACTGCAAAGAGAAAAGGTAAGACCACATTGACAAAAAAGCACGTCAGCCAGATTCCCACATCTCGGGCGGCAATCGAGGTCAATCTCCCCCCACCTACCCACCCGAAAAGTAGATCAATAATTACACACATATATCTTTGTAATCCGGGGCTGTACCTCTTAAATGAGGCGGGATGACCACCAGAGAGTAAAAGAGACCGTTAAAGGACCGGGAAAGGCAGCGGCTGTCAGATTTGACTTCAAACTGATGCTGACGATGCGCACAGAGATAAGCTCCGGAGGGGAGAGAGCGAGAGAGGGAGAGAGAGAGAGAACGAGAGAGAGAGGGAGAGAGAGAGGGAGAGAGAGACGAGCCCACGGAAGTGAATTATAAAAATTCACCACTTGAAAGTTTCTCTAGTAGGTCGAAATATGAGCACAGAACATCTTTGCTCCAGAAATGATATCACAGGAGCCGATGGGAGGTCTTAAAACATTATTTCCAATTCGACTCGGGCATGTTTAGGGTTGCACTAAAAATGCTACAAGAATAATAATAGTAATAATAATAATAATAGTAATAGTCAATATGCACGCTCTAACCACAAGGGGCTGATGGTCTTGCCAAACACACACACAGAGACACACACACAGATTAGCAATAATTATACAGCTTGCCAGTTATTTCCCTTACACAGAAAGTCTGACTTGGATAACACAAAAAGGGAGAACGACAGAGAGAGATAAAGAGTAGTAATAACTATATTTTATACACAATTCATGTTCTACAAGGTACAAATGTTTCTTTAGAGGAATCTGGGATCTTTCAGCAAACCTTTTGTACCTCAGTTGATGAAAGTTCTGGTGTCAAAAAAAGTTTTAAAAAAGTAAAACACAAATCACAAATGCACTGTTTCAAATATTTACATACATTATGTAATCATGTGAAACAGACAGTACACCCTCTTTCTGTTCTAAGACTTTATCTATCAGGACACAAAAGGGAAAAAATGATCTGAGTCTTATCAGGTTATCACACATTACGTTTATTCAACAAAAACTAAGCCAAAATTCAGAAGCAGTGTGGGGGGAAACAGAGTGCATGCTATGGTTTGTAGAACCACCTTTAGCAGCAATAACTTGAAATAATGGGTTTCTGTATGACTTTATCAATCTATCACATTGCTGTGGAGAAATTTTGGCCGACACGTCTTGACAACATTGCTTGAGTTTATTGAGGCTTGTGGACATTCATCTATGCACAGCTCTCATAGGGCCCTGCCACCGCTTGTCAATGAGGTCGAGTTCTGGACTTTGACTGGGCCATTGAAACACCTTGATGCTTTTGCAGCTGTCACTGATTTGCTGCTGTGCTTGGAACCATTGTCCTGTTTTGTGACCCACTTTCCGCCAAGTTTTATCTGTCAGGCAGATGGCCTCACATCTGTGGAGCTGTGCACTATGGCCAAGCATCTCCACTTTGGTCTCGTCTATCCAAAGGACATTGTTCCAGAAGTTTAGTGGTTTGTTCACATGCATCTTTGCAAACGTAAGCCATGCTGCTGCATTTTGTTTAGACAGAAGAGTCTTTCTCCTGGCAGCCTCTCCAAACAAACCATACGTGCATAATCTTTCTAATTGTACTGTCATGAACTTTGACATTTCACTTGCTAACTGAGACCTGTAGAGTCTGAGATGTAGCGTTTGGATTTTTGCAATTTCTCTGAGCATTGCTGCGTAAGACCTTGGGGTGAATTTGCTGGGATGTCCACTCCTGGGAAGATTGTCAGCTATACTGAATGTTTTGTGAACAGTCACTCTCACTGTAGAATGATGGACTTGAAATTGTTTGGAAATGGCCTTATAACCCTTCTCAGATCGATGGACAGCAACAATTTGTTGGATCATTGCTGATGTTTTTCATCCTTGGCATTGTGTTAACACACAGTCGAATGCTCCAGACCAGCAAACTACTCAAACTTTGCTGGTGATCAGTTCAGATGATCAGTACAGCATCTGACTGCTGCTTACCCTCTTAAATCCACCAAAATCTATAACAGGGGCTCTTCATTTTAAACACCATTTTGCCCTAATTTTCACTAAATAAATAATAACACAGTGTAATATATCATGTGTTGATGTTCATCAGAGGTTGTATTTACCCAGTTCTAAGACCAGCTGAGGGCCAGATGATTTTAAGACAGCTTGAGGGCCACAACTACACATTTTACATGAAGGAAATCCCGTGTGTACATGACAAATGCAAGAAAACAAACATATGGTGTCACAGCCACAATGTATATCAAATGCTATATATGCTTAAATTATTCACACTCATTATTCACACCTTCATGCAAGCTTAAAGTGATTACTTCCAAAAATGCCCCATGTAAAAATGTGTTTCATTTATCTGACTGTCATCCCCACCCCACAGGTGACACTTTATATCTCCCTCTGGGCTTGACTGTTGTTCCACAGCCAAAGGCGGGATCCCCAGAGAACAAACAGATCTTTGTACTGTGGTCAAAAACTGCAGAATTATTACAGGGGTATAACAATGATAGCAGGATGTAAAAGCTACAAAAATATGTGTAGGTGTATTATTTCATTTTCAAACAGATTCTTTTTTGGTGTGAGACAACAGTACCAACTGCTGTTATGTATTTTATTGTACTAGCACTATTTTTTTTATTTGACTTTTGAATTACACTTTCATATATTTCATATATTTGTGCCCGCAGATGATTTGTCTCCTGCTATATCTCGTGAACATTCTTTTTTTTTCTGTTTCTTTTTATAAGAATGCACTGTGACAGCTGCTAGTCACAGTAGTAGAGTGGCAATGTAAATAAGGATGAAATGAATAAAAAAAAGAAAAAGGAGAGAGAGAGGATGGAGAGGAAATGGAAAGAAGAAGAGGAAGAGGAAGAGTTGGGTCCAGGATGAGATCCATGACCCTCTCATCCTACTTTTCCTGTCTAAAGAAAGAATGGGAGAGGAGAAATGAGGAGGAGGGGAATTATTCCAAGTGCTGATTCTTGTTCTTTTCATATCTCATTCCTGACTCACCACTTCATCTGTCCACCTACCCCAGCTCGCTTTTCCTGTTTCTCTCTCTGTCTTGATTCTGTGTGCCTCTCTACCACTCGCTCTCATCTGTCCTTCCTTCCTTGCGTTCTTACTCTCTTACAAGGAGCATCACTTGTTTGTTCATACACCCAAATGTCTGCAACATCCTGTTCTCTATTTACAGAGCATGTGGGATGAAATGTGCGTGTTTGTGTGTGCGCGCGCACATGTGTTTGTGTATGTGCGAGTCAGCTTTGTACTTGTATAACTCTCTGTATTCTTACGTATAGGTTCAGTATGTGGATACATTGTACTGTTGTTTTTATTTATCTTTGCCTTAACAGTATGGCCCATCCATCCATCCATCCATCCATCCATCCATCCATCCATCAACACCAACAGTAGAGTATGAAATCCAATTAATAACAATTTGGTTCCTTTTATTCAAGCTCAATCCATGTAATTTCAATTCAGTCGTACTTTACTGTTCATTCAACATCCCTGAGGGTCTAGCGTGTGGATGCATACCTACATATATATGTGCGAGAAGATATGAGGCTCCATTAGAAGTATTTAAACTTTTGAGACTTCAGCTGTTTGAAATCTAAAGTCACAGTTGAACTTGTTAATAAAAGTGTTCTTTGAGCAGAAATTGTATCCGTGTCTCCACTTTACCTGTCTGACTGTGACATATTTCTATTGGTTGTCATGATGTTTTTGGCTTTGCTATTGCCAAATTGTGCTCACTGAGCCGGCACTTGTTCAGGAGCTGTCTCTGTTGTTTGCGTTTTTTTCATCCCGGGTAGTGGAGAGATGTTCTGCCAATTTATAATGTTTTTTGGGGCAGATAACATTGTGATCTGCTTTGCCTCTTAGTTTCTTTTTCCGACTATTCTACTTATAGTATTTCTTTACATTACCCTGTAATTTGGTTTCATTCTGATAGGTGTTTTTTAAAAAGCAGTATTGTGAGATGATTCAAAGGGGAGAAGTAGCTGAGATAAGGGACTCTCCTGGGCTCAGCTCTTGGGTTAGGAGGGGTTTTGAAAGGGATGTGTGTGTATAAGGTGATTAAAACATCCGAGTGCTCTCTTTTGAATGAAAACTGTCAGTGTATGACTGCATTATTCTGCTTTTTTAAACATGTTTTTTGCATTGTACAATAAGCAGGAGTGTGAAAATGATTATATTCTGTAATTAGAGCTCTGTAGGTTCCACAGCATATGTACAGCTTTCTGTTTTTAATTAAATTAAACTTTACCAAGAGAGACAATAGTGTTAAGATATATTCACTTACAGTGAAGTCAAGTGATTGATTACATACTTGGCTAATCAATGAAGTCATCTTAATTTCTCCTTGAAAGGACACACAATGGAAGTCGTACAGAAGGGCAGAAGTGCACATTAAAAGCTTTTACTTTTTGGATTTAGAGTCTAAGACTCCTTCTTTTCCTTGATAAAGCTGTGTTGGCTTCAGAGCGGTTTATTTAAGACACTCTGGGACTCAACTCTTCAGTAGATTTAGGTCTAAACCTGTATTTCAAGGTGAAGAATCTTATTGTTATGCGCCTACTGTTGCACTCCAATCCATCAGTCCATCTTCTTTCTCTTTCATGAAATACCCAAATAATAAGCGGTAATTCGTTGCCCATGTTTCAGGTTTAGTTGAGTATGTAATGAGTGTGCGTGTGCTATATGTTTTGTATAAAAATAGGACAAGAGCAATTTCACCTTTTGGGTTACATAAACCAGTATGTGCGTTTTGTACATACAAAACAGTCTTAAAACAATTTAATCTGCTCAGTGAAGAATATTCTGTTATAGATTGTTTTTTTTCTATAAAGTAGCATAAATAGGGTCAAAATTTCAATTTTCTCCACAATACCTTTGAATAGGACTCATTGGAAGACTATTAAAGCTGTATAGAGACAAACTCCCCATCCCTCTGCCTTAATTATCCATCCCCTGGGCTTCCATCATTAAGGCAAGCCAGACACTGGGACATATTTGGCATTATATTTTTAATGCTACAACAACCGGCTCAGCAAAAACCCACCACAGATTATTCACAGTGTGTGTCTTGGCTCGGCTCCATATACTGTGACACATTATTATACTTTATTCCCCTTTTCTTCCTTCTCCTTTTTCTTCCCTCCTCATCTCCTCCCCTTCCTCTACATTCACCTCCTCCCTTCCTCCATCTTCCGTTCCCTCTTCAGATGCTTTTCTTGTCCTCCGTGGAATCCAAAAAGGAAAGAACAAAGCCCTGTCATACATGTTCTGTCGATTCACTTACAACGTCTGTATTGCTGTGTGCGTGTATCTGTGCTGTGCGAGTGGGGCTGACGGTGCATTGTATGTGTGCCAGTTGTTTGTGTACCTCTCCGTGTGCAGCAGGAAATTCAAAAACTAGGCCATATCGACCACCCAGGGGTTTGAAAGCTCAGGGGGTACCAAAGCAACATGGTTTAAGTAAGAAAAAAAGGTTTCAAACGCCATAAAAGGGGAAAAGAGACAACGCATGTGCACATTCTCACGCACGCGAGCAAATATGCGCACACACACACACACACACACACACACACACACACACACACACACACACACACACACACACACACACAAAGAAACAGGCACCCCTCCCATCTGATAGACCTCTGGCTTATGTTGTATTCACAGTAACATCAAGCATGTTATCACATACATATCGAGATAAGCTATATATATATAAGATATATATTTATACGTTACCCTTCCAGCTTACACTGGTGGCCAGCCATTTTTTGTATAGATTAGGGTCTCTCCTGTTGACAGCCTTTGAGGAATAAGCAGCAGATCCTGTCACTATTGATCCAATTCAGAGTGTATGGGATATGAATGGGACCAAGCCTTTTGTGGTTGGATGGGTTAAGTAAAAAGTTTTCGTTGTGTGTTTGCAAAAGTTTTATAGGTATAAAATTCAGGCATATTTTTCTTCTTCTGAAATATTTGGTGGGAGGAAATTTTGCTTTGGCAAACATTTAATCTCTCAGACAATTAGTCCAAACCTATAATGCCAGAGGTTGTTTATGTGTAAGAAGGTGAAGTGGGGGTGAGTTTTAAGAACATCTCTAGATGAATCTGAAAATCGATAATGCCATTAATATGAGCCCGTATCCTGTGCTGCCACTACAGTTCATCACCTCCCAACTGCTACTCCATTTAGATATTGATTATGTCATTTCACTGTTGACCTTAAGACCTTAGTTACTGAGTCAGCGGAAAATAAAAGCCTAATGTGACCTTAAACTGTAAGGCCAAGTCAATCTGTTGGATATAGAAGATTAAAGTAAATATTTACAATACCGTCTTTCAGCTGAGGAAGAGGAGGGAGCACCTTAACACCATAAGTAATCCTGAAGATTGCAGACTGTACTTTCTTTTCAACTAAACCAAAGATTACTAAGATTTAAAGTATTTTGTTTCTTGTGTACTGAAATTTACTGCAAAGAACTTGATTAATAAATCCAAAAATACTGATTGCTTTCTTGATTTCCAACCATACATACTTATCGGGTCAAATCTGACCAATTTTAGCATTTGATTTGAAAATTAATTTTGATTCACCAACTGTGTGTGTGTGTGTGGAGCACATGAAATATAACTAAATAATCTAACAATAAGCAAGTTAAAATTATTACAATTTATTAGAAGCTAACTGAGTTTAAACTAACTGAGATTCAAACAGAAATAAAAAATAGGGTTTGGGGAAGGTTATAAGAGTATAAAGGCAACTGAGCTGCCATTTAAATGAGTGTGGTAAATACAGATACACGTCTAATTTCCACACATGCAAGGTTTCTTAACAAAGCTTTCATTGCACATACTAGTTAGAAATATTTATTTTATGTTTTATATTTTAGGTGTAAACTAATGTAAGAGTAATAAATGTATATGTAGTTCTGAGGATTTCTGGTAACAATAGTATTCATCCATGTCAGAAAGGCTATTTAAATGTTCTTAAGTGATATGTAGCTTAGAGTGGCAGCAATTTGTCTTCTGTACTTGTTATCATAAGCAATACAAGCCTTTAGTCTATATCTTTTAATGGTCCTAAAACTCCATGCACATGCTACAGTATTATTTTATGGAAGCCCGCTTCCGCCACTAAAAAAAATTTCAACTTATTAACTCAAAATCTTGAGAAAAGCAACTCAAAATTTCCAATCAGTAATGAATGACGTCATTTCCTTCCTTCCTCAGCTACAACTGCTACAGCTAAGCTACCAGTATTACAGCCGCTCATGAATGCACAAATTGCTGAGTATTTTCAGGGTGGCTTCACAAATGACGAAATCCTTGTATTATAAGCTGAATCACATGGCGTTACAATGTGCATTCCTCTGCACCATATCCTTCTGGGTAACAAGAAAACGACATCGTTCACGTCATTCATTGGCACTTGAAATTTTGAGTTACTACAAAAAGTCAAAATTTCAAGGTGCTTTTCTCAAAATTTTGACTTATTAACTCAAAATTTAGAGAAAGATAACTCGAAATTTCAAATTATGGATACTTTTTTTTTTTTTTGTGGTGGAAACAGGTTTACATATTATTTGGCCTATTTCTTGCAGTGTGGCCATGAAATTAAAATTATATTATGCTTTTATAAGGTGAAGTAGGTGCATAAGATTTTAGCCCATTAAGTGGTTTCTAGACAATATGATGACATTATATCATATATAATTCAGCTTTTGTGGATATAAATTAGGTGTTATTGTTGTGAAATTAAAAGAATGATAAGAGTGCTTTTATAAGGTCTAAAGCTCTATAAATGCTAAGAAACGGGCAATTTTGACTTGTTGCTAAGTGGCTGCTATTCAACCTGACAATGTCATAATATCTCATATATGTAAGAAGCTTCAGGGCCCTAAGATGTACCTGGGTGCCAAACTTGGTTTCTCAACTCCTGATTGTGTAGGAGTTGGTGTCATAATCACAAGAATGGTTGAACTCAATAGTAAAACCATGAAGACCAACACAAGTTTAACTCTTCTACCGACAAAAGCAAGGAATAGTGTCTGTATATAGGCGAGTATAATGCAGGTGAGCGTTTGCAGCACAGGAAGGGGCTGAGCAGCGTAGCAGCAGAGCTCTGTGACAGAGGAGATCACGGGTTAGTGATGTTTCAGTAAGTCTGGGGATTGAATTGTGTATTTTGGAATTGGCTCGAGTTCTTACTCGAGTCCTTTTATTGAATTGCTCATAGGGGAGTCAGGTGACTGTTTGGGAAGACTGAAGTGGCAGAGAATGGTCGTACGGGTGAGCTTTCCAAGGTGAGTATTGATGAGGGATTGCAAGGTTTTGGTCTGCAGGTAAGTCCAACTTGAAGCAGAGGGTTTTGAAGGATTTCTTCAAGTTGCAAAAAACTTGAATCCAGCCAAAGCCCACACACTGGAGAAAAACATGACAATGGTGACAATGATGTGGCAAAGAGTGAAGGTTTCAGCTGGCTTTTCATCCAGAGGAGTGATGAGTATACGGGAAGCACGTCTTTAGACTAGATCAGATCGTAAGGGAGCCCTGCCCAAGGATGGAATATCCCGAAACTAGAACTGAGAGCGACAGGTAGAGTGGGAGAAAAAAGCAGGAGAGTGGGAATTAAAAGAACAGGGACAGACACCCAGAGATTTCATGTATTGAGAAGATGGCCAGTTAGCTTAGATCAAAAAGATGCATCTTTAGCAATGATAAAATTATATTGCCTAAACAAACTATGACTCATTTTTCATAGATTTTTTGTTTCTTTTGTTTTTTAATTTGTAAAAAGATAATCAAAAATGTCACTCCAAGATGCAGGGGTATTCTAGGCCTTGTCCTGTAGAGTTGCAATCTTCTGCAGCTAGCTCTTCTTCCCCTGAATGAACACTGGGGAACTTCCCAGTATTAGGCAGGTGGTTTTAATGTTGTGCTTGGCTGTTATAGATAATATCTTTTTTGGTCCCAAAGACAAAACAAAGGCCAGTAATACTGAGTTTTAGCTATCTAGCTTCAAAATAAGTTGGTAGCTAGCTTATGTAAACAACGTGACAAAGTGCTTACTCAGAAAGTAGTCCACCTCAGTGCTAAAGCATTTGTCCACTGCCTGTTCTGTGTCTTAACTTGAGGTCACAACACAAATCAAACTGACAGACATGTCACAGGACAAGATTCACGGGAGTAAATAATACATTTCATCAGCTGCTTCAGTTCCATGGCCCTCATATGGAAATTTATCACAGCAGACATTTTGACTTGTCACAGCAGGAAAAGCGCGGGTGGAATTAATAACGCTACTGCTGACTCAGTTCCATTAAGGATCGCAGTACGGCATGGCAGTAAACCAGCATGCATGAATGCAGGATCTTCCTTAACTGAAATACTGTAAAATACACCTTCGACTTCCCTGCTATGACATGTCGACATGTCTGCAAGTAAAGAAAAAAAAAAAAGCTGGCACGGTGTGACACTACCGTATCTTCCTGGGAGTCACCTAAAGAATATTTTTATCTGTTTTCACCCGCTTCTGTCATCATAATACCCGGTGAGAACAAATGTAAAGTTTGAGGGTGGTTTCATGTCACGGTGACTTATTAATTTATTTAGTTAGGTTGTTACTTTCCCAGCAGATGCACAGCAGACAGAATGTGGTGTTTGTGTAAAGTCTTGGTGCGAAGGCCCGGGTTTATGGTGGGTTCCAGAGCATGGTTTCTTCATACCACGAGCCTCCTTCTTTTACAGGAATAATTAATCATAATGTACATGGCCTGGGATAAACCAACATTTTACGGCAATGTTATCTTTGGGGCAATTGACCCCCCCCCCCCCCCCCCCCACCAGAGAACAAAACAAAAAAAACAACCCTCCCCAAATTACCTTACAAACTTACCTTTTATTTAAAATTGCACATTCCATTCTCATCGATCATTCATCACATACTATCTTCTTCAGGATCCTGTTCTCGCTATTTTAATGCCAGGCCCTTAGAGTCATTTTCCGATGCACCAAGACAGCGCTTTAGCATAATTTTCCGGCACGAGGAAGAATATCAACCTGCAAACCTTGTTTTTACTTTGACCTATCTCTTACCTTTTCTGTCACTGTATTGTTAGGTGTAAGCACTAAAATGAAGTGGTTAAATTGAAGAAAATAACATGGTTTGGTTTAAAACAAACTAGTTCATTAATGTGACCATGCAAAGAGAAACAGGATCTGCAACTTTAATCTGCAACAAGCTTCTCAGATCATTTTTGATCATCTATTTCTTTGGCATCTATTTCAGCAGTTAAAGAAATCCTACTGAACTCTGTCAGACTGGATCTATTATCTTGAAAGCTTCCCATTCAGCCTTACATTGCATTACATTTTAAGCTATAGATCACTATATATAGCTGATTCTCACATGTGTAAAACTGAAATCTGAGACCCTCGTCAGACAAGCCTAGACAAGGGTCAGTGACCATCTAGCAACCACCATTCGCTAGGAAAATGTAGCAACACATTGATGAATGGTTGCCAGAGGTTTCTGGCAGTCACGAGGTGAAACTATTTCCAAAGAGACATATGGTTCTGCACCAAAAATATCCTTGTGATTGCTTTGGTTGCTAGCAGAGTGCAGCTAGTCCTGTAGTTTTCATAGGAGACGTCTGCAAACACCTGTCAACCACTCTCCAAGTGGGAGTGAAACTGTGAAGTGTGACTACTATCTGCCAACAACCAAACCATTCAAAAGGTGTTTTTGTTTTTTGTGGAGCACCCTCTTTGCAGCTAATTTCACTTTGTGACAACCAGCAGCCTCTCTACAATCGTGTGATTGAAGCCTAAGCTATTTTGTTCAACTCAGGAGTATTTCTACCATGTGTGTTTACAGCCGCAGGGGAAATGGCCTCGGTAAAAAAGAAAAAAAATCATAAACATCTTAAATTAAACTTTGTATCAATGCAGTCCTACTAGGAACAAAATGGAAATATTTATTCTGTTTTTCAAGTAATTTTATATTAAAAATATAATTATAAAATATTTTTGCCTTCACTGCACTCATGCATTCTAGGCCATTACCTTAGTTCAATTTCAACACCTGCCATGTTGTTGAAACACAGTATAGGTTTGCAACACACTGAGATAGGTGTTCCATCTTGCTCGCCGACCCCTGCCAAATGATGAAAATGTGACACGAAACTTTCAGCTACTGTATAAACAAGCCCAGAATGAGTGCTCGCAGAAATATTATTTCTTTTGCAGAAGCAAAGCATCATATAAAAAATGGAAAGAAGGGGGGGAAAAAAGAAAATGTGCAGGAGAGCAAGCGCTTTGGAGCCTGTCTCTGTGGTTTAAGATGTTATGCATTAATTCTCTAAGGGGCCTTGAGGTCCCAGTTTCCAATGTTAATTGATATCCCCATTAAAGAGATAAGTAGGCTTGGGGAAAAGAAGAGAGCCAGAGAGCAGAGAAGTTACTGCAAGGTGTAGCCGAAAAGAGAACGGAGATGAAGAGGAAGATGAGAAAGAAGATGACAGGAAGTTTAGGGGAAAAAGAGAGAGCAGGAAAACAATGCACCAGTCAGCTGCTGGGAGATGACCCCAGATGATTAGTTCTGGCGATGGCTGTGCAAGTGTCCAATAAATGAATAATACTTTGCATTGTGAGTTTATGTGTCGCTGCATGTGAGAAAGCGAGAGTGACATAAAGAAGAGAGCACAGAGAGAGAAAAAGAATGCGCTTATTGGCTGACAGAGCTGCTCTCACCTAGTTCGGGATGAGTCACAGTGCGCAGAGCTGTTAATTACGCCAACGGCTGAATCAAAACTCGGGGAATGAGAGCAGCTGTCTGCGCATTTACATATCACAGCCTACAAGGAGTGGAAGGGAAGGAGGGATGAAAGATAGAGAACAGAGGAAGGTAGAGAAAGTGGAAGATGGAAGGGGAGTTGATTCAGAGATAGAAAACGAATGGAGGAGTAAAAAGCTCTCAAAAAGAAAGTGAAAGGTAAAGAATTGGGACAGGGAGGAAGGTAACGTAAGGAAGTGTGAGATGCAAAGAAAAAGTGACAGAACTCACTTGATTAGAGAAAAATGCAGTGACGATCACTTCATCTGCATCAGCCGTCATGGGATTTTGTCATTATTTTTGTTTTGGAGTCTTATGCTCTAAATGTCTTGTTTGTGCATGATGTACTCACTTTGCCAAAACATTTATGACTGGAACCTCTGTACCTGAATTAAACACAAGGCTTTAGCATATACCTGGCATACAGTTTCCCGAGTGTTGCCAGAAATCTCCATTTTGTTAGCAACTGCATTTGTTTTATTCTGTTTGCTTCTTTTTCCACTAGATTCGTAAAACTGACAGCCTTAAGGCCAGCACTGACCAGAATAAGACTTGCTTTGATTTCAAAGTCACAAACAAGGCAAGCCATTAGCATACAGCTGCCAACAGGCCAGCCTGCAGCTGCACTTAAAGCCTTTAGTTTCCTTCCAAAAATAAAGCAACAAAACAACGCAAGAAACACAAAACCAAGTGACTGCTTTGCATTGCTTTACCACTTGAATACCAAATACATAGCCTAATACAAACGACCTGGGTATGTGGTAATAATACGTACATCTACACACCTACAAGTACTATACTGCAACCGTCTGAATTACTAACACTAAGAAAAAACTGGATTTTAATAAAAAGTACAACCAGGAAGATACAGTATGCTTTATTTCTAATATTTATTAGTAGGAAAGGTTGAAAATGTCAAGCATACAGAGTATTAATTATTGTCAGTTAAATCAAATGAACTGGTTCCTTTATTCCTGCACAATATGCACATGATGATGAACAATATGAGAAGCTTATGATGTTTTTGTTAATATTGGTTTGAAGCTATATCTCACACCTTGTCATTGTGGCGTGATACTTTGTGATGCACGGTGCATAGCTTGACATATAGCTTATTGGTGTGTTTGTAATTCTGTATCCTGTTTGAGAGTAAAATACACGGTGTTGTTGCCAAGTACAGAATAGAAGCTTTCAAAGAAGGACAAGGGTGTGAAAATGACTTTGAGATATTTCCCATGTTTTCAAGGAGAACTGTGAGTCAATGACAGCAGTTGTAATTTGCCAATTTAATTGAGATGATTTCCAGCTCAAAATGAAAATGAAAATGCCATCCCTGGAAACACTTTACTATCAAGTTTATCATCTGCTTTCATCAAAGAGACTAGGTCACTGCTTTTTGGCCACGGTGTTTACCGGACGTGAGGAGAAGGCAGATGAGGGAGTTGTGTCAATCACAAAGACTTCGTTCATGACAAGCAGGTGGCTGTGGTGGTGGTAGTGGTGGTGGTGGTGGTGGTAGTGGTGGTGGAGGGTTGTGAGCAGGGTCTCGAGTGAACAGTCTCTCTCAGTCTTAGTCATCAGAAACTGCACTCAGCTGAGTTACAGAGAAAGAACCAGGCAGCTCTCTGTAATAACAGACCGGCGGCTTTGAATGTGTCCTTCATGTGACAACAGATTTACAGTAGCATCTTTTCATTAGCTTGTAACAACATAACAGTCACATAATCACAATCAACTGATCTATGTCTTAACATCTGTAAACCTTTAACACTGTGACAGAAGTATATTTAATCCACTCTTTTAAGATGCAAACCTCACACGTAATATGTATTATAAAAACGCATCGTCATACATAAATGACAGAATTGGTTGATTGCTAATGACTCTTCAAATGACATTCATTCAGAAATTCATTATACTGCATGCAGTAATGAATGTAATGTCAGTATAATGTGTAATGTCAGTGATGTCGCTGAGCGGTTTTTCCTCCCACTTTAAGTTGCAAAGGGCTATTTTCTCAAATTGTTATATTGTTTTAAGTGTTCATGTAATGAAATGATCAGTTGTGAATGTGTTGCTCATACAGCTAACATGATTCATCCAGTCTTAAAACTAAACAAGGCTCAAGTTGTAGAACCATTCAAAATGCAAAATGAAGTGATGAGAAAAAGTAAAGTAGAATAAAATGGCATTGTATAGAATGGTAAAATGGTATTTGTATAGCACTTTACTGTGGCGATCGTGGCTCAAGAGTTGGGCGTTCGTCTTGTAATCAGAAGGTTGCCGGTTTGAGCCCCGGCTTCAACAGTCTCGGTCGTTGTCTCCTTGGGCAAGACACTTCACCCGTTGCCTACTGGTGGTGGTCAGAGGGCCCGGTGGCGGCAGTGTCCGGCAGTCTCGCCTCTGTCAGTGCGCCCCAGGGCGGCTGTGGCTACACTGTAGCTTGCCATCAGTGTGTGAATGTGTGTGTGAATGGGTGGATGATTGTGTATAGTGTAAAGCGCTTTGGGGTCCTTAGGACCAAGTAAAGCGCTATACAAATACAGACCATTTACCATTTACTAGTCCCTAAGGAACCCAAACATTCAGTCATCCACCCAACTGCATCACATATGACATCTGCACTGGGTTATACAAGTCACCTAGAAGTTACACCTCTGCTGAAAATGGAATAATCAGAAGCCAACAGCCAGTTTGGTTCATTCTACTTTTCCTGTCATTGCCGCTCACAGTTGGTTACTGGACACCATCTTTTAGGGACCAAAAACGAACTCCCTGTGATTACAGCTCTTTCCAGTTGCTCTCTGATTGAAGTTTTAAAGAGGACTTCTTTGACTCCATGTCCTGCCTCTGTCCAGACATGTGAAAAGCATATGGGAAATGCTTGTAAAAGAGGAAAATCCTACTGATCAATTAGGATTACTCAGCATATTAACATTTTTGGGTCCTTTACTGCATATCTCCAACTTTATAGTTATGTGCAACCAGCTTGTGCCTACCACGGACTCAGAAGGGAATATCTTTCTTTTCAAGTCACAGTGGTGCCAGTTTGTGTCTGTTTTGATAATATTCTCCGGTTAATTCATTCAAGTTCTGGAAGAAATACATTTTTGATAAAAAGTAAATAAAGCACAGTACCACAAAAATCATCATAAAATTGCTATTGGAGAGTGTTTCCTACAGCTGTTTTACAAAGAGATCTGATTTTTCGTGGGTGACATGAAGATGAAACCTTTGAGAAGAGTTAAATCTTTGCTGCTTTCCACTGAAAACGGGATACTCAGGTTTAATGCACAGCAGAAATTACGAGACAGGAGCAGTTGAACTAAATGGAGTGAGAGGAGGTACGTTTTAGTAGCAAACACTGCATGGTCTAGCTGTTAAAAATCTCACATCTGACACCAAATACATGAACAATAATTTATGTAGACCAACACACAAGCCTTGCTTATGCTTAATGAATAATAAACACCATGCAAGTATTTGAATCAGTAATGTTTTAAACGTTTTGGCTCACAGTTACTGTAGATGTGGTGAAAAATCTGAAAGAATCAGTCTGTGGCAGTTTAGATTAATGTAGAGACTCAAGAGACTGTTGTTGATAAATTCATTTAAACAATTTTAAAATGATGGGTTTGAATTTGCACACCTGGAAAAGTGGAAAAATCAATTTAACAACCACACCTCTGCAGTACTGGGGTCACTACTCAATAAAAGTAACATATTACACATTACTTGTTACTTTTCTTATAAGTACTGCTACAGGCATTAGCAGTACATTACTTAATTACTTAATTACTCATTGGCGAAAGTCATTGGTTACACTTCTCATGACTTTACCTTCACGCTGGTCCCTAACATGCTGTGAAATGCACTGTCACATAATTACCAGTTAACAACTTAAATCTTGGGCTACAACACAAACCTGTAACCTAATGAAGACACACAACATCTGTCTTTTAATGTTAAAGTTTGAAAACAAAAGTGTATAAAACCAGCCCAAAGAGATGTCAAAGTGATCGCTATCATGATTCTATTTTAGAAACATGAAGAGGTAGAAATGGGGGCTTCAGTGCCACAAATCTGACTGCTCATCATTGCTTTGGTTACCTGTTGAAGTTCAGTGTCTCACTGCTTGGATTAAGTCAGCAAACACTGAGCTTTAACATCACTCTGGGTTCTTTGCTAGCTTTGTCTTAGCATGCCATCTGCACAGATGCTTGCAAAGAGCCAAAGCTGCATTAGCAGTATATTGCAGTTGTTCTGTCCTGGTCAAAGTTTGTACTTTACCATCATGCACTTGTCCTGCATAATATTACTACGTTACTGAAAAATACACAACTTTTGCTGTTGTGTAGCTTTTGTGTTGGTATGTGGGACTGGAGCCTATGTTTTTATTGTTAAGTGGTGTTTATAAGACAATGCATTTCATGTCATTTTATGGAGTAATACAAATAACTTTCGCTGGAAAGTAATTCCTTTTATGAAAAGTCATTACTTGTAAGAGAAGCAACTTTTTAAAGTAATGACAGCAGCACTGATTATAGTAATGTGTTATACTGGAATGTGGGACACCTAGCAATGCACCTGTGTTTACAAATTTCATCCATGAAAATTCAAATGTAAATTGTTCAGTAAGAATTTGCAAGAACAATGACTTGCACTTTAGTGCACATGGTCTTCAAAGGGAGCAAAAAACAAACACTCTGTGTATAGCTCTGGTCAGAAGTTTACATACACTCATCATGAGCACGGATAAAGATAATGTGTGGCTTTTTTTGTTTGTTTGTTTGCTTGCTTTTGGTGCACAAGTTTAAATTCATGTTAGATTTTCTATGATCCAAACGGTCAAAAGTATGCACACAGGCTTAATATTTTATTCCCAGTAATATTTGGTTAAATGTCACTTATAGGGCTGCACCTTGACCAAATTTTTTAAAAGGGTTGAGATTGGGCCTTTGGGAAGGCCATTCCACAAGCTTTACCCATGTTGATGTTCCCTCTGTTCCACTAGCCAGTCATGTCTCCATGTCTCATTGTCAGGTCTGCGTCTTTGTGAATGTGTTATGTTCCTGTTTTATTTTGATAGTTCCTTGTCCTGTGTTCAGTATATTCAGTTTTGCTTCGTTATGCCAGATTACTCCCAGCTGTGTCTGATTCCCTTGTTATCCCTCTGTGTATTTAAGCCCTGTGTTTTCCTCTGTCCATTGCGTTGTACCATCATACTACCCTATGTAGCTATTTGCTATTTGAGTGTCTCTGTGTTTCTGGCTTCTCAGTCTTCCAGTTTCTAGTTTGAGTTATATTTTTCTTGTATCTGGTGTTATTTCATACGGCAAAATAAGGCTGGCTTTCTTAGTTTTTGAGTCCTGCATTTGGGTACTCATCGTGCCTGCCACACAGCCGTACTATGGCAGTTTGGAATTAGTATAAAACCTTTCTCCAGAAGGCATTTGGCTTGTCCATGCGGCCAGCGATAAATTTTATTTGAAGGTGTCAATTTTTGAGCGGGGTCTTCTTTCTTGGTGAATGGATATATAAAATTAGCTTCACTGTGGAAAGTGACTCTGGTGTTCCAGTTAATGATAGGTTAGCGGCTTTTCTTCCAGATGTTGACAGTTGTTCTCAGTATTGTTCAGTCCAATGAGTAGCGTCAAGCAATTTTGTTTTTGTAGTCAGTCACGCTCACTAAGTTAATATGCCTCAGCTTGGTCAACATTAGATATTGTAGAACTTCAGCAATTACCACGACAGCCATGTCCATAATGAGTGTGTGTAAACTTCTGACCAAAACTGTAGTTTCAGATTTGCATGTATACATAACTACTAGAAAGTTCAAGCAAGAAGAGAAGAAGAAGAAGATAGGAGACACGACTTTAGATGAGTAGCGCAGCATTCGCTAACATTTACAAACCCACTTGTTTGGCTTAATGGATGAACAAAACCTTTGGGACTTTGAAGAAGAAGGCTTACTCTTTTTAGGCCTCACTGATCACAGTGATAGAGAATGGTTTTCCAGCCGTTATGAGGTAGAGGAGAAAATACTCAGTATAATAAATGTAGAGAGTAAGTCTCTTGAAATTAATGTCCCCATAAGAGAATGAGTGATCACAATGTATGGAATGTAATTAATCAGTGCAACAAGGGTTATTGAAAAAATGAAATTGACAAAACTGTTGTTAATCACACCTGTCCTAACTGCCAGAGCAGAAACGTTTGAAAGCTCTTTCAACAACAAGGCACCCGCAAACTTATAGAACAGTAATTAATACAACAAATATGATCAGCCATAACAATAAACCCCCCTCCCTAATATTGTGTAGCTACATGCCACAAAAAGCTGCATCTATCTACTTATCTATCTTAGAAAGTGCACCTGTTGTATGAGGGGTAAAAGTTTTCATGAGTATACTGACAAAAAACAGACATCCAAGGTCCATTTTGGCAGCTTGCAACATCTCCAACTTCACCATGCACCTAAACATCAACATCTGGGTCCCACTGACTCAGTGCGTATGTCAAAGATTATCAGTGTTTAAGTGAAAGAGCCTACATTGTTTTGCAGCCTGTGGCCAGTGCTTGCTTAATTTTCTTGTGCATTACCATTGGCACATTTCTCCCAGGTCGGACCTTCAACACAGGGTTCAGTATCAGTGGCAGGAGCATTCCAGAGGTGCACGAGGAGACACTCTTTAAGGGGAATTTTAGCAGTGAAGAAAACCAGCTTACTCCATTTACTATACGGGAAAATGAGCTTGATTAAAAGCCACAAACAGAAGTTGATGACACTCAGTGCTGCTGTTTGTTTTTTAGTTTTTTTTTATTTGTGCTAGTAAATAAATTAAAAAAAGATTAATGATCTGTGTTTACTTCTTACTTCTGTACGCCATAATAATCACATTGCAACTGTGTTGAAGCATTTCCTGCCAAATAATTTATGCACGTATCACTGCTGATGTGTGAAAGCCCGTTTTTAACATCTCCAGTTTTGGTGTACTGTGCTGGCATTACTTTTCAAGGATTACAAGCATTACAAGCTTTTTATCTTAGCTACTGTCACTTCTGCAGCCACGATGTAGCTGAATTCATTGCTGAATATGCCTAACGCGGATTAGTTTAGCAGTCCTACATTACAGCTGCCATTAAATCTTCGATTAGTTAAATGGTCTTGGATTGCCAACAGCAAAGTTGTACTAAAATTATAATCCCATTGCATTGAAGAGGGAAAAGATAATATGAGCGCTGATATGCTTGTGAAAAATATGGTTAGCAGTATGACATATAATTCCTGCTCTATGCAGATAACTACAAAAATACAGAATCACGCAATGCTTTACTTTTAATAGTCTACTGATGTGATTTAATGTTTAATATTGTTTTCAGGCCTCAATTTTTATGCTCTGAGGAAATCCAAGAGGATTTGTTTTTCCCAAATCTGGCACAGATTTACAAAACAATACATGACACAGTAATAGTTTGGCAGATAAAGTCAGAATGAGTGTGAACTCATGCTTCACACATCTTTGTCAAATAAGAAAATTGTTCTTTACACTACAAGTGATGCTGAATATTTAACCACATCAGACTTTAACCTCTCCTCTGTGCATTTTGAAAGTAGGTGACGTACCAGTAACATCTAGTCTTTTTCTAAAGATCTGACTTTGGATTGAATGGAAGGAAATGTTTTAAACATTACATCACTAAAAGTGTGAAACACAGGCCAGACACCAGGATTTTGCTATCAAATAGTAAAGGATACATTTAAAATAACCAAATATAGTGTATAAACATGCAAATGTTTCGTGTGGTTGCCAAGTTGAAGAAGCAAATCAACACACGCATGCTGAGTGGGAAGAATGTGAAAGGCTTTCTCTTGAGGACAGCAAGTTTCACTGTGTTCACTATGTTCATGATTATTATTATCTTGTCATGATTAGTTACCCTCTCATCTTTTTTCAAATGTCACCAGTAATTTATTGCTATTGCAAAGCTGTTAGTAAAATTCTATTTGATATTTTGCCTTTAAATTTCTCCAAAAACCTGCAATGTAATAACATAATAGGAGGATTGCAGATATTTAATTAATGCCCTCTAATTAAAACCAGAAAGGATTCCCTCAGAATAGCAAAGGATCACAGTCAAAGTCGAACTAAAGTGAACTCTGATCTGCAAGACTGTCTGGACATTGCACAACAATTGCAGACTTGAAATTTTCCTCTGAATGGGCTGTAATAGAAGGCGAAAGGGAATTCAGAAATTCATGGCAAACCTGGACCTTGAAGCAAGAAAACCACAACCAATTTACCTTCAGTTGAGTTGATCCCATCTTTTCTCACGTCACTCCTCTCATTGCTCTCAATTTTATAAGCTAAAGATGCTACAATATTAAAGACATGCAACGAGTATGCATAGAAAGCATAAACAAAAGTTAAAGAGCTGCATGAGGTGACATGAGGAGTGTAAAGGAGGGGAGTGCAGTGTGCTCAGTACATTACTGCAGGTCCCCCAGAAGACTGAGCCTATAGCAGTAGAATTAAGGGATGGTTAATTGTCACCCGATTCAGCATTAACTAAAAAGGAAAGTTTTAGCCTAATCCTAAAATTAGAGGGGGAGAGACTGTCTCTTGCAAACCAAACTGAGCGCCGGTTTTGCAGGATAGGAGCCTGATAGCTGAAGGCTCATCCTACACTGTACCTTTGGATACAGCACAATTAAGCCTGCACTCTTAGAGCCAAAAGCTCAATGGGGATAATGAGGGTTTAAGATAAGATGGGGCAAGCAGTCTCTGTTTGTGAAATAGTCACAACCACTAATCCACTGATTTGTGTTTCTGGGCACAAATGTAACATGTTCCTAAACATGAATTTTCCAATGTCATTTTCATGTCCCTGAACAAGATTTTTCATCTGTCCAGTCTCATTTGTACTGATTCGTGTCCATGTACACGAAATCAATATCTTCCACTGTAAAAAGGCAAAAAAGTTCACATTTTCTGGGATGGAGGGGTCAGTGGTGGAGCAAATCATTTCACCACTCACACCCGAGACAAGTTTGACCCGTACATGTTACAGATATTCACACATCATTTATATTATCTTATTTTTAGCTATTAAAAAGACATTTGATTAGGTTTAGGACTAAACATGACTTGGTTATGATAGGTATAAATACTGGGTAAGTAAAGACTACAGCTGCTTTGTTTGTGGTTGCCATGGTGACACAGTCCCAATTTTGTCTAGCCAACATAGTATGCATGAACTATTTCCTGGTGTATTTGGTTCAAATTTGACTCGTGAAGCCATAACTACTGAGTTGAAGGAATGCAAGGCTCAACAGAGCCTAGAAAGAAGCCAGGGTTTATTTTTGTTTACCCCCATCAATAATAGGACAGTTAGACATAGCAACAACATTATTATTATTTTTAATTATTCGTCTATCATTCTAATAAACAAATGAGTAGTAGTCTTAGCTTGAGAGAGGATTGTTTTGATGTAAATAATTTAAATAGTGTATTTGGAAAATCACGTGCTTTCATGGTGTCATCTTTAGATTTTCATTGGTGACTTGCACCACGAGTCAGACTTCTCTGATAATTGCTTTATTTCTCAGACAAGATAATCAAGCTGTGTGGGCTTAACGTTTACTGAGAGTAGCTGCTCTCTGAAAGAAGTAATGATTTCTTTCAATTTTGGTTAATTCTAGGATAATTTTAAAAAAATCGAAATAATTATGGTTTTTCAGGAAATACCACTAAACGGGAACAAGATCAAGGGTATGATTAAAACAGTCAGTGTTTTGTTTTTTTAATTTTGAGAGAAGCCGCTCGGGTCTAATAATGAATAAAATTCAGGGTTGTGGCTCCTTTTGTCAACATAAACATGAATGTAATTTTATCTGAATTTTGCACTAAATTATATATATAAAAAAAACAATCAGAATCAGTCAGACAGTTCAGATAAAAACTAGACAACAACAAATTTTGAAAAACACACATAGCTCTTTATAAGAGATGACAGATTCATCTGAGTCTGATTCTATGAATGTAGTTCATTTATTTTAAAAAATCAACTCTTTTTTTATTGTTTTGGGAGATAACGTTGTGTTTCTCCTCTATAAATCAGGAAGACTGTCTCTAAACAAACCTTTCTGGTTAGAATCCTGTGTATAGCACTTGCTCTGGCTGCTGAACAGACCTCATACCTCTTGTGGTAAGACTCAGAAGTCTGTCGTTGCTATTTACTTGATAGAGATGCCTCTTCGAACTAAGTCTAAAATGTGTCAGCCACAAGGATGTCACACCAAATGTTCTGTTGGTGGCTACAAGACCCCTTTTGCAGAAGAGAATATTTAGCCTTAACAGATATGGCCAAAGTTATTATCATCAGCTTATTTACATATTTGTCTTCTGTTGCCTAACAACAGTATGTTGGACTGAAACACAACCAGTGAAGGCTGCATGTTCTTGCCACAGCTCTGTGATGGTAAAATCCAATATAATCACTATACAGTGAAAGAAATGTATAATATTTACAAAGGTAAGCACACCATTGTTTTTCTTGTGACATTACCAATAAGTTTGATGTGTCACATGGCCCTCTTCCTATTGGAAAAACAAAAGTTGTATCCAAGATGGCCGACTTCTAAATGGCCACCATGGTCACCACCCATCTTGAGGAGTTTGTCCCCTCACGTATACTAATGTGCCACAAACAGGACTTTAATATCACCAACCATTCCCATGTTATTACGGTGTATCCATATAAATGGCCCACCCTGTAGAATAGTTGTATTGTTGCAAACCAAAAATTATAGCGCATAAAAGATGATCTCTGCCAAGGATAATAATGATGCCAACATTATAAACATGGCCTATTAGCCACATGTCTATTTTTGGTGTATATTATGTAGTTTTTGGTTTTAGCTTCTAAAAATTAATGACCACAAAAAAAAGTATTAAACTTAATGGGAAGAATTTCTAAAAGCAACTGCCATGATGCTGTGGTAAGGATGCCTGTGTAATGTGTTGCAGAAATATCTACTGTAGTTAGCAGCATGTACTTGTACCCTGTTTGTAGCTCAAGATGAGATACAGCGAGTCACTGCAGTGTCTGCCCTCAGTCTAACATGAGAGGAAGAACAAGCAGAGCAGAGCAGTCTTTGATTTTGATCTCTTGTTAATCTTTTTGAAGGACAGGCAATTAATGAATGAAACAGGACAGCAGGATTAGCAGAGCCAACAAGCTAGAGGGCTTATTTTTAGCATGTGTACTCCCTTGCACACTGGCTAACGGCATTAAACAATGTGAAATGCTTCGACTCTCCAGCAGATCATCAGTAGATCAAGTTTGTTGTTGTTTAATTGCTTCTGTGCTGTTGCTGTCTGAGTTTTTATGCACAGTAAAAATCAGTGAAAGTTGGGCTAAAAAGCAAAAGCAGCACCACTGAGGATCTCAAGTGATTGATCTGTGTTATCACTTTTTAAGAGTAAATTATGCTATGTTTTGCATATTTTCACTGCCTCCCCCCACCGCAGGGAAAAGAGTAACATCACCTGGGTCTGGGTGCAGTTCTCCCCTCCAGGGGCAAGGGTACCTAGACCCGGTTTGTAGAGGACGCTTGGGGAGTGTGATCGTGTGTACAGCGTCTCTTTATGTCTGTCTCCACGTTGGTTGAGTGTGGAGTAAGTGCATATGAGAGCATGAGGGTGGGAATGGATGTTTGTATATGTGTGTGCCTGTATTTCTGTGTCTATATGTCAGGTTGGGTGTCAGGCGCCACCTCTCTGGGGACATCTCAGGCCCTCCAAGGTTTGGAGGCCTATCTCCCCCTACCACCACTTCCCCTGCCAGTGGCGGACTCCCTCAGACATCGGTGCGTTGGTGGTTCTTTGTGTCCGGGGATGGGCGTCCAGGTACACACCGGCTCACTCCTTGGCGGCCGCTTATCGGGGCCTGGAGCCTGGGGCTCGCTCGGGCCACTTCGGAGGTGGGGTGCCCCCGGCCTCTCGGCCTGGGGCTCGGTTACTCAGGCACGGCTGGCTGCCGGCGGAGCTCACGGGCGCGTCACTGCAACTCCCCCTGGCTTCTGCTCCGCGGCTGCTGAGTGAGCCCTCATCTGGGACTCTCCTCAGCTCTTTCCGGGACAGTGGCGCGGCTGCCCCTCTGTTGGTCTTCCTTGGTCTCTTGTGTTCTGGGGGCCTCTGGATGTCTGGAGTTTTGATCTCCTCCATACCTGCTTCATGCCCTGGAGGACGGGGCTGTGGCCCCCCCACACCCTCTAGCGGATCATTACATGAAGGAACCTTTAAAAAAAAAAAAAAAACAAGCGCGTCCATGCTCACAGGTGTACACACGGGTGATCACACCCACAAACTACACCCTTAAGTTTTTTTACTGTTATAGTATGTGTGTTGCAGTTAGTAGTGTTTTGTTGATAAGTGTTAGGTGACCAATATCTCACTCATGCCATGTGCACGCACTGTTGCTAAGCTAAGGTTACATATTGAAGAATTCATGGCTATTGATCCCAACTCATTGGAGCGATTAATGCAACAGAAATGTTTGAAGATCTGTATGGAGACGTGTGTAAAAATATTTCAGTTTATTTCTGTGAAATATGATTTACAAATGTGTACTGAGATTTGTAAATTGGGAGTTCGCTTTGTAATCGGAAGGTTGCCGGTTTGAGCCCCGGCTTGGACAGTCTCGGTCGTTGTGTCCTTGGGGAAGACACTTCACCTGTTGCCTACTGGTGGTGGTCAGAGGGCCTGGTAGCGCCAGTGTCCGGCAGCCTCGCCTCTCCCCAGAGTGTCTCACCAGTGTGTGAATGTGTGTGTGGATGACTGGATGTGTAAAGGGCTTTGGGGTCCTGAGGGACTAGTAAAGCGCTATATAAATACAGGCCATTTACCTCTTCACCTTTGTCTCTCTTAGTATGCATAGAGCTATGTCAACCAGCCACAATGTTACAACTACTAAAAGGTGAAGATAGAAGTATTTATCATCTAGTTAATATGCAAAGTTTCGCACTATAACCTTGGTTCCTGGCATTCATGAGGCTGTACTGTCCACATATAGTACCCTTTCCATTTCTATTACTATAACTTGTGTGTAATTTTAATAGTTTTGGTCAGTAATGTTATTATAAGGTACAGTGTGAAGTTACAGTAATTATGTCTGTTTTCAATTGTAAAAAGTAGATTTCCACAGTTTGTTGTTGGCTTTAGATGTTATACACTTGTTAAAAATGTATTTAACATCTTGTTTGTAAACTTCAAAATTAGACAAGATATGTGTTATCTAACAAACACATTTACATAAAATTACAGAACCTATACTTATTTTACTTTTTGTTTAAAGTTTTTTTTCCACTTCTTTAATGCCTGTAGATTGACATAATCTCCATAGGGATTATCAAATTGTTCTGATTCTGATTTACTTATTAAATAAAAATCACATAGTTATAAAATTATGCCATATTTTCTGATTTTGTTTTTACAGTTTTTTTTATGTGAGAAAACATTTTACGGTTATTGTATATTTATTGGAAAGCCATGCTATAAAAACATCTCAGGAAAATGGCCTCAAGACTTGTAGATCTCAGTCCTGATTGAACATCACTGTGGCACACACCACGGATGTCCCCAGAGACTCCATCTATATGCCCCAGTGGGTTGCAATTGCCTTCGGCTGCACAAGGTGAACCAGCATAATATTAGATTAAGGTTATTGTACCAAGGCTAATAGGTGTATATGCAAATGGGCCCTTGCCTCTAACGCTACATCTAACAACTCTAACATCTCCAACATTTGCTGGAGGCTTAAGTATACTTGTTCATCTATGTCTCCACTCAGATGCTATAAAGCTATGCTACACCACAATGACATTATTTAGCCAATCATGTTTAATACTACAGGGATGTCTGCATGACCAGAGGGGTTCTTTCATGTTTGTAGTTTTGAAAGAGGACACTCTCTAACAATATTATTTCAGGCTACTTTCTAAGCTGTATGTACACTATACTGCATTACTGCCTCTACGGTGAAGGGTCTATAAGAAGTATAAAACACCACAAAACCCTAAAGATAATTAAGCAGCAGACGGTCTTTGAGGTAGTTCCAATGAGAAGAACTCCCAGCTCTTCTCCACTTACTATTAAGACAGGATGTGGGCATCGGTGGAAGGACTGTGCATGAAACAAAGAGAGTAAGCAACAGCGAAGAAGTACTTGGTGGTTTGGAGGTAATGCTCCAGGAAAGTTACTGAGTGGGAGAAAGTTGAGTTGTTGCCTAAAGAAATGCTCATTTTGCACCCATTAAAATCCTCCTCAGGGTCTGTGATCTTTAAGTCTACAGAGCTCCTCAAGGGGAGATAGAGCGAGAGAACTTAACAGTTAGGGAGCCCAGAGGCAAAGCAACAACCAGAAAACAGCGTAATTAAATTAATCCCATTATATGAGGATGTGTTACACTCAATGGCCGGAAAATCATTATTAATTGTTGTAACTGTTGCAGAGATTATTCTTCTTGAATTTTTCTTTTCATTTGCCTTAGAAGAGGTCCAGTCAAAACTAATAGGAACATTGTATAAATTAGTAGAAAAACAAGTTAAAAGAATTTAATGTGTGAATAATATTATCAAGAATGTGATTTTTTATCAAGAATGCCACCTGTACATAATGTTTTACATAATACTGATATGCTGATATCTAGTTGAAATGTAATTTTAGCCATAAAAAAAACATGTCTTAAGTACAGTGAAGGAGCTGTCAACAAAGCCTTCTTATTCAGTCATGTACAATCATAGCTATAGGAACTATGTTATCAAGTAACGATAGGTTTCGATACCCCAGTGCCTCCACTCCCTTGACATTTAGTAAAGCAAGGACTAGGTCCCAAGTATGGATAACCCCAGCAAGGGAGGAATGATTCTTAAGTGGTTTAATGAAAAATGCAATAAACAGAAGCACTATGAAAGTCCAGAAAATTAGCAGGCAAGTAGAGAACAGTATATAAACAGGGGAGGTAATTGGGGGAATTGGGTTCCCCATGTGAGGGGGCTGTGCCAGGTAGGTAAGGACAACTGAGGTGAGGACATATGTAGGTGGAAGGGATGATATACAGTACAAAGCTGAACTGTGACACCTACCACATTTTAAGAAGCACTCGGTACAAGGACTTTTGCAACAGGCTACTCTTGGTTTGTGCTCATGGAAGTGTTTGTATCTGTGACCCTTCAGCTTCAAAATAAAACAGTGAAAGCACACATTTTCCTAAAATTACATTATCTTTAGCTATACCGTCTTATCAGCAGGGTATGTATTTGAAAAGATGCAGAGATACTGGTAAAACCTGTAGCCAACATAATTTTTTGTAATGTACCAATTTAAAAAAAATGTCTTTCTTTATACAGTGGCCTATTATTTTTTTCAGGGAGGAACACTGCAGAAAAAGTCAGCCACCTGTCAGACTATATATTTCTGTCCTCTTTTCTGTCCTCACTTCGCTGTTTCCTCCTTTGAGCCTCTGTGTTTCCCCACCCTTCTTAGCATAACAGCAGAATTGCTACTTTAATCCTCCTCACGCCTAGTGTCTCAGAAAGCACTCATTTTGTTAGCCAATATTATTCTAATGACACTTTATTTGAAATGTAATGTCAAACATGCATTTGTGTATTTCACAAAGTTACATGTGTGATCTGCCTTTGATATGCTGAAGTTGTCATCCAAGTAGAACACACACAGACACACACACGCACATTTACAAGCGCAGATACAACACGCGCACTGACACGCGCGTCGTGCCAACGCTACGCAACAGCGAGGGCTGTTGTGAGGAAAGAAAGTGACTGATTACTTTTTTTATCAGAGGAATTTTAGAGAGAAAGAAAGCAGCAAATGAGAGCGCTGTCATCTTTCCTCTGCTCGTGACGGGATATAAATAGCAAGTAGGTTCTCTTAAAAGTCGAGATGAAAACATTTGCTTTGTTTCCAGTGCATAGCTGTAACACTTCTTTGAAACCTGAAGCAGGGAGAAGATGCTCCTTCATGTCTCCCTCAGTAAGCTGGAGAATAAGGAAAAACAAGAAGGCTCCTCTGAAATGCCTGACCTAATATTTGACAGATAGTCAAGAGATATGTATCCAGGGACCAAAAACAGATTTGCAGGAAAGATAAGCTCATATTGTATTTTATTGTACAATTTTATTAGGTTGCTGTGACTGAGCCGCTGTTGCAGAAAGGAAACTATTTCCTTTCTTCTTCTCCTACGAGAGGAAATTTCAGTAAGCAATTATAATGCTTTGAGAATTTGATTGCGAGAAACCTTGTTTTGATTAATAATAATAATAATAATAATGCAACTAAGGAGCATTGAAAGGTGCTGCTGTCCGGGTTATACCTTTCATACATGTTTATAATTTACCTATATTTTGTCAGTCTTTTTGCCCGTGCTGTCATATTACTACACTGTTAATTGCAAAGCCGCCTGGGGCAAGTTTGTTAATTGTGATGTTGGACTACATGCTTAAATAAAGCATGAACTTGACACTTACACTACTATCCAAACACAGGTTGTACTGTGTAAAAGTATGGGAAACCCTCTGAAGAGAAACAGTTGGTAGAGGATATAATGAGGCATTATATTCATGAGATCCACCAGAGTTTTCTTATCATGCTCCCTGTTGTGTAATTGACTAATCAACATCACCCAAAGTACACAGTCTTTGTTCTCTGGCTAATGCATTCTGATGGGTTCAAAGGCATGGAAAACAGAATGAGCAAGTTAAAGACCAAGCATATGTGTGTTTGTATGCAATTGTGTGTGTCGGGAGACCAATTACATTTCCAAGTTGTACTTCAAATGAGGCACATCGAAATACTGCCCTTCCCTGATTTGGCTCTTGCAGAAATGAGAGCAAACCTTGGCGATATGCATGCGAGCACATGCATATACACACACACACACACACACACACACACACACACACACACACACACACACACACACACACGTAAACACAAATATGTTTTTGTCTACAGTAACTCATCTGTTCATTTTGGCGGACTCCATGAGTGGTTACATAAGGTCTTTTCCCGGTGATGGCAGCTGCTTTGCTTAGCAGGTGAGGATGTAACAAAAATATTGATTCTGGACAAACAAATAGCCACCGACTCACTGACTGGGCAGAACTTACAAGTAAACAGAATAAAAAATAGCAGTATTGATTCTAACAAACAAATAGCCACAAACTGACTGACATGGGCACAACCTGTGAGTAAACAAAATAGCACAACTCAAATAAGGAACGGAGGAGCGATATCGCAGCGGTTTGTCATGTGTCGATTTAGATTTGCTGACTAATCCTCCTGCCGTTAGTTTCCACACTGGAAAGGCTCTAAGTACCCCACCTCTCTGCTGGGGTAATCTCAGTGCAAGTAAGCAGCATGAACATGAAGGGAGAAGGCCCTTGCTTTGAGAGTATATAAATTTCATAACATAAAATGCATGCATCCATTAATCCTTGGTAGTGAGTAATCCCAGAATGTTTACGTGCTGGGCTAATCTCCTTCTCTTCTGCTGAGGAACTGAGCACTAGGCTCCAACTTGCAGGTAAGCCTCATTCCCATACCTCACCCAGAAGTGCTAATCCCAATTCCAGATACAGAGACTAGGGAAAGAAAGAGAGGGGGTTTGGCACTGTCTGTGCGTTTGTGTTAGTTTGCCTGTGTCGGACCAGTAGACACCACATTAAAACCACGATATAACTGTTGTTGACTAATGTCGCTGACTTCTTTCAGCAGGTCGAAATGTGGGTGTTACAGAAATTCTTGTGTAAACAGAGTGTTGTTGATTATTTTGAAATTAAAAGCTGAATTTGGTGAACATCGGTACACTTTTGAATTGTTTTCTGTATAAGTAGTGATTAAATCACAATTTAATCCTTTAAAGCTTGAACCATCAAGCATTTAAAAGGAATGTTTCTTGCATTATTGCATGTTTTTAATTTGCATCATGTTTGATACATCTGCCTTTTTTGCAATTTATTATTAAAAAAAACAATAAATTTTATTATTACTATTACTATTATTATTATTATTGCTTAAAAATGTCTTTAAAACTCCCACGGATGATATACAAGTCACAATAACTCACAAAAACTTTTTCTATCAAATATGATACACTTGAAATTAAGGGGTTAAGTTTCTAAAATTATCATTTTAAACTGCCACAAAACCACAAGTCATTGACTTAAAGTTAAAAATGTATTTTTGGATAAGATAATTACATGAAAGCATGATAATGTGTTGCAGTGGTTACCATTGGTGAGCCGGCACACTGGACTTCTCAGAGAAGTCGGAAACTAACCAAGCGCAATATTCAACCAAAAAAATACATTTTTCTCTTCAAGAACGCAAGCAAACAACTATAATTTTGCATTTTAATAAGCAACAACACCACCAACAACAATGTGCTTCATTTTTGTATTTTGATTTTTTGTTTTTTTTCAACTGCAAAGTTTATAGAAAAACAACAATAAATATATTTTAACATTAACATGTTTGATTTAAGTGCTTATAAAAACTTATTTTGTTAATTGTCAGTGCTGTTAATTCCAGAGTGCCTCTCTAGGTTAGGCTTGTGATAGACTGGTGACCTGTCCAGGCCGATCTGTCCCTACCTCTTTCTAGTTAATGGTTAAAAAATGGATGGATGGATGCAAAAATACATAAGGATAAAAACAAAAGATTGCAACCAACATATTATACTTGATACACTTGCAATTTGTCTGTTCACGGGTATTTTCAAATATGAATCCTGACACCGAGAAGAGTTGTTTTCTTCCAGGTTTCATGATTTTTTACTTTATCAGTACACATGCTGATAAGCAAATCATATTTTGATCATTTTGTATTGTTTTATTTTCATTCAGCCATTCTGTAGGCTGTCAGGTTTAAATGGTTGTTCCAAAGCATGGGAGTGTTTGCCCAACTGCGAGTTTGCATGGCTAGATTCTTTTCACTCATATACTTGCATGCAAATTGTATACTTACACGTGTCATTAGTTTGTATAACCACAATCTTTAATGCAAATCATTGCAAACCAGGTCTCCTGATGTGACGAATTATTTAACATGTTTAATAATAACACAGTATTCTTATGTTAATTGTATTTTTTAACTGCCAATTTCAGCCAAAAGCCTGTAATTAAGCACAACAAATCCTTCTCCCACTGGAATATTAATAAGTAATAATATTATGTTTGCAGCAGTGACAGGTACTTGACAGGTAAGGGGCTGTGCTTATATGTTTTGTATTGCCTTGTGATTAAATTGTCACAGTACTTACTGTATTTGTACTTACATTTAGACCTGACAGGTGGCAAGCAAATAGTAAATGCACGCTGTTATACACAGGCGTGCGTGTGTGTGTGTGTGCAGATGACGAGGATTCCTTATCCGGCTGCAGAGACAGTGATGGAGACAGTGAAAGGACACAAGGACAGCATGAGTGCAGTTATGGATTTTGCATCCAAATGAGGGAGCAAGTTAATTTTGTATACTTGTAAGCTGAGTATAATTTACACTTTGAGCATCCTGATGTAACGTGTGTGGGAGCGTGCATGACGTGGACAGAGCTACAGAAAGGGCCAGCTTTCCTTACTCTAGAGGCCTTGAGGCTGTCTGACCTATTTTTGCCTGGGAGTAGATGGTTCATCACAAGCAGACACCAGCCACTGCACCTGGACTGAGACTGTAGGTGTATGTGTATTCATGTGTGCCTGTGGAACGATGCACCATATGTAACTCAAGCATTACCGCACAGCTCTGTTAGGTTCTCAGTGGTGAATGCACTCTCATTCCCTTCTCCTATCCTCTTTCCCCACCCATCACCTTTTCATAAAGCAGCCCTTTCCAACCACACGCACTCACACACATGCATCCACACACTTTCTCAATCTCTCTCAGGTGCTGCCTGCTGTGATGTCCAGTGCTGAGTGCTGCTGTACTTGCGTTCACAGCAGGACCTTCACACATGTGCGCACTCACTCAAACCCACATACACACACACACACACACACACACACACACAGAGATCCTGTTACACTAAATGTGTTCACAGCAGGGTAAACTTGATTCAAACAGCCAGTGAGAAAGTCTAATGATTGATGATAAGACCGCAATATCCGCAGCCACAGCAAAAAACACACAAACAGGTTATCTGGGACCTCCAGGCACTAAGCTCCTTTCACAAAGGAAGAGTGTTTGGAATCATTAGCTCACACATACGGGGGCTGTATCCCCCAACCACATTTACATGTATGTGTCACACCTGTGCTCATAATAATACCTATATGTGCCATCACGTTCCCCTTTGCATATCAACTCTCACTTGTGCACTCTGGTGCTGCCTCTTTTTTTCCTCTCCCCTTCTCTCTGGTACTTTGAGACAAGTTTTTGCTGAACTGCTGAGGAGGCAGGCAGGTAAGCAGGCACATCAGCAGTGGGGCAGAGGTGCTGTTAGTCTGATGAGCAGTAAAGCTGTCAACACCAGAATAGCTATGAGGAGCTGCATTTGCTCTTATGTTTACCAACCCCGCTTAATGCAGTCCTTTAAGCGACACTATCCTTAACATCTTTATGGATTTTGAATGCCAAAGCACGAAATCTCACAAGCATAGAAGGTGTGCCATACATCTCCTCCACTGTTAGGTCTGTAGCTTCAGCAGTCTAGGACTGGATTTGTGACATGATGAAGGTGTTGCTCCTGTACCAGAAGTGTGATTGGAGTCTTTCCCACTGACGTAAGCTAGAGAGGAGTATTCTCATAGAGAACAGTGATGTAATGGACTGTGAAGGTACTAGTCAGTCTCCTTTTTGCTTCCTCTCCCTCTCTGTCTCACTGTTTCTCCCTCCCTCCCTTCTCTGTTCCCATCTCTGTTTTTTTTTCTTTTCCTTTTTGTCTTGGCAGGCTAGTCCTGCTATTCCTTTGGGATATCTGAAATCAAACCCAACAGCTCCCTCGCTTGGTGACAAAAGGGAATTACATCTAGATACGTCTGCCGTTACTTGCACACATAATAACGCGGCACAGTGCTCCTCCCTCACCCTTTTCCTTCTGATATTTCATTCGGTTGCCAGCCACCACTCGGTGTTACGCTGTACCTAGATCAGTCCTTAAATGGTTTGTCAGATACTTTCTAAATACAGACAGTTCTTTTGTCACATTAGCTGTCAAGATTGTGAAACATTAATTAGACTCAAGTTCCCACTAAGGAGTCCCATGCTAGTGCTTCTCCTCCTCTTCTCCTCCCCCTTTTTTTCTTCTGTCCTTGTTCTCTGTCTTCATCAAAGAAGAACAACCAGCTTTCTCTGCCCCCGGGAGACATCACAGTGAGACAGACAAACCTCCCAGTCCTCTCCTCTACTTGACCATCCCACCGTGAGCAGAAAAAAACAAAATACACACACACGCACATGCACACACACACACACACACAGATAGAGAGAGAGGCACGCTCTCTCGCAGGCTTTGCTTTGTCTTGCCGGGTGGCCTCCTTGACTTTACCTGTCTAAAATTACAGAGAGTTCAGAGTGCCATAGAAACAGATGCACAAACATCTGTACCCACACGCACTTTGCAGTTGTTCTTTCCAATGAATTCACCACTAAGTCAACCTTCTTTCCAAGAAAACTCCAAAAGCAAAAGGAGGAAACAACACGCATGCACACGCCCACACACAACAACAACAACAAATATATGCTTGCTGGTGCATGTTGGCATGCAGACGCACACATGCATTATACATGAAAACAAACACACACCTATACAGTGCAGCTAGAGATGTACTATACGTACACGCATGTGCACAAATACCAAAGTGCAATGGGGAGTTTGAGAGAGGAAGCCCACAACATAAATATCCAATTACTAAACACATCAAACGCACAGAGGATGAAATATTGATAACTTTGAGATATTTATGTAATCCACAATGGTGCCTTATATAAGTGTTCCATTTAGAAGGAGAAGCAGAAGTGTGCAGGGAGGTATTGTTTTTCTTTTTTTAACATCACAGAAAGAGAAAGAAACTCTGTTGTATGTTGGCAGACAATGGTGTGAGCATATGAGAGCACTGGCTGAAAGCAGTTGAAAATGAACTCCCTCTTCCTCCCTGCAGTTCTCTCTTACCCAAAGTGCTCGCACTGAAGATACATGTGTGAGCACTTTGGGTGAGATGTCTTAACCACGAGTGTAAACCACATTCGAGTGAGCTCCAGTCAGAGATCCCCCTCTCAGAAATAAGACAACAATTGAAAATGAAAGCAAAATGAGTGATGACTTAATCACTAGTGGGGCTCTACTCTGCTGTTGGGTGTACATTTATGAGGGGGAGTGACTGGGATGTTTTATTTGGCAGTTCATATTGGGTTGTCAATCTTTGGGTGATAAAGCACGTTCCAAGCATATGGAGCTGACGGGGGAAGGTTTTGGGCTTCTGTCTTCGCTGCTCTGCTTTGAGCTGCAGATCATAGAGTGTTTGCAAAAGCATAAACAAGCAAGAAAATATGGATTCTCTAATTAATTGTAAATTGTCACCGCTTGAAGTGGGGATGCTGAGTGATGTGTGCATGTAGAGTGTGTGCTTGTATTTTCATGAGTGAGAGAAAACGAGAGGGGGAAAAAACAGAGGGGAAGGCTGAATAATTTGACTTAACTTTCGTGCCTTATCAACAAGGCACTCTTCATGGTTTTTCCTTTGAAACTGCTGTTCCCCACTAAGGCCGAATAAATTAGAACTCTAAATAGGAATAATAATGAGAGCATACGTTATTTCTGTTGTTGGTACTGGTTGATGTTGTTGTTGTTTGTGTCGGCAGGAAGGCTCAGATCTCCATATATGCAAAAAGGAAAAAAAAAGGTAACTTCCCCACATGCTTTACAAGTTTGGAGGATCATTTTAATGGTGACCCAAAAAGATGTCCTAGATATTTGGTGAACATCCTTTTGAAAAATTCCTGAAACTACAGACAGCGAAACAGAGGGAAGAGACGGAGAGAGAGAGAATGGAGAAAAGGCAGAGAAAAGATAGAAGAGGAAAAGATTTGATGAAATGGAACGCCTCCCTGTGTCGGGAATGACTTAGAAATTCAAACAATTCCCTGCAATGTCAGTCAAAAGCATTGTTCTATTTAGACGACAAAATGTTTGTTTATCTCCAGATCTGTACTCGGTATGGTAAGTACTTCCAGACCGAGTGAAAAATCATACGGAAGATTAACTATGACTAACCTGTGATACACTAACCTATGATTCAAGCATGATGCCCTGCTCTGAATGAGCATCTAGTCTCGGTGTGATCCTGCTGGCACTCCGCTTCAGGGAATTCCCTGATGTAATGTGGAAAATATATTCACACAAGAAAGCAAATCAAAGCTTACATTCCCCAAACATCTTGAGTCTTTTTAAGTTCAGCATATTGTTGTCTTTTGTATAACTGGTGTTTTTTACTACTTAAGATCAACTTTAACGTTACTTACTTGAACCGTTTATGACATGCAAAAGCAACTGTAAATATTCTGATAATATAACAATTCAGATTTATTTCATACTAGTCATTTCACATGTTATCCATTTCTTTGTTGTTTAGTTTGTCTTCCATGGGCTGGGAGAGATGATGCAGGAGTCAACTACATGCTTAGACTGTGTAGCTTAATGGTGTAATAAATGAAGTACTGTGAAAAATCATGGGCTCGTTTTTTGTCTTAATTTCACTTCATTGTTTTCAGTTATTCTACCTGCTTAAGGGCAAGTGCATTCCATTTTAGAAAAATATTTTCTTTGACCCTGACCACATATTTTGAAGAAGTGCATCACTCCAGGAAATAAGGGAGGACAAATCCTTTCCCACAATGACATAAAATATTTGTAAAACACACACACACACGCACACACACGCACACACACACACACACAAAAGAAAGACACAAATTTAAAAAAAATTGATCGTGGTTCGCCTACATGTGGCAAATGTCTCAAAACTAGTAAATTCATTGTTTTCCTTCTATGTGCATGACACTCATTAGGGAGTCTACAGTGCTGCTGTTGTTTTCTTGCATAAAAATGATACAGCCTAGAGTGGAGCTACATCTATCTGAAAATGTAGACCTGACAATAATGACCTTATGTTCTGATCGGTTTTTTAAGTGTCAATGACTCAAGCCTAAAACACTGTTTTCTTAAAGAAAAAGCTTCTTGAGCATTTTTGTTAACGTTTTTGATGCGAAATTAATATACATCTGTGAATGATTGAAATCTGTAAGTCTTTTCTGTTCAAATCAACAATATAGAACCACATAAAACTGCGTGCTATGTGCTTAAAGTGATTGTTTTCTAGTACTTCTGCTGCTAACAAATGGGTCATTTTAGTGTAGGTAGAGGCTAATGTTGGTTTCCTCACCTCCACTGCCCTTTCTTCATAGAGACCGCCTCTGAAATTCCAACACTGACATGCAAAATACAGATAGCAGCTCTTATGCACTCACAGCACTGCACAAGGTGCTGCTGCCCTCAGCCCTAAACACAGAGCAGCTTCAGAGGCTGTGCACTTTCTAGAGTTTCCCTTTGGTAAGATGACAGGAATAAGATAAAATAATAGAATAAGGTCTATTTTATTCACCTTCGGGGAAATCCGTTGCATAAATAGGGACAGTGTCAACTATGGGTCACTGACCATTCACATTAATAAAGATCTAATTTCATTTTTTGCCTTGTCATGGTTTTCTTGTGGTTTAGTAAGACAAGTTTGTGTTCCTCCTGTTTCATGTGTGAGTTAGCTTTTGCTTGTTATCCTTTTCTACATCGTTTGGTTTGATTTTAGGTGATTGCTTTCACCTGTGTCTTGCCCACATTTATTTGTCTTATTTTAAGCTATCATCAAACTTATCAGACATATGTGTTAGGATGCATACAGTATGCATCTTGGTAATAATCCCCCTCTCCCAGACTTAGTCACAAGCTAAGTATGAGGTGCTACTGCCTGGTAGCACAAAGCACAGTGTGAAGCTCATGTGACTGTATTAACCTTTCAGACCAAATCTCCTGGAGTCACGAATGAGAGCGAGCGAGATCAGAAAGTAAAAGTTGAAGAGACTTTAAAAGCATTAAACAAAGAAAGCAGAGAACAAAACAATTGAGTTATGTCTTGTTGCTCCTCTGAAGCAACCAAGTCTCAGTTTCTATCTCTGGTTTGTTTTGACACAGAGTGTCTTTAATATGCAGAAGTGCAGATTTGGCAGTGAATTGTCAAGAAAATCAAAATGAAGCAGGGAGCACTGCGCAGCACTACATGTGGCTTCAAAAGCAACACAAAGAACTACAGAGAATTCCACTGACACATTCTTATCATAAAATGATGTTTTGTTTTGTTTTTTAAAAAAAAAACATGATTATATCCATATTTGGTTTCATAACTCAGAACAGACCAATAGACTGATGAGTCTGAAAGATAATAAACTTGTAGATGAAGGAATCTTGCTGGTTCGATGACAGGAATTTATCATTTTGCCATGCTGGTCCTGTGGTGAAAGAATCAGTGTAGCCTTTGGTGAGGATCAGATGATTCATTGAAAAGCAAGATACATTAAAGCTTCCCAGAAGTCTTACTATTATTAGGCAGATCACAATGCAGCTACGGTATGAGCTATCAAAGGCACTACTTTTTCTTACAGAGGTCGAGGAATGGGGGTGGTGGTGGTGTGTGTTCTTGTGTCGCGGTGGGGTAAAAAAAATGTTACATTCCAGTACACACTGACGTGGGGGTGAATGAATAGAGGTATTTATGTTTAGTGAATGGCTCTAGTCATGCTACCAAAGTTGAGATGATAGCGAAAATCTAGCATGACGATAAATTGTGCTAATGAAATTACTCAGCTTATTTTAAAGTGTAAAGATGGAAAGTGCATACGATGTCATATAATCCAAACCACACTGAATATGCTCCATAGTGTGGTGTTTACACATTTGCCTGGAAAGCAAACGTTGCTGGTTCAATTCCAGCCAGAGATGCAAATCCCCTTTTGGGTTGTGTAAGCAAGGAGATCTGGTGTAAAACTGCTGTGGTGACCCTTCTCACTGGGTCAAGAGAGCAGCAGAAGGTTTCTTCATCAAAATCTCATTGACTTGGATTTGCTGGGTTTTTTTTGGTCATGTTTCTGTCTTCTTAGGCAGTACATTGGTCTTATTTCTTCAGCTAAGATTACTATTTACTAATGATTGATCTCAGTTTGAAACTAACAAACTTCACAGACATAGTGCTGTGTGCTGTTTTTTGAGCTATGGCACTGACATCAGCATGCTACAATCAGAAAGTTTGACCGTTTTGCATTTATAGTTTGCAAAGCACAGTGAACAAATTCAAGCATTAGCAAAATTTGATGGTCATCCGATAAATTAGTTGGTCACTGTAGATTATTTGTCTCTTTACTCAAAGACATAAATCTGAATCTCCTAATGTCAATAGAGAACATCAGAGGCAAGCAAAGTCATTAGGATGCATGCATGAATAGAAAGACACAAATGGCTGTTGATCACCACAGTCAAGCTTTACATGCATCCAACCATCCAAAAAGTCCTGAGATATTGCTGTCTGTAACATAGAGGTGGACAACCTAAGCAGCCCTAGATATATGGAGGTAGCATGTGATAAACTAGGTGTAGTAACAGAACAATGTTTGGTTACTTTATTCGGCTGTTGTACTTTTACAATATGGATATGCATGCTTACTTCAATGACTGTATGCATATAAAAAACAAAACTATCCAAGTGGGTGTTTGGTGCTCTTGGAGTGCCTCTGTGATGCTAACCTAGACATGAATATAAATAAACTGCATAAAAAAACACCCACCTAGGGATTTTTCATTGCCTCTAGCCATACACTATGTGCATTCACAGAAACAACCCAATTAATGAAACACCTGCTTCCAATTTCCTTGGATTTCCACACTAATCATGCAATCAAGAGACTGAATAGAAACACCCTAGATGCAACAATAGGAAACCATAAGGCATCACTGTGCTGTTCGACATCCTAGCTGTGCACATCGGACTGATAACAGAGAACTGGGCATCTTAGTAGAAACAAATGCTTTATATAATAAAAAACCTAGTAACATAAGGGATTTTTTTCACTCTGTAAACTAACTCATTAAATATTTTTAAATATTGTGAAATTTTGTTTGTAGTCTTTTGGGCTCCAACTCAGCTCTGCTTTCTCTAGCACTGTTTCAGGCCTAAATGGTTGCATCACTCACACTCTCCTTATAATTGCTCCTCCAGAGTTCACTGTGTGTGTGACATGCCGTCCATGCTTCACCACAACCCTTGTAAGAGCCTCAAAACCATTTAGCGCTGCGGTGCTACTTCATCTAACGACACCATAGGGACACCTGGTGGTACAGAGAAACCTTGAGGTGACAATATTTAACATGGCAATGTTTGTTTTCCACCCTCCCTCATTTCTTCGTCACCTGCTGGGATCACACTCCATTTGGGTATTTGCAGTCCAACCATCCGGAGTCTCAGTGTATGTCTTGTGATGGTGTACACACTCACACTTGGCATTTTGAGCAAGATTTCTAGAAACAAAAGACATTAAAAGGATCTTCCTGGAAATTACTGTGATTGCTTTGGAGTACACATTTGGAGTACACATGGAGTACTGCGCTTTGAAAAGATTCCTAGTGGTTTTAATAATACAAGGTAGGGAGGTAGTAGATAGGTGTGATTATGTATACAGAGATGTTCTGATGAACGAGTCACAACTGCTTACTGATTCCAAACCACTAGTTTAATTAACTATAATCTACAAAATGAATAAATAATAGTATGACAAAGTGAAGGAACAAGTATAAATAGATGTGTTTAGATTTGATTCACTGGCAATCTGAGATAATGCTACCACATATACTTTATATGTTCATTACATGTGAAAATGTCATGCATATTATATACAAAGATGTAGTAACTAGTCCTTAGGTATATTAAATTATCAATATTCATCACTATCAAAAAAAAAATTAAATGTCATTAAACGTACTATATTCCCGTTTGTTCACTGTGTACTTAGGTCTGATGACGTCTATCCAGTCCTCCACTGAGGGCACCCACTATGGACGGACCTCACCACAGGAACCAGAGCTAACCTCTGCAGGGGTGGCACCAGCAGTACTGTCCCCTCCTAGCCTGAAGGAGGTGCAGCAAGCTGTGCAGGAAGCCTCAGAGCAAGTGGAGGGTCGTAGGACAGAGGAAGTGCTGAAACAACTGCTGGAGAAGGTGGTGGAGGTCGCTCTCGGACAAGCGGATGGAGGGAGTGATGCAAAAGTGGATCCGGGCACAGTCCAGGAAGCAGCTGAGGAAGAAGCTGACTTTGAGGCAGAAGTGCTGGAGCAGAAAGTGGAGGATGAAAATATGGGCATCAGTGAAGAAGATGCTGGTGTTGAAGAGAAGCAGGATGAAGCAGGGGTGGATGCATCTGAAGATGTAACTGATAGAGGAGTTGTCATGGAAGAGCATGAAACAGCAGCTGGATCTGTGGAGAAAACCACAGCAGGTGTAGAAACTGGAGTCAGAGAAGCAGACACTGTGAGGGTTATTGATGAGACTCTAGGAACTGAATTCAGTGATGAGGTTGTAGAAGGAGTTGGAGCCACTTTAGACGAGACAGGAGAGGATTCAGCTGTAATGGCAAAAGTTCAGGAGGACAACAAAGATCAGGCTGTGCTGTCAGAAGAAAAAGGTGCAACACTAACAGAAATACAGGAGACAAAGGAAACTCTGGATGTTGAGGAGGTGGCAGTACACAGAGAGCCTGAACTCAATCTTGGAGAGGCTGATGTGGAACAAATAGGAGATAAGAAAGAAACTTGGCTAGACAAAACAGCAGGTGAGACAATAGCGCTGCTTTTGGACAATTATCAGATAGAAGCCACACAAACTGCAGTCAGAGAGCCAATACTTGAGGAGGAAGATGTAAACATAGCTAAAGAGCCAGATGGACCAGAAGAAAAACAAGAACAAGGTCATTTAGTGGAGGAAGGAGCTTCAGTAGAGGTAGAATTAGGAGGTACAACTGTGGGGGAAGCAAAAGTAGATGACAGAGATGGAGAGAGTGTGATCAAGAGGAAATCAGTGGTGCTCGTGAATAAAAGAGATGGCCAAAAAGAAGAAGCAGAAGAGGAGCAGCTTGCTTCGGAGACTTCAATTGACAGTACAAAAAAGGATCAAGGTGAGGTGGAGTTGCAAAAATGTAGAAAATGCACAGGAACTGAAGTGTAACCTACACTAAGAAATAAGGTTTCAGTCTATAATCTTTCATCTTTTAGACAGAGTAAGTTTTATCTGTCATATTAACTTTAATCTTAGTTCATCTGTCTCTGTTAAATATCTGAAATGCAGAATATCTAGAACCAGCTCATAATTTGGGTCACAAAAACTTAAAACTGCCATGGTCTTTAAAATTGCATTTGCATAAGACTCAGCAGATTTGGTTGAGCATTGCATTGTGTGCATCATAACATACTTAAAGACCTTAAATTAGGACTATAACAGCTTTTAGTGCAACAAAAAAGGCTGGTTACTAGACTATGTCCGAAAACCCCTATAATGTAAATAAGAATATTTAACACTGGCTAGTCCTGCTCTGTTTGCTCAGAAAATCTGACATTTCTACTCTGAGTACATTGATACAAACATGAATCCTTTACCAGTTTAATCCTCCATTCCTCTACGGTCATTGGTCATTGAGACCTATGCAAAAAAGAAAAGACACTTTCTGCTACAAATGCATACAAATCACGACCCACCAGGGTCTTTTAGCTATGGCACATCTGTACTTTATTCTACATTCCACTGCTCCACTTGACAAAACCTTAGTCTAGGCCTCTACTCTTCATTTTCATGTGTGTGTCACATACTAAACCTCACTTCTAGATGTGGTGGGGATCTCTGGCCCAGAACCTGATGGTGGTGCTGAAACCACCATATTGCAGAGCTCTGAGAACCAGGCTTCCACTGTGGATTTATTCCTCATTGATGTGGAGACTGAAAAAAGAAACCTAGATGATGAGAAATTTAACAGCAATGAGATCATCACCCCGACCAATGACCTTTCCCTGTATGACCCAGCTGATGCCCATCCTACACTGGATAATTTTATGAATGATGATCTAGCCGAACACCCGAGGACTGAAGGAGAGGCATTGGGGGAGACCAATGAGCTAGTTAAAGATCCAGGTAAAAGCTAAACTTACAGTATAGATAACTATGTATTTTACATAGCCCAAAGACATGCATGGTAGATTGATTGGTGATTGCAATGTGGTCTTTGCGTTTGCCCTGGGACTGACCACTCTAGGCTTTGTTGCACCTTTTTGTCTGTGTGTGTGTGCGTGTGTGTGTGTGTGTGTGTGTGTGTGTGTGTGTGTGTGTGTGTGTGTGTGTGTGTGTTTTTACAGCAGTCTTACAATAGCAGCTGTAACTTTTCCCTCCAAAAGTCATATATTAGATTTGCTGTAGTTCTCAAACACTTTTAGAAACACATCCTAGGCTATAAATAGTTTGGGAAATATTCAACAGGAGATTTGTTTTTTTCCACATTAAAAACTTGGGCAGAATAAAGAAGAAGAAAACAGATCATTATCATGATTCTGCCAGCAAAATATGCAGATGGCCAGCTTGATGTTTTTCCATTCCACTGAGCAATTGTGCAGGCTAACTATACCCTAACTGGTGGGGGAAGACCAGAAAGTTTGGACCCTCCTGTCACACAGGCTACAACATGCTGTTTTCTGCCTCTTGTATTTGCTTCATATTTTTTGTAGGAGCCAGTGCCATTAGACACATGCCAGTTTGGGCTGGCACAATTTTACTGGCAGATTGTTTAAAATGACGTAGCGGTGGCAAAAAACAAAAGGTCTTTTCTTCTATGAAAAACCATCATGTATAATTAGACTGCACATATCCATATAAGAGCTTCCTGTTTGTACATTTGCTGGACACTTTGACATACTTGTGGCTGCCCATCAGCCACAAGTATGTCAAACTTTGTATTAAATCTAATGCTTCCACCTGCTCTGCCCTGCAATTTATCTCTCTCTGCCTTATTGTATCTGTTTAGAATCAACTGAATTAGGCTTGGAACCATGGAAAATCGGAGCTGTTACTGCTGCAGTTTTCCTGGTTTTGCAGACTGCTGTCATCATTATCTATATCGTCAAACGTAGTCACAAAAACAAGTAAGTTGCACCAGCTTCTGTGTACTTGATCTACAGGAACATTGATTCAAAACAGTTCTTTTATAGCCCCTGAGTTCCTAAAATTACAGCTCTAATCTTTGCTTGTTAGCAAAAATGCTTTTCTTGTTAATCTCTGGCCAGCAGTATTCCTTTAACCCTTTAAGACCTACCATAGAACCAAGTTCGCCAGAGCTTATATTATATTTTTACATGCTGTGGAGCCATTTTTGGGAGCATTTCAAGTTGCTATACATCAATACAACCATTATAGCCCAAACTTTAATAATATGTCTGCATTAGGTGCATAGTAATTACATAAATTGCAAAAAAGTGCAATAAACTACAAAAAAATTGAAAATCGTTTTTGTTTTTTTAACATATATTTCTAGTTAGAGAAATTTAAGAGGCTTATCCCTCAAAACTGTAAATACAAAAAAGTTACACAAACTAGTTTCCCACCACAGGAAATTTATTTTGAGTGTCTTCATAGTTTTATTTTTGAAATACACCAATTTTTATATACTGCAGGAAAAACGAAAATAAATATTATAGTGCAAATTTGCAAAATAACAGCATATGCATCAAAGTAAACTATTTCCAGCAGTGCAATATGAGTCCTAAGCATCCCAGAAACGACACAGAAAGTCATAAACTCAAACATAACTTTTTAAAACACATAACAAGTAAAACACAAGCTCATAAGGCCCCGATCGTAAAAAACTACATTTCCCCAAAATGACGTCACTTCCGGTTTCGGGCAGGTCATGCGGTCATGTGATAGTTCGCGCTGATGGACATAGGAAGTGTTACAAACAGCTGATGGATCGGCGAAGCGTGTTTCTGGAATATCATGTTTTTGTTGCTGCAAGTGATTTTTATGCAGTTTTTGCAAAGCTATATGTGGAAGGAAACTGTGACCTAGGACAAGCTGATGGCATAAGATGTAAGTACAACTCCTCCAGTTTCATATGCAAAAAAAATTATTGCGCTAGCTTATGTGGTTGCAGAGCTACCGGGATTTAAAAATAGTTACGCAAAACAGAGCGTGCCCGCTCCGATCGGCTGTAAAGGGTTAAAGCCCGCCTTCCATTATTATGCTTTGATTAGGTTAGACTACACATCAAACAGCCTCATTTTAGAGTACATTTCTTTTACAACACAAATTTGTACAATACCATTGCATGAATATCTGTCTGACTCAGTATTTGTAAAGCAGACTCCCCTCCTTTTTTAATTACTTTTGTGAACGTGAATGCAACTAACATTTGTTGCATTTGCACTAGTGTCAGCCACCTTCCACTTCTTTTTCTCTGATATCCGAAACAAACCATTTGATTGCTACCTGTAACAACAAAAGTGCTACAATCACAGATGGGACTCAGAGCAGAACTGGCACATGATTGCTTTAGATGTTGCCTGAGCTCAAGGTAACATTTCAACACTGATACATGATGAAATCAGACCACTGTATCCAGTGTTGGGTCAGAATTTCCTCCTCTGTTCACAAAAGAGAATGGTCTTGCTTCAGTTATATACTTGGCTACTTTTTTATTTCTCTACATGACTCATTGCAACGTGCAGTTAATTTGTAGAAGGTCAAGAGTAAGCAAGAAGAGCAATAATAGTGATAAAGGGATATTGTTTATGTGTTTGTGTGCGTGCAGCAGCCTGCCCCGACAGCGTGCATGTGAGGAAGAGTGTGTTGAACCAGAGGCAACTACAGGAGATGACTACAGTGATGATACACTGCCTGCGGGCAATGGTGACCCTCAACAGTATGTTCTCACCAGTGTTTCTTGCAGTGTTATAGATGCGTACAGCACACATGAGAGTATCTGCAAAAATAAAGGAAAGGGACAACATTAAGAGTCATAAAATGCTGCCAGAATTGTGTCATTTTGCAATCTAACACAACCTAACACACAATCTTCCACAGGTGTTTATTTGACTTGAGATCTGCTGACTGCAAAGTCGCATTCAAAACATTTAATATACAGTGTTCACATTCTTCTTTAAGCCTGGCCTTTTTCTCTCTTCCCAACCTTTTTATTTTTTCTTACACTGCTCAAAAGAAAATTAAGGTAATGCTTCCTTTTCACAGTATAACACAGAGCCAGTTAAACTTCAGGGACATCAATCTGTCTTGTTAGAAATCATAAACCATTGTGAATCCAATTCACTTGCTTTGGTGCAAATGAAAATGACAACAGGCGTACTGCAGAGGCAATAACAAGACTCCCTAAAAACAGAATGGTTTTCTTATCCCCCCCCTCCTCCCTTTTTCCTAGTTTTTCTATTTGTTAGTGTCCTTGTTACTGCTAGTAACATGAGACAGTACCAGCAGTCAATTCAGGACACATCCATGCTTTCCACCATAAGAAGGTTCACTGTGTCTCCCTGTACAGTCTCAGAACTGAGAAAGAGATACTGACCATTACACAAGAACAGCTTTGCAGGGCTTCGACCCAGTAGCATGACTGGTATCAGCTCTTTTGCATGATAGGACCACTGCAAGAGCCCTACAAAATGATCTCCAGTGGGCTACTGACCAGACTCCATGGACATGGCATGCATTAAGTGATCCCTTAACTTTTTTGAGCTGTGCATTTATACAAAGTGACATCTCTTAAACTATTTTAGGACTGACAAGCAAGCAGAAGGTGCAAACAACCTTCACAGATGCGGAATTAAAATGGAATCTTAACTTTAAACTTTAAAAATAATCGAATGCAACAAAGCTTAAATTTTATTGGCAGCCTTCGCTAGGCTTCATCACAGATTACAAGATACAAGATTTCACTGATTTCTTTCCTCAGCTACACTTACTTACTTTTCCATTGTGACCTGCCTAAATATCATGTACTGACCTGCATAGGAGGTCAGGAGCCACCAGTTGTGTGCTTCTCAGCTGATTCCCTCTTGGCGCTTTTATAGTGTAATAGCCCCGGGATTCTGCTCAAAATGTCACATGAGAATGTGAGTCCCGTGAACCAAGAGCATTACTGGCTAATACCACTGCTTTTGCTAATCAGACCGGTGGGCTTGGCTCAGTAATTAAGCTACAGTTGTGTGCTTGCAGTGAGAGACCATGTGAAAAATATGCATGTGGTGACAATCAACTGTAAACAAAAAATACTAAAAATTCAGAGATTTTAGAGATTGAGAGTCTGTGTATTTGTGTGTTGCTTCAGCGAGTGAATGTGTATAAGACACAAGTAGAAATGTGATGCCTGCCTTGCACAGACAATAACAAAGCAACACTGAATTATTAAACAGTCGACACAGTAATTTTGAAATGTGTCCTTGTTAAGAGACTTTGCAGCAGCAGTGACAATCCAGTCGTCATCAGAAGAACCTAAATTCCTGTTAATAGAAAACAAAATTTGCTTTTTAAATACTTTTTTGGTTTTTAAACTCTTTAGCAATAAATGTTTCCCCCAAAAAAAGTATTTCAAGAGTCAAGGTGGCTGTAAACAACTGTACCTGAACAAAAGATGCTGGGACAAAGTCTTTGGTATTGCATTGAACTTGGTGTCCATGAGGTTTCACTTGAAAGGACGGCATCTGTCTTTGACGCACAATTCAGTGGGTGCTTGGCTGAAATCATAGCCGCAGAAAAAAGATCGTACTTCATTATCCTTGGAACTTCAAGCAAACAGCTCAACAAAAAACAAAAACAAACAAACAAAAAACTCCACAGTGCTCTAAAATTATTTTTCAGTGAGCTTTAAACTGTAACCCAAATCCAGCTCCTATCTGAGTGACTGGTAGTTTCAACACGATCACCTTTAGCCTAGCTATTTCGGCCTAACAGGCCCCACTCTCTTATTAAGTCTTCCCATCCATATTGAATGTTTGCCTGCCACACTTGAATGCATGATGCACATCACCTTGAAAGTCAGAGACAAGAGGACAGAAATGTCTTAATATCCATTTGACAATAACCAACGTAAACCTCACCCGAGCCCAACACAAAACCCAAAGCAGCTGTGTGAACATTAAACTCATCAGGCATTCTGGGTAACGTGCAAATATTCAGCACCCAGGCAACATAATGGAAATGCTCTTAGGACAGCCGCATTGTTGCCCTTGAGGGGTAGTCTACTAGGACGTATTAAAAATTTCAGCCAGGACGGTATCCCCTGCAATTATTCAATAATGTCAAGTGATCTGTTTGTATCTAGGTGTGTCATTAGCTCCCAGGTATCTCATTTCAGCACAGTTTGTAAGCTTCTCCATCTGGTGTGGAAATCATTAAATAAACAGACCTTCCAGTGAGAATATTAGCATTCGCTTAGAGCGGCATACTTAACAGCAGTTTGACAACCATTACGAACAAGCCATTTGAAAGTGTGTTCCGATTTCATCGCTTGAAAGGTGCCTGTCTTTGTTTTTGCGTGAAGCAAAATAGATTTTCTCATTTGTGTGAAATTTATCCCATTTTCCTGCTAGCACTAACCTAATATTATACCATTGTACAACAATGTGAGTTGTTCCTGTTATCAGACGGCTGTATATTTTCTCCTTTTTTCCTGTTTCAACTGGTCTAATCACTGCCAACTGCTCTTTTGTCCTTTCCACCAGGATGGCTGCAGTTGACCCAGCTAATATGGCTTCAACCCTGGCCAAAATAAATGACCAGCAAGGAGATGAGCATGCAATAGCTATGTCAGACCTCCCACCCAGCTCTACAGATGAGTGGGCCAATATTGGACCAGGACCAAATTCCTCACAAGACCTCAGGACTTCCTTTCTCTAGGGGGTCCAACTGTTTCCTCATTCATGCTATATCTAAATTAAGCTCAGTGAGCACAAAAATTTCATACCCTAACCAAACCCAGTAGTGACTGTCTCACATTCCCAAGTGTATTAACTACTGTATAATCATCTTACACTTAGTGCATATGACTTTATTTGTGTTTTTGCATGTGTAAATAAAATAAAAAAAAGCCTAACAATTTTGGATTTTGGCATATATGACTGTGTGACTGAGTGAACAGAGAAACGTGTGTTTGAAAATACTGTGTACATGTGCAAGTGTGCAAATGTGATAAACCTTTTATGTATCTACTGCTGTCTAGTAGTTTGATGTCTATAAACACTTTAGGCTGCACTGGAATTGTTGAGCAATGGTTTTCAAAGTGGCCACATCGCTCATGCTGTACAAAGCTGCTGAACTGCCACGAGCAATCATCCCATTTTATCAGCAAGTCTGAAGTCTGAGAATGCTGGCTGCAACATGAAGTGCCTCATCTGAAAAGTCTTTAAAATGTAAAACGATTTTTAAAAAATGGATTTGTTTTTTATTCTGCGTCAGTCTTGACTTGTGTATTATAAGTTTTGCTTTGAGTAGAACAAAATTAAGTGTCCAAAGAAGCAACTAGATCCATAAACTCCAGTGCCGAGTTCCACTGGCCACCACACACCACAACCCTGCCCCTATCATAATTTTCTCTTCCCGTCATTCTTCTGCAAGTTTATCATCTGACCTTTTTTTTCTCAGAACTGTGCAGGCTCTTTCAGAGGATTTCTAAAAAACACTCATCTGACCTTCATGTTCTTGAGTGTAACCGGTGGTTTGAACCTTGTTGTAAACCCTCTGCGTTTCATGTTTGTAGACGTTAACAATGATATCACTAATATTTTGAGAGTGTTCCCAGCTTGGTTAGATTTTTTTAAGTTGTTTTTCTTAACAGTTGAAATAATTCTGTCATCATCCACTTTATGCATGGTCTTTCAGGCCTCTTGGGTTAGCTGTGTTGGCAAATGCAGAAATCCTTTTTAGAATGCACCAGATTGTTGATTTGGCCACTCCTAAAGTTTTTGCTGTCTCTCTGTTAGATTTATTTAGATTTTTTTCAGAGTGATAAGTACCTCCTTGTCTACAGAGAAAAGTGACAAAAATACAAACTTAGGACTTTGAATCAACTTCAGATATTATGTTTGCTTCATTTATCATGAAATAACAACAAGCGACCAGGCCTCGTGTCACCATGAAACCGCTTGTCAGTCAATTGTCCAATTATTTTTAAGCCTTTGAAAACGAGGGACTGTGCATAAAATTTGCTGCATCTCCTAAAGTGCTAGTGTAAAAATACTGTAAAACTGCTGGAATTAAAGCTAACAGTCTGTACTCAATCACGTCTTGATTGCTTAATTTGAAAATCGTCTTTTGGAGTGTACAGAAACAAAGTGAAAACAAACAAAAACAAAACAAAATTATGGAACTAACTTCTACTTACGTACATGATTTACATAAATGTAGAACTTGGCTAAAACCCCAGAAATTTTCTCTTGAATGTCATCAAATATTTGTGTGAGTATCCACAGTCTGGCGTCATTTGGTCCATGATCACAAGGTTCATGAATGAGTTTTTGAAAAAACTCAAGTACCCTCAAGTGTACACGTGTGTACGGTATGTGTGTGTGTGTGTGTTTCTCCTTGCACAAGCTCCACAAAGGCCTGCTCATGTGCTCAATAGCTATTTAAGACAGAGAAGGGCAACGGGCTGATTCTTGGGGGGGGACTTCAGTTCTGCAAACAGAGGAGCAGCATGTACAGTCAGAGGTAGGGGAACAAATGATACTGATTCCTTTTTCACCAAATGAACTGTAGAATCCAAAAAGTCATACAACTCGGCGGTATGACTGACTGCTTTAGCGCCTTTACAAATTAAAAGTGCATACTGGACTAATGCACTACATCTTTGCAGATGAAGTGAAGTTTTGTCTCATATGATGTTACAGAGCAGATTTTCACAGAACCCAGCAGGTGATGCCGACTAGTTAAGTCGTGCATTCAAATATTTGTAATATGCTCAAACATGTGGAGCTATTCCCCCTTTTATATTGGTAACATTTCTTAGGTGCTGTTTTGTTGTTAAATAATTGCTCATAATAATTACAAATTATTAGCCACTCCTTCATTCATTTCTAATCAACAAACTTCAAAAGGCACAAAAGGCATGCAAATCTAACTGCAAAAAAAAGGAAGAAAAAAGAAAAAAGGTTCAAGCAAATCATTGCCTGCTGTCTATTGTTGAAAGCATTTCTGAACTTGTAAGAGTTGAAAGCTAATGGCTTTGTGAATTATAAATAATGACTTGTGCTGCCTGCAGGGATGTGTAAGAACTGAAGTTTTGGAATAATGTTAAGACAATTGGCTTTAACAAGAGAACACGTACTGAGTAAGTTGTTCTAGAGCTTAATTTCAGTGGATGTGGCGTGTATGTGGGGATGTTTTTTTTTTAATCTTCATCTTGCTAAATGTGTTCTGGGACGGTCACTGGTCCTTCACAACCGTGAACAAGACAAGTCCTTTCAAAAAGAAGGAGGCCTGTATAACAGCAATTCTCAACATGTAAAAGATTTCCACGCACTTTGTTCCAACCTTGTTCTCACATCTAAATTACTGCATGGCCCTAAAAAACTCCTTACTTCACCTCATTCTCTACTTTATCAGCTTGTGGAGTGTGGGTTTGGTGGGGACCTTGTGTGCCACGCTCACCTTGGCCCAGTTCCCGAGGGAGTGTGTCACTCCTGAGGGGCTGCAGAGCGGCCAGTGCTGCCCATCCCCTGCAGGGGTAGCAGGAGACGAGTGTGGCTCCAGCACAGGAAGAGGCCAGTGTGTGACCATTGAGGCTGACAGTCGGCGCCATGGACCTCAGTACCCTTATGCCGGGCGCGATGACAGAGAGAGGTGGCCGCTGAGATTCTTCAATCGCACTTGCCGGTGTAATGGGAATTTCACCGGCTACAACTGTGGGCGATGCAGACACGGGCTAACTGGACCAAACTGTGATCAGAGGATCTCTGTGGGTAAGAGAGCAGATGCTTTTTTACGACCTAAAAATTCACGACGACTTAAAATTTCTATCTTCTACCGTGTCCTTCAAGATTTCACAGGTCTACATCAGCCTGGGGAATGAAGGCAGCATTTATTGCTAGGAGCAGGAAAAAAGTGTTAATTTTTAATAGCACTTTCTTTTCTCTACTCTTCCTTCGTTTCCCCCACACTTTAACAACACTTCATTCTCTCTCTTCACCCCATTAACTTCTCCCCAGTAAGGAGAAACATCATGCAGATGAGCACAGCTGAGAAGCAGGCGTTTGTAAATGCTCTGGATCAAGCTAAGAGGACTGTCCACCCTGACCTTGTCATCTGTACAAGACGGTATATTGAAAAAATAACATGATAATCAAGCTGAATACAATTAGATGATTTTAAAGGGTTGACTTTTACCTTGTAATTCTCTGGTCAACAGTGATTCTAAACACAGTATGTTTTGCCCAAGGACCTGCACGCTCAGACTCAGCTGAGTCGGTTGAAAGAAATATATGTGCAGTATCTGTGGCTGAGCCACATGCTGTGTTTTTGAAATTATTTGTAAAATCAGAGGATTTCTCATGGCAGCTTTCTTTAAAAGCTGTAGAAAGTTGAGCAAATGATCACTTTTGGCACGAGTAAAGGGAATTACAGTCTTCTGAATCTGTGAATAACCTCCTTCTAAATCAGCTGAGGACTGCAATTGGTTAATTTTTGAAGCCATTCTTGACTGCAGCTCAAAGAAAATCTCTTAACCTCTGGATCAGACAATTAAAATTCCCCTTGTTATTAATGGTCATGCTCAAGATTCTTAGTTACATGCCACATAATGCATTGCAGCTACAGAGAATAAAATATGTATTAATATCTATATATCCATTAGTGAGTTATTCACCAGTACCATCCCCAAGTTCTGAAGCCGTGTTTGAATGGATCAGTGAAAACAAAATTGTGAAAAACACTTTGTAGAGCTACTAAGATTACAAAGCTTTATGCAACAGCAGAGCATTTAACACATGCATAGTTCATCTAAGGCCACGCATTCTCTTACTTCAAATCAATCAGGGTGAATTTGGAGGATTCAGGCAGGGCAATGTGGAGGAAAAAATACAACGTGACATTCATCCTTTATCTTTAGGTACCAGGAGTTGTTTGGGCCTGATGGCAACACCCCACAGTTTGAGAACATCACCATTTATAATTACTTTGTTTGGAGTCACTACTACTCTGTCAGTAAGACGTACCTGGGGCCAGGCCAGACCAGCTTTGGAGGTGTAGACTTCTCCCACGAGGGCCCAGGTTTTGTCACCTGGCATCGTTTTCATCTGCTGCAACTGGAGAGAGACATGCAGGTGAGCAGAGAGAAGGCAGGGAGAAAGAGGGGTGGTAGTGGAAAAGAGGAGAGACAGCAAGCTTCTGGGCTGATAAAGAAATGGATGAGGAGGTTAGGATAGGAGGAGTGGTGATGGAAAAATAAAAGATCTGACACTGAGTGAAAAGCTAGCCGGAAGGAGAATGGGTTAATGCAAGGAGGAAATAAAAAAGGCAAAACAAAAGCAGGAATATATAGGAAGGGGACAAAAAAATAGGGCGCATAAAGGACAAAAAGAAAAAGGACCAACCTGCATATTTTTCTAATAAACAATTCAAGAAAGCAGTTTGTTTACAGACAGTCCTTCCCTGAACACCTGCCTCCTTCCCCTGTTCGATCTTCACAGGACATGCTGGGCAACCCCACCTTTGCCCTGCCCTACTGGAACTTCGCCATTGGAGGCAGCGAATGCGACATCTGCACAGATGACCTGCTGGGAGCCAGGAGCACATTTGATATGAGCTCCATCAGCCCCAACTCTGTGTTCTCACAGTGGAGGGTCATCTGCGAGAGTGTGGATGACTACGACACTCTGGGCACCATCTGCAACAGTAAAGACAGTCACGGAAACACACACTATACCTCGCCGTGCAGCCGAGCGCTGCTGACATACAGCATCGTCTCAGCTGCATCAGAAAAGAGGGCAAAGAGCTCATAAAGAGAGCATGTAGAACATAGGCTGCTATAAATAATAGCTCACAGCTGTTGTGCTAAATTCGATATTGCTCGCTATTACTTCAGTTTGTTTGAAACTGCTCTAGTTGTTAAACATCGCCTTCTCTGTTGCCGTGTGTAACTGGAGTACTACACACTGCATCTCTAAATACTGTGGTTTGAAAGATTTTTTTGTTTTTATTCAATCAGCCTAGTTTTTCAGTGTTAATTCCTGATTGGTCACAAGATTTAACCTAGAATAAGAGAATTGTTATTCAGTATTAAGATAACGCTGCGTAACCTAGACTTTAGGTGATCAGATTTGCAGGGATTGGCTCTCATTCCGTACTGGCACCAGATTACAAGCCTAATTCACTACCTTTCTTTCAGTGTTCAAATGCACCTAATTTATAAAGGATTTGGTTTTCATTCGGAATAGGCAATCATCTTTCCCCGTGGAGCCTCAACAACAAACTTATAAAAAGAGGTCATAAGAAAAAAAAAGTGTTTGGTAACAGGTTGAACACGTGAGTGGCCAACATGTGAGTGATCTATCTTGTTATTCCCCCCAGAGAGTCATGACAGGCCTGGTATTTCCTGCGTCAACAAGCAACATCTCCTTAACTGGGTTAAGGGGGTTGCCTCATTTGTGCATGCGCTTGTTGAAGACAGGAATCTAACAGTCTACTGGTTCCTTTGATCTGAGGGAATAATCTTCAAACAGACAGACAACTCGGTTATGTAGCCTTCTGTTTATGTGCTTGTGTGTAGGAGAGAAAGCCTGAAAAAAGAGAAAGACATCATACATGCAAGAGAGACAAAAAAAGAAAAAAAAAACTTCTGTTCAGTCACAAAGCTCCCACTCACTACTGTTGACTTTTATTGAATAATTAAAAAAGAAAACTGCCATCCTGTCATGTTTAAGGCTGATCAAACTAGTAGAGTCTCCCACACAGAGTTAGAAGGTGGTTAAATAATACATTTTCAATCAATCCATATCTGTAGGGACCTCTGGCTTGTGCCTGATCTTAGGTCTTAGTGTGCCAGTAATCAGAAGTTATCTTTATTATTTTAAACTAATTATATTTCACTCAACCTAGTTTTATTGAGTCCTTTCTTCATCTCCAAGGCACAGAGAGCAGTCCCATCAGGAGGAACCCAGCAGGCAACGTGGCGCGGCCCATGGTGCAGAGGCTGCCGGAGCCCAAAGATGTGCTGGACTGTCTGGAGATCAACACCTTTGATACCCCTCCTTACTACTCCACCTCCTCCGAGAGCTTCAGGAACACCATCGAAGGTGATCCACATTCAACATGACTCATAGGTTAGAGCCAAAGCAGTAGTTGAGATTTAGCATTCTCCCATCAACCCAATCCAAGGAAATATTCAGTTTCACTTGGGCTCAGCTCAGAAAATAAAGCTGCTGAATACTGTGTGAGTGTATAGATGAAACACAAAGCCAGAAAAACACTCACTCAATCCTCCACCCACATGCACATATGGTTAGCTCCAACACAACATTTGTTGTTCCTAATTTTGGTAAATCAGAGTCTTCATTAAACGTTTTCCTTTTTTCTCTCCTTTTTTGTTCCATAATTTCAAGGCTACAGCGCCCCCCAGGGGATGTACGACCCAGTGATCCGCAGTCTTCACAATCTGGCCCACCTCTTCCTCAACGGGACGGGTGGACAGACTCACCTGTCGCCCAATGATCCCATCTTTGTCTTGCTTCACACCTTTACCGATGCAGTCTTTGACGAGTGGCTCCGCAGGCATCAACCGGGTACACCTTTGCGAATATTCAAACAACAAAATTCACTTTGGAGAATGAATGGATGGATTGACATATTCTTCACTCTCTCAGGTGACACTGTTTACCCCGATGAGAACGCTCCCATTGGACACAACCGCAGGTTCAACATGGTTCCTTTCTGGCCGCCTGTCACCAATGCTGAGATGTTTGTGCCTGCCCCAGAAAACCTGGGATACTCATATGAGGTCCAGTGGCCGGGTGAGAAGCAGAGAACGTGTAAGCATGTGCAGATCCACAAAATCCAGGAATTGCTCATAACCGTCCGCTCTTTTCCCTCATAGCTCGTACCTTCACTCTCTCTGAGATCATCAGCGTAGCCGTTATTGCTGCAGTGCTGGTTGTGGTGGTGGTTGGTATCGTCATAGCCTGCGCCATGCGTTCTCACTCTTACAGCTCTGCCGAGGCCCTGGAGCCGCTGTTGGCAGAAATTTACCGACGCTACTCAGAGGAAGACCGCAGGCTGGACAAATCACAGTCCGTTGTCTAACATTTTTGATCATCTTGAGAGGACCCAACATTTACATACATAAATTTGCCTTGTTTTCCTTTTTTTAATTATTCCTCCATTTCTTCTAATAAAGGTGAACTGGTTTTGAGCCCAGGCATAATTGTGTGTCTGCATTTATGAATTGAAAAGCGGAGAGGGTCTGGCGGATCTTTTGTTGAGCACATCCAGTAGATTTTCAGACTGCAGCCAAGATTATAATAACTGCAAGAGCTGATATCCAGTGCTCAGATAAGTACACAGCAAGCATAGGAGCAGCTACTGGGACTGAACCTTCCAAAGCTACATGTCAGAGCTACACTATTTAGTGACTCCACCTCGCTGCCCATTTTCAGCTGACAAATATAAGTTTATCCGTGCAGATGAAATGATGTCTTTCTATAGGAATATGCTTCTATTCCTTTTCATTTTTTTAAACTTTTAACTCACTCTGTTTTTGTGTGAACAAGCAGTATTTTATGAAAACACCACAGGCCTTTTTTGCCGCAGGCATAAATTTGCTTGTCTCAAGCCTCAGGCCAACTGGCAAATCACACCACTTAGACGTAATGTTACTTCTCAAATCAAGCCCATGCAAATTTCCATGTGTTCAAAACAGCAGATGTACCGCCCTCAAGTGGATCTAAAGGATTACTGCGAAAGGAGGAAATCGTTTTTTTTTTTTCTTCATTTACACTCGTATCCTAATTTTTTAAACTGCATGTAGGGAATATCAAAGACAAAACTTAATATGACTTTAAGCGCACCGTGGAATTTTAAATCTCCATGACACCATAAAACTGCTACACTGTCCACACCTATAAGCTATTAAAAAAAACAAAGCAGCGGTCGAGTACCCTCGAGTTGTAAGACTAGTTTGCCCTTTTGGCGCAGATTTATTACTTTTAATTTTTATAACTGTGGCTTTTTTGGGTGTGTGTGATAGTTTTACATACATAATATCGTTTGCCTTGAATAAATAAATAATCCTGTCCTGTCTGTCACAAAAGGCGGCCACCTGTCACTGCATGCCTAATTACCACGAAGGCGCACAGTATGCACAATTTATGATCCTACGTTGCAACTTTGGAGGCTTACAGCAAGTCTTCAAGCTCGTACCTACAGCAAGGGCGTCATGGAGGTGGAGGGTGGAGATGCTGTCTGATCTTTTTGATGTGAAGCTGCATTTTCAGCAGAAACTCCCCATCCCAAAACAAACACTTACTTAACCACAGTGTCCCCAAATTTGAAGATTTTTAAGCCGAGGGTGATCAACGGACATTTAAAAACGGACATGTTTTTTTTAGTCAGAGTATCTAAAAAATTTTCAGAAATAAGCTTTTGTGAACCGTGAGAAATTCAGTGGTTTATTGAATAAGCGTTAAAAAGATTTCTGTAAAAACTACACAGTAGACTACGGAACTTTCATCACTTGAAATTTACTTTCTTTCTGTAGTACAGGTGTGTGTAGATATGATATGTAGAGGAAACCCTTGTAATTTAACATCCGTATGTAAAATTAACTAACTAATTAATTAATTAGCATTGTTCGGTCGGTTTTCAAACTCATAATCGGATGACGTCATCCAGTGTTTGCCTGCTGTTTCATGATTAGGTCTAACTATTTCTTACTAGGCTATGTCACTGAATATAAGCCACACCACCGTGCACGCTTTTTTGTGTCTGTGTGCCAAATGCCAACTCAGCCCTGCTCATTCGCTCATTTAATGGGAATGACGTGGACTTAGTGGCACCTAATTCTTCCTTTTGGGATATTTTGGGACATTTTGCTTTATGGGAATCAAGATTTTAACACTCAGCACTGACTGGAGTGAATTTCAAAGGATATTTTTGCAGTGCATGCTGATATCTTGAAAAAGGACCTCATGGGAAAGGATGGAGAAGAAGACTTTTTGGACCCGTTGGCTGTACTTTCTGTATCACCAGGTTACACTGACAGCAAAAAGACACGGTCCCCTATGTTTATGAATATGGATCGATGTGACAGTCACACATAGAACAATCATTTGGCCACTGCTATCCTCCAGAGAGAGAGGCTCATTAGTGCCTTTCAAGCATGCTCTCATGAAAGTCATCTGCAGAAAAAATGCATAGCAGTTTCTGCAGCCAAAGAAGTTACTGTGCTACATGGTGTATGACTAAGGGTAGGAAAAAAAGTCCTGTTCCCTGTGGCTGGAGCTCTTCCCCTTAAAAATGTTTGTCATGAAATTTGAGGCTGGTTTTGAAAAACAACAACAACAACAACAAAAACGGCAGATAAGTCCTTTTGCTTCCTCTTAAAGAAAAAAGAAGAAAAAATAGATGTAATTTCATCTGCTTCCCTGTCAGTTATTTGTATGAAACTGGAAATCCACAGGGGTCAAATGTTTGTGGATGTGAAAAAAATACCAAATATGATGTTTATCATTCTTATATTATAGCAAAGATCCAAGTGAAATGCAAAAAAAAAGAAAAAAAAAGCATTACACCGTTTCTCCATTTCTCCTTGGGCCAGCAGGGAAGCAATTGTTCATCTGGAGAAGGATAAAGCAGACCGCGATGGCTGGGTTTCAATAAAGCTTGCAATGTGAACAGATGGCTTTGATTAATGCCGAGGCTCCAGACAGGATCTCCCTAGATGCCTCCTATTTCCTAAATGAGACATTTGTGTGCAAATGTATTGTTTATCAAGTTGTCACCAGTAACTCTGGTAATTAAAGTGAAAGTACTGAGGATTTTCCTTTAAAAAAAGTCACAGGTTTCCTCTTCCTCTGTGATTGTCGGACCTCAGGTTTAAAACGTCTTTGTCCAAACTTTAGACTGATCTTCTCCGCCTTCTATAAAATGTTGCCTTTTCTCTAATCTAGCTCATCCCCCTTCTTCTCTCCTCTCCTCACGACTCCTCCGTAATTCAGAGCTGCCTGTCATTCCAAGCACAACACGCACTTCATCCTGTCACCTTGACTAAACGTGAGTGATGCCGCATACGTACTCATGGCAGACAAAGGTGGAGAAAAAGTGCGAGAGAGGGATAAAGACATAGAGCATAACCGCTACAGGAAAACACCTCCAAGGCGAAATTCAGTTCACTGGTTTGGAAACATGCAAAAAATATGCAAAAAAATAACATAAAATAAAGAAAAAAGAAAAGAAGACTCTTGCTTCTTCTATCCATTAAAAATGTGACTTTCAGCTCAGTTGTCCTTGTTAAACAGTTCAGAGCTTTTCTCAGATACTGGTGTGTGGTGTGCATGTGTGAAATTTGAAAACTGAAAAAAAAAAGAAAAAAAGGTTTATCCTACTCGGTGAGAGAAATCACAAAATATAACTTGTTGATATTCATTAATAAAAAAGATGAAAAAAACCCCTCATAACATAAAACGTCTCTTTCACTGACACATTGCATCCGGAGATAAATCAGAAGGTAAGAAAAACAGAAACACAAGGTCCTGAACTTCAAAAGGTTTTGGATACAAAATTTTAACAAATAACATTTAATAAGATCACTTACAGAACATTTGGTTACACAATACCAGTGCGTGTGCACCATGTTTATATATCTTTGTGAGGACAAATACAAATGATGGTAAGGGTTAGGGTAAGCAGCTGGGGAAAACATTATGTCAATTAGATGTCCTCACTAAGATATGAAAACGAGTGTGTGCATCCATGTGTGTAAGTGTGAAGTGACTTCTTATATTAATGAAATTAATTACAGCGACAAAAACATAAGTATCACAGCCGTGTGAAGTCAGGTAAATAAATTTATATAAAACGGAGACGGTGTCTAATTTCACACTGAACTATTAACATCAAAAATCAAGTCCTAAAAAAAAACAGCTGCTAAAGTTGAAGACTATGAAAACACTGATTAATACTACACTGGTAAATAACAGTCGATACTCAGCAGCTGCTTCTAACAGATGCAGCAAAATGCATTTTTTCCTATTCTCTGTCCCGTTTAACATAAGGTGGTTATCATTGCTAATTATCAACATGCCACTTAAGACATTCAATATTCATGAAATCATGACACATTTTTAATTATTCGAACACAACAATGAAAAGAAAAGTACAACAGTCTTTCAAAGCAGACATCCTATTGCCATACAAAAGATTGGCAGAAGCAGTTGGCATATTTTGAGTCTTGGGAGTTGTTTGTTTGTTAAAGTAATAATCAAAATCCAGCACTAGGCTGCCGTCAATTGAGGCTTCAATTATATATATCAGTATGAACACGTAACGTATTGATGAGTGTGTTTACATGAAAAATAATGCACAACAATGCTAAACTATCCATCCAACCATTTTCTTCCACTCATCTGGGTCAGGGTCTCAGGTGCTCCTCAGCTATTTCCTTCTCCAGCTCTTGCTGGGGCTTTCCTAAGCCACCTGAGGCATAAAATCTCTCTAGTGTGTCCTGCGTCCACCCTGGGGGTCTCCTGCCAGTTAGACGTGCCACAAAAAGCCCCACCTAGATGGCATTCTAGGCCTTCTGGGCTGGAGGAGTAGCATCTCTACTCTGAGTCCCTCCAGAATGACTGAGCTTAGTGGTCATTCTGAAGGGACTCAGACTGGACTCAGGCATCCAATCCCCAAAGCCCAAGATGGAGGCCTTGGCGAACTCAATACCCGGCTCCTTAACTGGATTTAACTGGACATGCTCTGCTATATTTTTAAATACTGAGTGTAAATACAACAAAGCTGTGTTTGCAGTTGGAGGTAGAGTTCACAAATTAAATGCAATTTAATTTAGACTTAAAATAAAGACTCTTCTTATAATTATATGTATTGTTTTGACATGTAGAGTGCCCTCTACAAGAGGAGAATCACTCTACAGCTTTATAGGAAACAACCACAGCCCTCCAGAGCTGTTTTAGGAAGATGTCATTAAATTGAGGTACAGTGGGCAGTTGTCTCATGAGAGCACGGTGAGGACGACAGTTCCTTTGGTCTTTTTCAGAATGTCCACAGCTTCAGCGTGGGTCACACCTTCCAGGCAGTGTCCATTAACAGCAATTATCTGATCGCCACGTTTCAGCCTGCCATCCTCAATGGCTGCACCCTGAAGTACAAAGTCAACAAGAGCTTTTAAACGCTAATATGGCAACACATATGTTAGGAGAAAAGAATGAATGTGAGGTTAAATGAATGTTTGTAATGATCACAAAGGAATTGGTCGCAACAGATGCTCAGAAATAGAATCAAGAAACAAAACAAAGGAAAGCAATCATGCAAAAACTGACATAATGCAGTTTACTAGAGCATGGCACTAAGAGTTTACCACCTGTTACAAAACAAAAGCTATTTAACAAGTTATAACTGTGGCCTTTTTGCTTTGTTTCTTACATTGAGCATTGCCGTTAGGGACAAATTGCTATTTTTGGTGTTGAATTACAAAAAAGGCACTATAACTTAAAACCACACAAGAATCTCTGTCTCTTATGTGGCTTACATAGGTAGTCACAAAACAACAACGCATATAAAGTAAAACCACACACGGTGAAACTGCCTGCTGCCTGCTTTTTTACCCGAATTGCTGATGATTGGAGAAAGTTTTGTTTTGAACAGAGAAAACGCTATGAGAAGATGTGAGGGAGTGACTCAGTGAGTGACATACAGACTGCTGCTAAACTGTCTTTCCCAACATTAAAACTCTTTGGTTTTCACAACAAAAGGAGACCTGGCAGATGCTTTCTCACCTTGTCAAAGACAGTTTTGATGTAGATAGGCAGGTCTCCGTGAGGGCTGCCAAAACCTCCTACAATGCTGAAGCCGAGACCTGAGGAGCCTCTCTCCAGAGTGATGGTCTTATACATGCGAGCGCTGTAAAGAATACGATGCGAAACAATGGATGTTGGCTTCTGAGCGCACCGATGTGCATGCATTTAAAAACAAGTGTTGCACCAACTGTTTAGTAAAGTTTGAGGCCTGCTTTTGTCTTTATTCATTAATTAAAGTGGAGAGAAGAACAACGAAATGACACTGTTAGCTGAACCACTTCTTACCAGAGGCTGTTGTGAAAGCAGGGCAGGCTGCTCGGCTGGCCTAATGACCATGCGCGCACATCGCTGTTACTCTGTGTGCTGCATCCCTGAGAAGCTGCTGCCACCTAGACAATCATAGATTCACACAAACAGCATGTTATGAGTGCAAAGTGTAAAGGTTTTAGCCATTTAGGACTACACGAAGAGACCAGGACAGCCTGAATCCAAGCAGGACAGGACAGCCTGAATCCAAGGAATAGCAAAACATCTACAAATAGTGACAGTAACATGTAATTAAAAATATATCTCATTATTTTATGCGATTACTCTGGAGAACAGTGAGTTTCTCCTGACTGACATCAGCAAGACAGGAGTGCTTTTCTTCACAGCTTTCTTTTAGGAGTATGCAGAGCATCACTTTGAAAATGCCTATTTGTGCTGAGTAGGCAATCTGGCAGACCACTCTACATGAGGTGCCAGTTTCACTTCAATAAAAGACAATGAAAGAACAATGAAACCAACACAGGAGAAGTCATTATAACAGAACACGTGTAACATTTGAGCTAGTGTATAGTACATGTCTACAAAAAATACAAGCTTCTCAAACAAATCTGCAAAACTGATGCATTGCAAATTTATCCAGAAGAAGTTGTGCTAACAACAGATTAATCAGGATTTCTGCAAAAAGTTAATATTTCTATAGTTGGACAATGATCAAATATCTTATTAATGCAACAGCGGTCTTATGCCCATCCAAATATTACCAGAGTAGGAGTGATACAAGTCTAAAACCTTTTGATGTTTATTTTAAACACAAAATACTTGCCAAAAACAAGCGACATGCGCTTCCATAGACACAAATATAGTTTTTTCCCTTACAGCAGAAGTCTTTTTAGAGGTGTGAAATCAATGTCATAATATGGAAGAAGATAAAAAGCCCTACGGGGAGCTGGCTGTGAACCATTTCTGTGTTTCTCTGACAAAACAGAACTAAAACCTGCTGACGTTATCACACAGAAACTTACTGCCTTTACAGGCATTACATATCAGTTACTGGATGTCTCACTGTGACAGTACCTGCAAAATGATGGTTCCAGTGGTGTTCTTGAGCAGGGCTTCAGCATGGACATGAGTCATTCCCTCAGTGGAAACATCATTGATACTGAGGATCCTGTCTCCCGTCTAGATGATGCACACACAAACACAAACACACATTTGTCCTAGACTTAACACTATCCCCCCTTTTCCTTTTTGCCTACAAAGTCTCCTTTTCTTTTCTGTCCCTATCTTTTTTCTTCAGGATTTCATAAAGGTTTACTTTTGGTATGTCACTTCATTTTCAATATTTATGTCTAAAATGCATTTTATGTTACATGTGTCTGTAATTTGATCATGGAGAAACATTTATGTCCTCTGCCCCTTGCATCCCGATCTATTCCAACCTTTATATTTGTTTTATGAGATGTATTTCAGGAAGAAAATGATGTAAAAATATCGACTTCTATTCCAATAAATATGTAACACAGTCAAGGCAGTCCATATATTTGTCTCAGTGTTGGAAAAGTTCATTTTGGTAACCTTTAGTTAACCAGGAAAAACGGCCTCTTCAGATTCTAAATGACTCCTGCACTCTGCGATTACAGAAGAATACACAGTAAAACATCAGTCACCTCTAAAGAAAAAGGTATCTTGTGCCTCCTTCACCTTATTTTTTATGATTCCCTTAAATTCATCAATGCATACCAGAGAGTCTAAGTTTACAGCTTTTTGCAGATGTTTCAGCCTCTAAGGGACACAGTAAGAGTAAGAAAGTGCAATTTTCCTTATTTAAGGCCCAGTCCACACTCGACTAGTCACAATGTGAAGCATACATGAGACACACATGCATGCACGCACTGGTGTATATACATGGTCACTCCCCACCTGTAATTTCTGTGTTTTGGCAGCAAGTCCATTGGTATCCATGGTAGCAATAAAAAGAGGAAGGTTGCCATGGGGACTGCCCACTCCTCCAGCTACGCTGATGCCCAAGGAGTCGTATGGACCCTGGAGTGATTGCGCACAGACACACAAACACACACATTTGCAACCTTTCCAAATGGCAGATTCGAGCATAAAATAAACACCCAACGTTACAGGAGCATGATATCCAGTCAGGAAGCAGGTTGTTTTCAGTATATAACTAATTTATACTAATTTGTAACTTCTAAAAATAAGTTAAATTATCACTACTCAGTTTCTCCAGTACAGTATGGGGTCCAAAAAGACAATGCTTTTATTACTATAAGAGTGTTTTACCTTTTTTATTATCACTTTTCTGATGTCAGAGTCTTTGAATGCTGCAGAAGAGAATGACACATAACTATGGATAAAAAGATGCAAGAGTATATTTTCCATTCAAAGCAAATTGTTGGACTCAACATTGTAACTCAGACGATACTCGAGAACTTAGTTGACACTCACTGTAGCTCTCTATTTTGTTATCTGTCTCCCTCTGGTGGCCAAAAGAACCATCGCATACACTTGAGGGTGTAAGCGTGGAGCAGTCAGAGTCTTCGCTCTGGATAAAACACAACTTAAGGTACTCCTACGTTCACAGAGTAATATCGTTAAAATAGGTGTATAAACGCAATAGTTGACCTACAAACTACAGTCTGAACTATAATTTCACTAGGAATCATATCACTAAAGAAATACGTAGGCAAGATAAACAGTTTACCTGACTCCGCAGTGTGTACTGCACCCCGGCTTTAAAACGAGCCACCTCCAGGTGGACTCCTCCACTGCAACTCTGAGAGCAAAGTGACACATCTCACATAATGACGCTGGCCATGAAAATGCCTACCTATGTTCATTTATTTATAAACTGTGAATACGGCAGACCTGCAGAAGCGTGTGTGCACGCTCCTGTGATGCTGCACGCACGTCTTCCCCATTGATTGACAGAATCTGGTCGCCTAGCAACAACCTGCCATCCGAATCTGCTACACCTCCTCTGATGATATCTGACACAAAGATGCCAGTGTCATTACTGTTGGAAGAAAACAGAGGTCAAAAGCTGTGCCTGCCCCAGGCTTATAAATAATGTGACCTGTGCACCGGCTGTTTTGCATAATGTCACACCTGATTGTGCAAAAACATAAAGCTGCGAGAAAATTGGCACCCGAGCTCTTTGGAAAATGATGCGTCTTGCGACTTCTTTGCAGTGAGACCCTATCTAACCTTTATGGTAATTATCGAATGCTGGAGAGATCTGTGAAGTAGTTACAGAACACGTCAAAGGAGTTTGCCATGAAAACAGTCAATCTACTAGGGTCTATAAAGGGTTTTTTGTTTTTTTAGAATATAATTTTCGGAATTATATTTAAAAGGAACAGGTATTCTGCAATTTAAACTAACTAACCAGCCTAACTACAGCTTACAAACAAAAGTTGATTAAGAATAAAATTGTGGTAAAAATAGGCAACAAGACTAATCACTCACTAACAAAGTCACATTTATTTATTTTTAACCTATTTCTCATCTTCAGAAGTTGCGAGGAGGAGTACTCCCACTTGCCATATGTTATATTTGAAGCCGATATATTAACAACTTCATCAGCCTCTTAGACTTCAGGCTCTTTCAGCAGGTGACATCACCTAGGTTGCGAACACGATGGTTCTGAACAAAATTTGATTTTGTCTTTGTTGTACTTGAAAGCACAGTGTTAGATAACACAGGCTCAAACCTGCTGTGAACATACCAAGTTGGAGGTTTCTAACTTGATAAAAGCATCCTGACTGTACCTCTTCCCCACAGTAGTGAAGCCCAGTCCTTCTCCAGGACGAGGCCTCAGCTCCAGGCTGAACACATCCCACAGGTCCTCCTCCCTGTAGGATTCCTGGTGCCTGAAGACGCACAGCTGGACACGCTGGGTGGTGAGCCGTAGCACGGCAATAGCTTCGTCATGACTGGCCTGCCGCATATCTATGCCATTTACCTAGAAGACAGTGACAGTGAGAGAAACAGGGGAACAGATGCATGAAAATACATTCTGTTTGTTCAGGAAGTACAGGAACACATATTACAAAACAATAATATGATAAACTTTTCAGATTGGAGTGGTAAAGGAATCAAATATTTAGAACATATACTAGAAGGAACAGAATTTATTTCATTTGACGGACTAGTTACACAATATGGGATCAACAAGAAAAGATTTTTAGAATATCAACAAATTAAATCCATAGTTAAAAAGAAATTTAAACCGGGTCAAGTTGAACTACAAACACCACCAAGTGTGGTTCAATTTCTTACTCTTAAAACCCCCAAATTACTATCCAAAATATACAGAATGCTTTCTAGAACAGATGAATCAATATCACTTCCTATTGCAAAATGGGAAGCGGATTTATCAGTTAACTTAGACCAAAACTTCTGGTCTCAGGTTTGCTTAAAAACCTTTCATCTAATTAGAAATCCCAGTCTTCAATTAATTCAATACAAAATATTACATAGAGTGCACTATACAGGTCATCGGATGTTCAAGATGGGCTTTACGTCTACCAACAACTGCTCACACTGCCAAACCAATTCACCGGACAATTATATCCACGCTCTTTGGTTCTGTCCACCAGTTCAGACGTTTTGGCGCGAGATATGTGAGGACTTATCGAAGTTTCTGAAATGTAACATTCCAACTTCCCCCTTAGTGTGTTTGTTGGGCAGCTTAGATAATGTCACTTCAGAAAAGAATATCGCCCATATGGTTTTCACTGCCCTATGCATAGCCAAGAAAACAGTCCTCATGAACTGGAAAAATAAAAACAATCTTAATTCTAACCAATATAGAAATTATCTATTAGATTACATTAGTCTTGATACAGCCTCTGCCACCACATCAGATCAATTGCTCTGGGCTCCTTTGATCAGCTCCATCACCTAGTGGGGGTGGGGGGTCATAGTTTGGTCCCGCCTTCACTGTTGTGATTGGTGTGGGGGTAGGGACAGGCTTAGGGCGTCGGGGGGTTCCCCGGAGGCATCTTCCTTGGGGGGCTCAACCCGGGGTAGCGGTCATGTCCGGTTGGGGGCTCTTTTGGCTCTCGGGTGACTGTTTCCACGTGGCTGCGTGCAGCAGGGCTAGGGGAGGGTCTGTGCTGACGGACGTGGGTTACTGACCTGGTAGCGTGGCTGCCCCTGGGTGGGTCCGGGATGGGCGTGAGGTTCTGGGGGCGCTCCGTCTCTGGGCTGGGGCCCAGGCCGGGCCCCGGGGGCTTGGGTCCTGGTTGGTGTGTTGCCGGGGTTGTGGGCGGGTGGGTGCATGGGGACCCAGCCCTGGAGCAGGGTGCCGCCGGTGCATCGAGCCACCTGGGGGCTCTTCAACTGGTGGGGGAGATTGTCACATCTTGCAGGAACTTTCCTCTCTTCAGGAACTCTCTCTGCAGGAGGGGGAGATACAGGAGAGGTGGAGGAAGATCTCAGCCTGGGTGTTTATTGTCTTATGTAGTCTGGAAGATGAGTGGATGGTGGGGTGGGTGCAGTTTTCTCTGTGGTGGGGTTGGGTGGACTGTCCCGGGCTCTGTGGGGCCGGGAGGCGCTGCTGCACTGGGCCCCGGTCTGGATGGGCCTGGGCCCCCTTTCCCTGGCGGGTCGCGGAGTATGGGGGTGCCTACTGGGGTCAGCGGGGGAGCTGGCCCCAGGGAGGGGTCACCTGCCACTCCCTTCCCCTCCTCCCCATCTCCAGCTGCCTCCCCCCTCCCGCTCCACCACAACCACCCACACATGCAGGACCTTGGAGTAGGGGTATGTCACCAGGGTGCAGAGGAGGCTACCCCCCCCCCCTGTCCCCCTCTGGCTGCCTCTGCCTCAATTTTATCCCACAACTTAGACATTCACATTACTCACACTCTCATTACACATACATATAGGATCTTGGGGGTGGGCACGATACACGGAGTCCAAAGTACCATCAGGGTGTACACCCCACCCCTGGCGTCGTTGCCCACCTCTCAATTTTAAATACACGTAGACATTGAGGGCTAGCAGGAGGGACCATGAGCTTACCTGCTGCTCTCTGGCAGGTAGCTCCAAGCCCTCCTGGGTTTTAAATGCACCTTAGAACACACATGCATCAACACTACAATGAGCGGGTGGAGGGAGGTTTGGAGTCTTCTCTCACCCCCATTCTCTGCGGCCTGCCGGAGCGAGGTTTGGAGGCCTATCTCCACCCACCACCACTTCCCCTGCCAGTGGCGGACTCCCTCAGACGTCGGTGCGTTGGTGGTTCTTTGTGTCCGGGGATGGGCGTCCAGGTACACACTGGCTCACTCCTTGGCGGCCTCGGGGCCTGGAGCCTGGGGCTCGCTCGGGCCACTTTGGAGGTGGGGTGCCCCCGGCCTCTCGGCCTGGGGCTCGGTCACTCAGGCACGGCTGGCTGCCGGCGGAGCTCACGGGCGCGTCACTGCAACTCCCCCTGGCTTCTGCTCCGCGGCTGCTGGGTGAGCCCTCATCTGGGACTCTCCTCAGCTCTTTCTGGGACAGTGGCGCGGCTGCCCCTCTGTTGGTCTTCCTTGGTCTCTTGTGTTCTGGGGGCCTCTGGATGTCTGGAGTTTTGATCTCCTCCACACCTGCTTCATGCCCTGGAGGACGGGGCTGTGGCCCCCCAACACCCTCTAGCAGATCATTACATGAAGGAACCTTTTAAAAAAACAAGCGCGTCCATGCTCACAGGTGTACACACGGGTGATCACACCCACAAACTACACCCTTTTTGGCTCCTACCTCAAAGCACACTGTGTTCTGTTGATCTTATGTGCTGCACAATAATGTTTAATATTTAGTATTTACTGTCATATTCCCATATATCATTGTGATGTTGTTTATTCTATTACTCTTGTTCTGTTCTGCTCGTTTTCTTTTTTCTTTCTCAGCAGGTGATCCAGGTGATTGATATATGCTTTTTTTTTCTTTCTTTTTTTTCTCTACTCATTCTGTTGGTTTTTGTCTTTTGCCCTTCTCCCCCGTCCCTCTTCTCAGCTGTTTCTCTTTCCCTCTTTCTTTCTCCCCTTCCTTCCCCCAGTCAAGTCTGTCCCGTATTCAGTAAGTGAAAATAAAATAAACAATAAAAGGTGAATCAAATGGACCATTACGGCAAGGCTGGGATGGTCAATTTGGTAAAGTAAATCCGTTGGGCATCTTTCTTTGCCTTTAGACAACAATTCTGATGGCAAAAGAGCCAAACGGGACAGGCAAAAAAAAAAAAAAAAAAAAAAAAGAAGTACAGGAACAAGTCTTTCAGTGTATACAAATCAGGCTGTGCAGTAGTTAACACTGACGGTAGAAGGTCTGAGGTGTGGCATTTGTACCTATGTCAGTTTCTCTCTCACAGTTCAGAAATGATTGTTAAATTAACTGGTGATTGCGTAATTATCTGTAAGTGTGGAGATGAGAGTGTGTGGTTGTTTTTCTATTTCTAGCAGCTTCCGTTTCCTTACGCAGCTTACCCTAACACTGCCATTAGGCTAAGCAGTCACATGATGGTGGTTATGAACTCGACAAGCTAACCCGTGGTCTACCAATGTAAGTAAGGGTGTGTTATACTGGCAGTAATATATGACCAATATAAAATATTGAAGAGTCTGCTAGTAGAAAAGTAGAAAAGCAACTGATTTTACATAGTAAGATAAAACACACAATACAGACTGAAAGCAACAGAGCTGCTGCACTCAATACAGCGTTAGTGTGTGTGTGAGAAAAAGCACTGAATAGAAGTGCATCATTAAAAGCACTTCGTGAATGTGTGTGCTTTAATGTCTAGACTATTTGAAACTGAAAAGAATGCAGGAAAAATGCCAATTATGTAAGTGAACAGACGTATCAGTATGAGAGCTCTATCATTAAATCACACGCAAATCTGATGGATTACAGATATTATTATAGCGTATAGTTATAAAAATACAAATGCTCTAGGTGCTCTGCTTTAGTATCATATATTAATCTTTATATAACAATAAAATTGGTGTAAAATTGGAAGGAGGAATAAAGCTGCATAGAAATAAAGACTGCAATGCTTGTTAGTCTACATGGAAATTCCAGGAATGCTGACACTATTTTCTTGGTGGTGACTTTATCGTGAACATAACCTAAACCGTAGCAGGTTAGGCCTGCAGCCATGGTGATGTGCCCAGGTAAAAACGTATACTTTTAATATGCACTTCGTATCTCTGTAGTTGCCTGGAGAAATCCTGCTTATCCTCTGTGTACTAACGCTTTAATTCTATGACAGCTGAGACCGGCTCAAGCCGCTCTGCAAATTCTAATTTGGATAAGTGGTAAGATAAATAGACGATTATTATTAGAATTTTGTATTTATTTATTTTATTTGCTCTATTTAACTAGGAGAGATGACAGAAGCTACCAGAGCTTTACAGTCTCTCAGTTCAACAAGTATCTCTGTAAGTGTTTCTCGAGTCGTACTGCAGTTTGTTTAGTAGTGATGCGTACAGGGCTGGAAGCCAGTTTTCCAATTCAGTGTTTGTGTGATGATCTCTCCAATGAGCTGTTATCAGGAAAATGACCTCTAAACAACAGCAAAGATGTTAAATATCTTTGCATAGATGTTATCTTTATAGTTATTCGTGCACAATATGCTGCACACTGAATATCATCATTTGTCTGTTTTTTGGTTTGTTTGTTTTTAAATAGTAGGTAGTGTAGTGGTATAAGAATCTAATTTATCCAGAATCCAGTTTTTGAGCAAGATGTTCATGTGTTTTGTAGGACAATCTGTTCTCTAACATTTGTACATATATATATATTTTTTCATTTTGGAGTTTAGTACAAACTTCAAATTAAAGACTGATATTCTGAAGTGACTGAAAGCAGTCCCCTGGAGAAGGTTTTAGGGGGATCAGTAGCATCCAAGATGGTATTATTAGTGTAAAAGCATCACAGCCCAGTTTCATTTAGATAAGGAGCAAAAAGTAGTGGACCTTAAATAAAACCCTGAGGATAGGTCTTTATTTTTAACTCCTGGGAACCACATTTTCTATAAAAACAGGTTTTTGAGCTTGTAACCAGCAGTGTACCTTAAAACCCTCGCTTTTAAATCATGTGAGTAAACAATTTTTAAGGCAGATTTATTTTTTTCAGGTTTTCTTTGTTTGTTTGTTTCATTTCTGTGACTTTCTTGTTTTCACTATAAACTGAAGCTTGATTCTGTTATATCTGGCAAAGCAATCTGAGTTTGAATTCCCAAAAAATGAGTTTCTGAATTGGAAAAAAATAGTGCATGAATAAAAAAGAACACAGATACATCACGGCTGCGTTCTTCATACTGAAAAATATTGCAAAAACAAACAGAAATAAAAATAAATGCTGTGCGGTTAGAAATAACTTATTCACATGCACTGCTGTTTGTTCTGGTGTTTGTGTGCACATGTATCACTGCTATACCTCTAATATCTGATCTCCAGCCTGCAGTCTACCATCTCTCTGTGCTGCTCCTCCATCGTTCACTTCATGGATTATTACTGCCCCCTGGTGTAAAAACCAGAAACCACTTCCATCATTACACAACTCCACAACTGAATATTGAAACAACAAACAAACAAACAAATGCACAACTTTTTGGCCTAATTCGAGTACAAACTTTGCTTCCATCTGTGGATTTTTTATTTGCAAACATAAACAAAAATTATATAAAGTCACCTTCATGTCACAAGGACAAATAATAAATAACGAAATCTTTATGTTAAAAATCATTTAGCTGTTCTCACCAGCAGAGTGTCACATCCACCTACAATGCTGAGACCCAGGCCTAGGTTTCCTTTATAAATCTCTATGGTAGTTTCCTTTCCTGAAACAATTGGACAGCTGACAGGGTCGGAAGTTGTGGGAGCTGATCCTGGCCAATCAGACCGTTCCACTGGAGAGGTCTGCATGGGTTTTAGAGACGAAGAGGAGGAGGAGGCGACAGGAAGGCTTAGAGAGGACACTGGAGTGAGTGAGCGGGGACTGGAGAGTGATGTAGGGAGAGGGAGAGAAGAAGAGGAGGAGGAGGAGAGACTCTTGGAACGGTTGATGGAGAGCTTGACAGTGACCCGGTGTTTGAGAATCAAACTGGACACCTGAATACGAAAAAGACAGCTGAGTCATAAATCATTAAATCAACTTGACCTTGAAGAGCATATATTTCACAGCCCGCATGTGTGCTTGCACCTTTTTTACTGACAGTCCAGCCACGGGTTCATCACCCACTGCTACGATTCTGTCTCCAACCTTTATCCTGCCATCCTGCATAAAGAGACATGAATAAAATATGTAAGATAAGCAAAATGTATGAAAGTGAGTGTGTAGAAGAAAGATGGTGGGCGAGTGTGATTAAAAATCAAGTACACCCTCTGGACAAATATATGAATAACTGTTCCCTTAGGCCGGACATGAAAACGTATTAGTACATGATGACATCACTTGAAAAAATGGCAACCATCATCTGTTTCACATAATATTCATAATGCCAAGATGGCAGAACCATCACATCAGACTTGTACAAACCCTTTATAATTCAAATATGTTATGAGACGAGTTCTGCCCTGGTGAAGGCCAAAATTGCAATTGATTCTACTTTTGTGGGTAAAAAAGGAATAATACATATTTATAAATAACAGCATTTTTATTCATTTAAAAATTACAGAGTAAATTTGCTCAGAGAGAACCAAAAAGAAAACTGAAAATGATTAAATTACTTAAAAGGCTTACATAGTATAGATACTTATAAATAGTATAGATGATATACGGGCATATGATCCTGTTGACGATGTCATACCTTGCTGGCAGTGCCGTGCTGGATCAGGGACGTGACCACCAGTCCTCCCTTAGAATTATCCTCTTCCAAGCAAAGGCCAAGACCTGCATAATCCTGGAATGAGAAGCAACTATGTAAGAAAACAAACTTAAACACAATAATACTCATATGTAAAAAATGACTGTGCCAGTTTTAAGAGGTGTGCTTTAAGATGGGATTTTTTGGCTTTATTAGACAGACAGTGAAGAGTGACAGGAAACCAGAGGAAAGGGGTCGGACAGGTCTGACTAGAACCCGGGCCAGCCGCTCTCAGCCATACAGCCTGCTCATCCAAATTTGCTAAACCGGCACACTTAAGATGGGATTTGAAAGTGTTAAGAGAGTCAGTGTTACAGATGTCTGGTGGGACGGGATTCCAGAGGCGAGGAGCAAAGAAACTGAAGGTTGTAGATCCCAGTGTAGTCAAAAGGGCAGAAGGGACAGTGAGGAGTTCAGAGAGGTACTGTGGAGGGAGGTTATGGATTGCCTTAAAGGTGAGGAGCGGAATCTTGAAATCAATACGACATTTAACCGGGAGCCGGTGAAGCTGCTGAAGGACAGGCGTGACATGACTAATGCAGGGAGGTCTGGTGATGCTCCAAGCGGCAGAATTCTGAACCAGTTGAAGTTTATGAATGAACTTGAGAAGGGAGTTAGAGGATGGCAGTACTATTGGGTATGAGAGATGGATGGAGGCGAATATTGGTACGGAGATGGAAATATGAGACTAGTGAAACCAATAACAGCACGTCTGCAAAATGTGTTTTTGTGATTAAAGTTACATGTTGTTCATTTTGTACAATTACACAGACACTCGTCTATCTATCAAGCTTTTGATACAAAAGTACCTGCTATCAGGCTGCCTTTGACACACAAAAATGTGCAACTGCAGTACAGACAACTGACAGTGGTTAGCCAGAGACCTACTGGATGTATTGTACCTGAGGTAGAATAATGTGTTCAATGTCACTGGAGATTTGTCCACAGCCTCCAGTGTCAGTCTGGGAGTCGATCGTGTCCTCACAGTCTTTCCTGAGTCCCTGGACCGTTTCACCTAGAGCTGCTTTATTTCTGGTAAAACAACACCAATGATTCCAGAAGCAGGTTACAAAAACCTTTAGTGTGTAAAACCAAAAAGCAATCATGTTACCTGATGAGAATGATCTTGACTTTACATGGAGCATTACTGATGATGGCGGAGGCATTCTGGTGACTCCGGCCGTACAAAATCTGACCGTTAATCTAGAAGAAACACAGTGTCATGTAGTTCCTATCCAACAACGCCTTTCCCCCTCTATTCACCTCTACATTAATCTTCCTTTCTGTCATCTCCTTCTAACCTCTCCTCCCCCGCCGACTCATCAGCTGCTCCTCTCCCACTACTCTCCTCCTCATCTCTATTACACGGTTGTTCATTACAAAAATCCGGCCCAGCACCAACTATCATTCAAATGGTAATTTGCATGATAAATCTACTGTGCAGGTACTCAACGCTCTCATCCATGTCTCCAACTCCCTTCTATTCTTCTCCTGCTTTAATTTTTGACTTCACTATTTTGTCTCTCTCCAATGGCTCAACCCATTCTTGGAGTCTTCAATCTCACACCATTAATCTGTTAATCCCTACTTACTCATTCTTCCATATTGTTCCCATAGCCTGTCTTCCTTACCTCTAGAAGCTCATCCCCGATCTGTATCCTCCCATCTAAACCAGCGGGGCCTAGAGGGTCTATAGCTGCCACATAGACACCCATACGGGCCCTAGAGTCATCCTTGTTGCCCGTGAGGCTGATTCCCAGGCCGTGAGCTGCAGGGTCCTTCTCTAGCTCAATCATTTGGAGCTTTCCAGACAGACTGCCATAACGCTGAAGCATCTTTTCTAGGACACAGTTAGCAGACAGAAAATTGTTAGGAGAATGATATGATTGTTAAGCCAAAAAAAGTGTGGCAAACTACATGTAATGAGTGACACATGGAGACATGGGGAAAAGCATTACACCCTGGAGGGGAATGTGTGTGGGCTGCTGCATTATGCCTGGAAGGGACTTATTGAGGGTGTTTCTGACTATATACAGCATGATAGTATGCACCTTGCATGCACAACTGTGCAAGGAAAAATGAATATAGAGCCACGACTGTGATTTATATATGCATACAAAGTGTTTCAAACCACTTGTAGCATCATGGGGCAACGCTTTAATGAATGGATTCATATTTTCTTTGCTTGTGTGCATGTGCAAGACACACACAGTTTCCTTCTAATAGTTTTACACTATTTTACTAATCAACAGTATAAAGCACCCTGAAGCTCAAACACACTAGAGCCAGCTCCAGAGTGGGATCCTGATAACCCTAATCCAGGCGAGGTAACATGTCTCATAGTTACGCTCGTAAGAAATAAAACAGTAGATGCAATTTGAATACAGTTTTTTTTCCTGCCAAAAAAGAGACAGAAAAAAAATTACTTAGAAACTAAAATGTATTCATACTGAGGAATGTTACTCTTTCAAATGATGCTATTCTTGAATAATATTTCTAAAACTTTTTTTAGGCTTTAATTTGTTCTTGGTACATTATTTATGCAAACTGGCTTGAAATGCAGGTGGTTTAAGTGTCATATGGCCTAAAGTATGTCCCAGAATTTGACAATTCAACTGTGAGTGTCAGAAAATGTTTATCAGTATTAAAATCTATAATGGATGGGGATGGCACATAGGCTTTTGAGGAGTCTTACTTCTGCCAGAGTCGTCAGCATCTTCAGCTGCTCCTGTGACTGCTGTTGTGAAATTCGTAGGGCTTCTCTGATCCATTCTATCGGATGCTGGTGAAGGTACCTTGGGACAAATTTTGCATTATTGAACAAGGAGAGTTTGAGATGCCTCAGGGGTCCTTCAGGCATAAGTTGGACTACCCCTGAGGCTTGTTCAGTGCGCTTGATAAAGCACTGGGAAATAACTGATGAAGAGGATGAATTAATGAACACTGTTTTAATATCAGCTAAAAATAACATGAAAGATGACCAGAATCATGCATTATTTTGCAACTAACTTACAAGTGGATGGAAAAATAACTTCAAAAGAATGCGCTGACTCTATTTAGAGGCATGCATCTCCATCAAAGGCAAAAAACAAAGGGTTTAAACAAACAAGGTAGCTGCGAGGGACTACGAGGTTTCTATGTACAAAAATGCATGTTAATTAAGTTTCTGGAAGTTGGTTTGATGTAAATGCAAGAGTGCTTTTACAGTGTGGCACACTTGTGGTAACACACACACACACACACTCACAGTGCACCAACCTTAAACGGGGTGGGAATGAAGGGGTTTGCAGGGGAAGGAGTAAGGAACAGACCACCAAGGTTCTCTGCTTCCTAGTATCATGTGGGGAAACACAGACATAGCTCTATATCTATGAAAAAAGAAATCCCTGTCTCAAAAAAAACCTCTTTGAAGCTTCCCCATTCCTTTTTGGATTGCTGTGTAGGTGTTAATGACTCATCTATCTATATATAATATAGTGTGCACGAAACATTTTCTATACACTACAGCAATACACAGCTAAATATCAGTAACTGTGTAGGAACACAAAGTGAGAACTTCACAGCTTGTGTTCTCTCCCAGTGAAAACTAAAGATGTGGTCGCAACCTTTAAAAAACATGAAAAGTAGCTACTGCTCTTTAGCTCCAACGAGCAGTACTTCATATTCTAATGGACACGATTGTCTATACTAGAAAAGTAGTGGAAAGCACTATTATATCAAGGCTGGTGTAAATTTGAAATAAGATTTACGTATGCCATTGAAACAGGAAAAACCTTAATGCGAAGCTTAAAATAGGAAGTAGAGCGGTGTTACCCTGCTGCTGTGTGAGTTGGGCAGCAGTGTTGGAGTTAGTCTTTCATGGTTGATGAGAGCAGGAGACTGTGGGCGAAACACAAGACGCAGAGTAGGCGTATTATTTTCTATAAAACTGTACACGTAATGCTGAATAATTACTTATTCTGTCAGTCAAATGCATTTTTACCTAATATGCATTGTGTCCACAAGACATAATAATGCAACGCCCATGCACAACGCTGCTGCAACTTCTGGTGGGGCTTTCCAATAGAATATGCATTGCACCTTCGCTTTACTGAGTGTTGAGATTCAATGTGAAAGAATCTGAAGCCTCAGGAGACTCAAATTCATGCATGCATGCCAGAATATACAGAGTCTGCAAGATGCATAAAGCTACCAAAAATCTGCTATTTTTGGTGCTGTACCTGAGATCCGTCTTGTCCAGACTGCACTAGAAAGGTCACAGTGTCTCCAGCTCTGCGGATGGCCTCCACTGCTTGCTCATGGCTGGCACTTCTCAGGTCCACACCACATACCTTAGCAACATCAACAAAATTGCACGTGAATACAATTTCAGATCAGATCAGTGTAGATCTGTTTTTAAAGAACACATTGATCATCTAAAATCCAAGTTGCCTTAAAATAGCCATGCCCATTTATTTGCAATGCTGTCGGCTGTCTTTTTCAAAGAGACAGCTAGTGAAAAATTATATATCAAAATTTCTGACAGTTGACAATTTCTTTTATCTTGCAGTGTTGTACACACAGCTCAAACCTAATACAGCAGAATGGCATGTTTTCCCAGTCTTCACTTCACTTTGGTGAGTGTGTGCCCGCCGCTGCAGCTTCAGATTTCTGTTCTTGGCTGACAGGAGTGGAACCTGACATTAGTCTTCTGCTGCTGCAGCCCATCTGCCTCAACATGACATGTTGTGAATTCTGATACTATTGTGCTTACAATGTGTGTTTTTCTTTAAGGACAGAATTTTTATTTAAGCTACTTTTTTTCTGTCTTTCTGTTTCCTGCAATCAGTCTGACTGCTCTTTTCTGACCTCTCACATCAACAAAGCCTTTCAGTCCACAGAAGTGCTCACTGAATGCTTTTTCAGAAAAAAAATTTCACACCATTCGCGATGAACTCTAGAGACTGTCATCCACAGAAATCCCAGGAGATCAGCAGTTTCAGAAATATTCAAACCAGCCCATCTGGCACCATCAATCAAGCCACAGTCAAAGTCAATTTGACTGTTTCCCCATCTGATGTGCGACGTGAACATTAACTGAAGCTCCTGACCTCCATTTGCATGATTTTATGCATTGTACTGCTGCTACATGATTACCTGATTGGATAAATGCATGAATAACCAAGTATGTTATGGCGGAGGGGGGTATAACTGCATTTTATTGTGCAGTCCTGTATTATATAATGACAGTGGAGCTGAACCTTCAATCTTTGACCAATAACAAATAACGGGCTGCTGCGAATAACATTTTATGGGCATTTAAACAACAAATTGGCCATTAGTGTGTCATATTATAATCAAATTGGCACCTTTTAATACAGCAGAGACCACAAACAATATTGAATTCCAGTACCGCATACACAGTGTGTATTATATAAATGCATGCTCATGAAGTATGCACAATACATTCTCTCTCTACCACACACAAGCACCACTGGGTACCCAAACACACACACACACACACACACACACACACACACACACACACACACACGCACACGCACCTCTTTCCTGCAATTTCTGATAACTGCGCCTCCTTCTCTGCTACACACCAACACACATGTCAGTTCCAGGCATTCGCATACCTCCAGTATCCTGTCTCCAGCCCGTAGGGTCCCATTACTTGCTGCCGGGCTGTCTGCGCTGATGTTCTTGATGAAGACTCCCCTCATCATCTCACCGCTGCTCAGTCTTCGGCCCATGCCTCTACCTCCCATTATGCTGATACCTAGGGACTGACCTGGTGCTCGCGTTAGTCGCACACTGAAACACAGAGTGTAACGCAAGAAACATTACCAAACACTGCAGAGAACACTGTTCTAACATTACTTTACGTATCTTAAAAACAGCGATGCATAATTTATCCAATGTGTATTTTTGCTTTTTTCAGTCTCTGCTGCTTAGTGTTGCAGATGGAGATTCAATGATTTAGTTAAATAAAACTTATAGGGAGACACAGAATAGTTGTTTTTTTTAATGAATTTCTTTCTTCTTCTTTTTTATGCAGTGCAATTTTTGTATCAACGCGGGACGCATTCTTTAATGCAATAAATGCAAGCTGAAAATGAAATTCTGTACTGTAGTCGCTTTCTCTAAACCCAAGAAATATGAGCATGTAGACTCTGTTGTGCACCATTAGCACTGCTGTTATCATGACCTGAAGTTGCCTGAATAATCTGAATAATATCTCATGATAATTATTAGATGACAAATTCACTAACCTTTTAGGCTGGTCCCAAGACACTGTAGAAAGAAGCTCCTCCTCCTTTCCTTCTTCTGCACCATCCACCTTTATCTCCACGTCTGGCTTTGATGCCATTCCACCTGTATTAACATTGTCCCTTTTCTCTGCTGTAATGTCTCCATCTTTGCTCTTCAGAGGTAGAGATTTTGCTATCTGCCCGCTGGGGATGAACAAAAAGATTACTTTATATAACAGGTTTTAATGTATGTTTTTGAATGATTATTTTTGTGCTACAATGACTTAAAGTATCTAAATTTACAGGCACCTTTCTGAATATAAAATACAATAGGAGAAGAACAAAATGCCCAACAAAGAAAGAATCCAAATCTGTGGTATAATTGACACGTTTGGGACTATTACCCATGCAGATTTAGACCTCTTAAACTACACACTGTGAATATTTATACACTCCATAATTCTTTTTTTCACATCCATGTGCCCAGTGTATAGCTCCATACCTTTTAAAAAGAGACATATTTTATTTACATACATTATACAACATTTTCTAATTGCAAATGTTTCTATTACATGTTGTTGTTATGTTTACTGTGACTGTATGCACACAAACACAGGCAACCAAATTATGTGACTTTTTGATAAGTGATCTATTGATATAACATGGATTTACAGAAAATGAATGAATTATTCAGTTTATTTATTCATAAAAAATGCCAACTGTTAAGTTGTTATAACTTTCAGAAGTGAGAATCAACATTTTTGTGTTGTGTTATATAAATTTAAATGTTATTTGCTTTTAGTCTGCTGGGAGAAAAACAAACTTTAAGCTTATGATAATTCCCAATCTAACAATCACAAATTAATAATCTAATAACATCACACAAGCAGAACTGGGGCGCACACTGGTGAGCTTTTTTTAATTAATGACACACTGAGGCATCTGGCCAATTGTCACTTGTGTTTGATGGCCTTGAGAAAATAAACTGATTTAGATGAGATCATGAGGTAGTGCCTCTATGTTTGCCATATGTGTGTGTGTATGTGTATATATATATATGCACACACACATATACTGCAAAAGTGGAAGAAAAAGGTACAAAAGCAGAGAATTTTTCATGAATATGTTTAACGGTGGAGGGCTGTAATAAGCACATGGATGTGAGTGATAGTGGTGCTATCTGCACAGCAGGAGCCTATAGCCAGTTAAGTTACAGAAGAGGGCAGAACAAATGGTTCGACCAGGGTTGAAAGAGGAGCGAGGAGAAGGGGGATAGATGCCAGGCAGGGAGGAGAGGGAAAATGAGGTGAAGAGAAAAACACCAGTGCAAGATGACTGAGAGTGCGAAAGAAATGAAAGACAGATGTAAGCACACACAGAGAAAGAAACAAAGACAACACATTGAAAGATAAGAGCGAAGAAAAGGCTGCAGAGAAAAATGGGAGTGAGGGAGGGAGGAGAAAGGCAGAGGTACGAAGACAGAGTGAAAGCAGGGACAGACAGAAGCGAAACAATTCATTTTCGCTGACAGTCAGCACTGAGATCCATAAGCGAACAGCTAAATATAACTCAGAGATTCAACAGTGAGAGAAGCTTTTGCCTTTACAACACAGAAGAATGGAGAAGAGAAAATACGTGCTGGAGGAGACTCACACTGAGCTGGCTGCATTCTGAAAACAATTGTTTCCTCATGGATACGGTTAATTAAAGTGTCAGATCATAATTCAGATCATTAGCATGACTTAAGCAGCTGGGTAACTGAATGATGTGTTACAGTAATAAAACCATAGCTGCTACAGCAATCAAAAGCCTATGGTTAAAGTGTTAAAGAATGTATAGCTATTTCTTAGTCTGAATTCCCTGCAGCAAATGTATCAACTTGTAATAAAACTGGAGCCTTGAAGTCTAATAAACCTTTAGACAGGTTTATCTTGCACTCTGGGAACTGGGAAGGGATTAGGTGACCGTAAATAATAGGCTAAGACCTCTGGCTCTTATATTACCTCGTGTCTGAGGCTGGGCTGATGGTTGGAACTGTGACCGGGTCTTTATGAGGAGTTCTGAAGGATGCAGAAGATCTGATTGAAGTTGGATCGGGAGTTGTGGCTTTAAACTTGAGTGAGGAAGAAAGCTTGAGCATAGACAAAGCCGGGTGACTCGAGGATCCAGCTGGGTCCGCTGCTGGCTCCGGAGAAGCAGTCGCTAGAGTGGGTGAGGAAGAGGGGCTTTCTGTTGCAACTGATGCCAGAGGGGGCAAACACAGTCGAGTACGGTGTTCATCCACCTGGTGGGCTGGGACGTAGGTTATACTGGGGGTAGGGGAATGTGGGAAAAGAAGTGTGGGAACGGGGTAAAAGCATTATAAACATTATTTACTTAAGTTTTATCAACACTGTTTTCTCAGCAGCACATTTGCTTTACTTCTTCACCAAAGAATGAGCAATGGGTTCTTAAGGAATGAAAAAACAGTCCCAGTAGTGAGAAATTTCTATAAATCATAAATTAAATATCAGTTGAATAAGACAATAATTGCATTTTATCCACTGAAGTAATGGCAAGTTTTTAAAATGACTCTTATTCACTGCCTTATCAAGATAAGATGAGTTTAGTAACATTTTCATTTCTATAAAGAGGATTTTTAAGCAACCTCCAGCTTAGCTAAGCATAAAGCTCATGCAGGGGGAAACAGTGTGTCCAAAATCCACACAAAAGATAACAGATAAAACAAAATGTGTCAATTAGTTAATTTATTAAAAGAGATTAAGTTATAGATTTTTTGTTTTAAGTTTATAAAGAAGCTAGATGTGGTGACTTCCAGAAGTCTTTAGTTTATTTTCCAGCGTTAATTCTTATGTGATTGCTCAGTGGTATCAAAGCAGGACACGCAAACCAGAGCCAATAAAACTGCAAAGAAATGTGTTACTCGCTGTTTCATTTTGCCAAACAGAAACTGACAAATCATGGCAGTCTTCATGAAATCACTCACTTCTCTCAGGATGCAAATTAACCGCTTCTGCTGTCAAGTAGCTTGGACTATTAGCCAGCTAGCTTGCCTACAAGCATGGAGACATGTCTGAGTCAATTTAGGCTAAAGAATATAGGGGAGAGAGGCTGTTCTCAGAAATTTTGCTTCCTTGTAAGGTGTCCATTTTGTCAAAAAACACTGTACATCCATCATTTTGCCTGGAGACTATCCTGGCTGTCATAGGGAAAAAGTGGGGTACCTCCTGGACAGGTCACCAGTTTATCATAGATAGAGGCTAACGTGGAAAGACGGACAAGCATTCACACTTGCAATCACCTGCAGAAGAATTGCCAATTAACCTAAACCCATGCATGGCTTTGGACTGTGGGAGGCAACTGGAGACAAGAAAACGCCCCACAAACAGGTCCTAGCTAGCCAGTGAATTCAAACCCCAGACCTGCTTTCTGTGAGGCAACAGCACTAACAACAAAAACCCCCACTATTATTCAGACAGTTTTACTTGTTGACAATTTAACATTGAACTGAAGACAAATTAAGCCATATTGATGGACAAATACCACATAATAGCTAAGCAACTAAAAACATACCCTTTTTGTATGTCATACATGAATTTTTTTTCTTTTACAAACTACCTCTAATCCACAACAAAAACTGAAGTTGTCGGTCAAACGATCTTTAGAGCTCTGAAAATACAGACGTGTCCCGTTCCATCTGAAAAATGGAAAAATCTTCTCAGCGTTTTTGTTTTACATAATCCCAGATCTGCCTAAGCCATGCTGTAAAAGATGTCAAGGACATCATTCAGCCCCCTCCTCCCACTTTTATTTTTCTTCTTTTTACACGGTGTGATGCTACTAGCAGACATGCTTTTTGAATCTGCTGAAAAAGCCAATTTCTATGTTTCATTCAGGGTGGTAGATTGAACACGGTAGTCTACACTAAGCTGTTGTGACTGAGCCATGTGGACAGCCTGTCTTGTCTGAAAGGAGGCAGTTTGATGGTGACAAGCCCTCACCCGTCTATGTGTCTTATTCTGAGGCTGCCAAAGCAACTCATCTGCCTCCACTCGCTCTTAGTTTATCTGAAGTGCTGTTTAGGAGTAGGCAGTGTGAGCACACGGTATGTGTATACTGATGAGTGTTTTTGTGTGTATATGATAGAGAAAGCCAAAACGCGTGTGGGTATTCGTCCGCGTGTGTATTGTGTGCGCATCTATGAGAGGCTCTTTAAAACGTTCTTTTATTCAGAAGCACACTGTTCAAGGTGAGATGAGTGATGAATTATTCAGAGATATTTCCCATAGCAGGAAAAGGTGTTTTTGGAGGTTAGACCATTGAAAGGCTGGTATGTGTGTTAATGTTTGTATGTGTGTGCCCATAAATGCAACACAGAGCGGAAGAGAGAGAGGGAGGGAGAGAGAGAAAGAGAGACTGGGAGAAAGTGAGTGGGTGTTCTGCAGGGCAGTGGGGTGGTGGGGGTGGAGCACATCTCCAATCAGCCAAACAAGCATTGCCAATGTGGAGCCATAACTGCTGATGTTAGAACAAGTAATAATTTATCCAATTTCCCCTTAGGCAATCTTTAAAATTTCATCACCTAATCTAATCTAACATGACTGCACTGCCTCAGTCAGCTATGACTGCAGTGTCAAAAAAAAACAAGGTGGTAATGGAGATCCAAAGTGAGACGAGATCATTTATAGGTGATGATGCGGTCAAAGTCATGTGACTGCAGAGATGATGATATTGATGACATGCTTGTACACATTGCAGATGCAGGCTGTTACATTTTGCATGGGTAGATCTAACATATATGCATGGTAGTCAATTACTTTTTCAGCAGTTGTTCTCAACATTCCCAAAAGACCGTTCCACATTCTCTCCAAACTAATACCTTTGGTTTTCTTGTTTCTCAAAGAAAACTGTCTTTAAACTATGACAGCACGGAAAGTGCACATAAATGCAACGCAAATAATTGCATTAAGTAACTACTGTAACCCACTGGGGTCTCTTCAGTTGGGAAAAACACTCACTTTATAGTTTTGGTAATTGCCTGAGGCCTTGAACCACAAGTTTTAAGTAAACAAACAGTTTTCTTTTTTTAGTGGTGCCTGAAAAACTTTTGAAAATCCGAAAACCTAAATTGTGCATCTGCCTTGTTTAACGAATGTATTAAACCACCTATCACAAAACAAGAAAACACAAATAATTCAGAAAGTGCTTAAAACTAATAATTATTTTGTTAGTTATTTGGCAAATAACCAGCTGAACGCACATTTTTATACCGAAATCTGAGAACACTGGACTTCAGTCAGAAACGTATCAATTCAAGCGTCACATGTTTTCTCTTTAGAAATGCAAGTAAATAAATGTAATGTGGCATCTTAATCAAAAATAATATTGAATGGTGGATTAAGCTTTACAGAAACATTATGGTAATTAAAAATACTGTTAATTACGGGCAGCTATGACATAAAACTTATATTGGATGGAGCATTGTTTATATCATTAATATACTCATGGGCATTAATAGGTGTTTGTTGATCAATGGTCATGACAATTTGCATATTAATGATCAAGGAACTGACCTCACAGCCCATTGTTCAGTCAGTAGGCTGGTTTCAGTTATTGTGCAAATGTACTGTTTATAAGGTTGGGGAAACCTGCAGTCAGTCACGAGTAACAAAACGTTTCTCCCATTGAAAACGTGAAAACACTACGTCCAGATGAACAGAATGGGATTTACTTACCTGGATGATTGAGCATGTATCAAGATATATTTTAGACATTTTTGCAAACTGAAAATCAAAAAGTGAAAAATATTAAAGCATTCTGATCTTTAATTTAGAACTATGAATATTCCCTTTGGCAGCAACTATAGCCTCAAGTGTTTTTGGGTAAGTCTTTAGTCAGCTAGTTTGCTACACAGCTTGATCTGGGCAGTTATCCCAATCTTCCTGACAGGGTTCTCAAGCTCTTTCAGTCATCTTCAATTTTCTACACAAATGCATATGTGGGCTGAGCCAGAACTTTGGTTTGATGATTCCACGACTGCCCTGTACTTGACCTGAAGCCATGCTAATGCTGCCTCGGCTGTATGCCTCCGTTCATTGTTGTGCAGAAAGGTAAGTCGTTGCACCAAACTAAGATCACTTACACTTGGAACCTCTCTGTTGTGTATGCATACACTACATACTCAATAACTGAGAATGATAAAACCATAAAACATATTTTAGACATTTTTGCAAATGGAAGATCAACAACTAAAATCTCGCACAAACATTTTCTGATCTTTAATTTAGAAATATGAAGGAATCCCTCTGGCAGCAGTTTATAGCCTCAAGTATTTCAGATTTTAGGGTAAGTCTAAGTTGTACGCTGGATTGCTACACAGCTGGGTCTGGGCAGTTATCCCATTTTTTCTGGCAGATTTCTCAAGCAACTTCAGTCGTCTTGAACTTTCTCCACAGATATTGAAGTGGTTTTAGGCTAAACTTAAAGACTGTCCTTGACCTGACCAGAAACCACACTAGTGCTATCATGGCTGTCTGTTTCAGATCATTGTTGAGCAGAAAGATGAATCACTGCCCTAAACTCAAGTCACTTACATTTGGAACATCTCTGTATTTAGCTGAGAAGCACACACAGCGTGTTGCCTTGTCACTGGTTTTAGACAGTTGATAAGTAATAAGCAGTGCTCAACAGAGATGGTGCTTAGAAATGTGCAGGAGAATCATCCCAGACAATCTTGTTCCTTTAGTCCTCTAAATACCCCTTGTGGGAGGTTGTATGCGTTTTAATCAAGAGTGCCTTCAATCTTGCTGCTGTATCATAAAAGCCTGTTCTCCACAAAGGACTTCTGAAGCTTTGTTTGAGTGACTTTGGGATTCCTTTTATCTGTATGACACTGACCCAACTTTGGATGAAGCAAAAATAATCTGCTGTACCTGACCACAATTTGGATGTGATAGTAAAGATTTTGTAAATGCAGAAAAATTCTAATGTAATTTAAAAAATGTACAGTTCTAAAAAAATCCCTGTACATCCCAGAAAGATGATTCTGTTCATCTGGACGTATCAACTTTTTGATATTTCTTTACCTGGATGATTGAGCAAGCATCAAGACTTTTTTGTGCCTTTTACACTGTGCAAAAATATTAAAACATCAAAATAAGCAATTCAAAAAATACAGTTATTGTAATTTGGAGTAAAATGAAATAAAAAGTAATCTCAAAAAGCTGTACTGAATGTAATGTAAAAAAAAAAAAAGACAGCTAAATCAAGTGAAGCTAGCTGCCATGGGTAGCTTTAGGCTTTAAAATAAAGTGTAAAAAAGTGTGAAAAACTAAACATGTAGTTATTGATTTTTTCCCCCGTTTCTTTTATTATTTATAGACGTTATAAAACAACGATGTAGCTTCCAAACCTGACAAATGAAGCCTGTGTGAAAGTGTGTTAAACCTGCTACCTGAAGTCTACAAGATGACATCAGCTGTAGTTGCAATACACTTTCAGTCTTATTAAAGTCTGCAGGAAAAGTGTAGAAGCTTATTTCTGTTAGTGAAAGAAATAAGCAGAACAGCAATGTCTGTATTTCTTAGGTTTTGTGTATACTTTAGGTGAGTCGTTTTTAGGGGTAAAAAAAAAAAGAGTAGCACTGTCCACTCAGGTGTTTTTACTTCTCATGGATGACCTGCACTGGGGACTGTGTGGGCATGTGTACTAGAGCATGTGCTTGACTATCGTAATGATCTGACAGTTTTGCTACATTAAGGTTGAGAAGCTACATCTTCCTCAATTCCAGAGGTTCTTTTGCGGTGACTTAGCCCAGTTTTAACTTGAATAGAGGTCTAATTAGCCATATTGAATATATTTTTGTGAGTGCTCTTTAAAACGAGATAATTTGGCATTTCACAAGAACAATGGCTCTTTGTTTTTATGAAAATGTCCCAGTAGGTCACTGTACCACAAAATACCTAACACCCCACCTGGAGCAAGAAACTGAGACAGCTTGATACAAGTAGTTCATTTTTTCATTTGCACCTGGGATATTTCTGCTGTAAGATCAAGTCTTCTCTTTTTTTTGTCAAGAGACCTTCAGAAATGTAATTAGTTTCTTAATATACTTACTCTACTCGAGCCACAATCGTCAAAATAATTTTGCAAGCACAATTACTAAGTATAAGAAATCCAAAGGTTCAAGCAGCACTTGAAACACTGTAAAGGATGTAAACAATACTGCACAGCCAGTCAAACAGTGTGTTTGTTTAGGGATTAAGGATTCTTGAGAAAAAAGGGGTTCTGTTATGTACAGTAAAAAAAAAAAGCCCTAGAGTGCTTTAGCACTTTTGTTGAGCTTGACCATGTTTTCTGGTGAGCTGCGGGGATGTGACTGTCTCCTTACCTCATTTCTGGACCTATGACGGAGTGCCTGCGGAGCATGGCCCTGGCCTTGGCGCTGGTCAGGTTGGAGGTAGATTCTCCATTGATGGCCAAGATGGCGTCCCCCACCCCGAGCCTGCCATCCTGGCTAACAGCCCCCCCCTGGACCACACTGCGCACCAGCATGCCTGAACCGTCCTTGATAGCACTCACTGTCATCCCTGCCAACACGCACATTAACACACACACACACACACACACAAGCACACAAAAGCACAGGTGAACGGAGGGCTGGCTAAGGCTGCTTTGAATGCATGCCAAACAGAGAGACAGTCGCCCAAACAAACACCTGACAGTGGTATAATCAGCATAATCAAGACAGACACTAGGCAGATTAGCACACAAACATGGCTACAAATGCTTGACATTTACACAGCATCATCCCTCACAGTCACACCCACAAAAGGTGCACAAAGACCGTCATGCGCACTCACATCCACAGAGGGCAGAGGGCACAGGTGACTGACGAGTAACACATGCCTGTCACATAAACACCCGACTTTGGCATTATCAGTTTGGACACTAGGAGGATTACACAAACACTTCATTAATGCAAACAGACAGAAGCAGGTAAATCAGGCGTCCACACACACGCACGCCCATGCACGCACATACACAAACCACAGAAAGGGAAGCCAGCCAGCCTGCAACGAATTAGGCAGTCTGGTCTATAGCTGCTGGCGTACTACGTTGCTATCTAACTACAATCCACAACACTATGGTCGTACATAATTTGAAATTCGTCAAAGAAATGACTGTGTTTATTTTTCATCATATAAATAGTTTATTGTCTTTTTCTTATTACATTCAAATTACAATACAATCATAGTGCATGGAATACAGTCAACAGAAGACATAGCTACCGATTTTGACAGGACAAACAGAAGACACATGTTTTAAAGACATTCAAAGAAATTATGGTGAATGTTTTAAACGTGCTCAATACTATGACACTCTAACCAGACAGATTTAAACATTACAAACTCTGCCAAAACAATGCTTAAAATACGTTACGGTAAAATCCAAATGAAATATTCTACATGGAAATCTAAACCTCATCAAAAAGTAAGTCAAACAAATTCACACCAACTGGTTCACGCCAGGAATAAGCAACCACTAAATTGGCTGTTTATCGTCATGTTTTAGATGAGCAAGGCAAGAAAAAAACCCTTTTCACACCATCAAACCTTTTTCTTTGACAACCTGCTCTAAAGAATATCCAAACTCTAGCCCGAAGCAGCCATATACGGTATGTGCATGTCTCACTTGGGTAAAAAGTCATAGTCATGGATCGCATTGCACATGGCACCTATTGGAAAAGTTGGTAAAGTAGCACAAAAAATGTTGCACTACATTACCATTGCTCATAAAAATAAGTCCATATTCAAGCCTTATGGATAAACACTGTAACCCTGTCTATGCTGAGGCTTTTGCCTCAGATCAAACATATGTAAATTCACAAAACCAGAAACAAACTAAATATGCAAACCCTCCATACTTAGATATCCAGAAGACAGAACTTCAATAAATATCTCAGTAAGAGGATCTACAATATTTTTAAACAGGTAAAAACCAAAGAATACAGTGGTGCAACACACAGACACAGACTGTAGGTTATGACCTTGATATTCTCTACCTGTGAACATTTGCATAATTTCAAACTTTCACACACATACACACACACATACTCACACACATAGTGTGGTGCCTTATTAGCACGTTTGGAGAATACAAATGACTTTGTTTCCTTATACTTTGCATAGAGCAGAACTGCTTTGCACTCTTTGTTCGCCTCCTGTGTTTGAAGAGCCAAACATCAGACTTTCTCTTGGAGCAGTTAAGACAATGCAGTCTCAAAACTGGAGTATAAAAAATATAATCATATATTAGGATCAACATTCAAATTAATATGTCATTTATTAAATCAATGTTACGTTTTCATTCTCTTTTACGCCACTTCATTGCTTCGTACCTCAAACACACACACACACACATGCGGTACACACACGGATCATATTTTTCTCAGGAATGAGGAACACATTGCTTCATCATTCCTCTTCAGGGCAGTCGTCATCACCGCCTCCTATTAGTGTCATTATCGCCATGCCTGCGATGTACACACACCAAGACAGCACCACCATGAGAAAGACGGAGAACATACCAAGGCTACGATTGCCCCGCACAACAGTGATTGTCCTCTCAAAGCTGGTGCGGGGGGGCAGAGGTGGCGGCTGCTGCATGTCGTCATCGTCCATGTTGGTGAAGCGATGATGCAGCTGGTGTTCCAGAGAGAGAGAGAGAGAGAGAGAGAGAGAGAGAGAGAGAGAGAGAGAGAGAGAGAGTGACAAGGGGGCATGGGTGAGTGAGAGCATAAAAGTGTGTTTTCATGCTAGTGAACAATAATGCAGCACAGCTCCACGCTAACAACGACAGTGTTAACAGATTTATATTCATAAACTTTTCAGTGTTCAAGTTTGGCACACTAGCAGTCTAACATCTTTTAAAACAACTAAACACAAAGTGAAGTGGAGGCTGATCGAAAGGTCAATAATTTTGCAGGCGTTTGGTGAATGTTTTGTCCTAGACACCAAATTGTTTGGGTGATTCATCCAGTAAATGGGTGAAAACTGACCTGCTGGTGGTGTTAATGACATAGTCACACAATCATCAAATCATCTGAATCTGTCATGATTGTTGGTGTCAGACAGGTATTTAGGAAACTGCTACTACTGGGGTTTTCCCACATAGCATCTCTGGGGTTTATAGATAATGGTCAGACAATGAGAAAATATACATATATACATATATATATATATATATATATATATAAAATATATATAGAATATAAGGAGATATAGGAGGAGTGGCAGTTCTCTGTGTGAAAATACCTTTTCAAACCAGAGGTCATAGGAGAATGGCCAAGCTCATAGGAAGGCCACAGCAACTCAAATAACCACCCATTACAACCAAAGTATGCAAAAGACAAGAATGGAGAACATTTTAAACCTTGGAGAAGATGGCCTTCTGCAGCAGAAGGCCACACTGGGTACCCCTCCTGTCAGCCAAGAACAGGAAACTGAGACTTCAGTTCACATAGGTTCACCAACAGAAGACTGGAAACATGTTTCCTGGTTTAAGGAGTCTTGATTTTTGCTTTGACATTCAGATGGCAGGGTCAGAATTTGGTGTAAACATCACGAAAGGTCCACCCTGCCTTGATTAATTGAGATCTAACTGTATGGGGTATTTTTTAGTACCAATTAAGCATCATTTAAAACTCACATCCTTCCTTGAGTATTATCACTAATCATGTCCATCCCTTGATGATCACAGGGTAACTACCAATCCAACCTGGTGCTGGAAAGGTTTACCTAATCTAGTGTCCGTGAGTATATGCAGCATCTTTAATGGGACTCAGTTCAGTAAAGACACTTAATATCACTAAGAACCGATGTCAACCTGACAGTGGTGTCTGAGAAGAAATGAAATGGACCCTTCACAGCCAACACCATCAAGACTTCAACAAGGAATTGTGTTGCAAAGATAACCTGGCACTGAAATGTGAAATTATCATTACCACTACCAGCATTCTTGTATGACACAGTAATTATTTCAAAGAGCTATTACTGTAACTCTCTGTGGTTGAGGCCTTTGGAGTTACTCTTAAATGTAAAACACGCAGAAAGTTCGAGTTTTAATGTCCCCTTGGGCACTTCACAAAGAAAAACGGCAACAAAGACATCTTCTTTGAATCTTTACATAAAGTAAAAGCAGCACTGAAGTTCTGAGGCTACCTTTTGCAACAAGCCCATCTTTGATGAAAACACTGACACTTGCTCCAAGTCTCTTGTGTGTATGCGTGAGCCTGAGACAAAACTCTATGTCCTTGTGTTCGACCATGTGCCAAAGCTGTGCAAGCAGTAAGCACTTTTCATTGAGAGGCAATTGTTGGTAATTAAGCAAAGTAGAGTACAAATAGGACTGAGCTGCGGCCACAATGCAGGAACAACTCTGTGACACCGAGTACTTTTCTCTATCCCCAACCCAGTAATACTGATACAGCCAGGTCTAATGGTAAAATGGCCTGCATTTATATAGCGCCTTACTAGTCCCTAAGGACCCCAAAGCGCTTTACACATCCAGTCATCCACCCATTCACACACACATTCACACACTGGTGATGGCAAGCTACATTGTAGCCACAGCCACCCTGGGGCGCACTGACAGAGGCGAGGCTGCCGGACACTGGCGCCACCGGGCCCTCTGACCACCACCAGTAGGCAACGGGTGAAGTGTCTTGCCCAAGGACACAACGACCGAGACTGTCCAAGCCGGGGCTCGAACCGGCAACCTTCCGATTACAAGGCGACCTCCCAACTCTTGAGCCACGACTCTTGACCCCACTATAGAATGTGAATGAAGCGAACACACACTGACATGGTAATCTCCTTCAGAGCAACTAAAATGGCTACCCACAGAATCTCAGGTTTGCATGGTAATGAGCAATGTTTCCTCTGTGACAGATTACAGATCCAGACCACCGCAGTTTCACTGTATGTGTCACTGCAAATATGCAAATACTATGCAAATACTGCAAGTATGCAAATACTTATTGACAAGCATCCTGAAAGGATTTTGCTTATGATTATACAAAATATTATTAAGATCAAGGACCAAATAACACATTTTAAACTTTATTTAAAATTGTATTTAATCCAGACACATAATAACCAGACAACCTCTTCTGCTTTCTGCTGACAAATAAATAAATGTGCAAATACCCCAAACATAGACAAACTCTACCTCTCTATTATTTTTCTACCCCATAAAGTGTGCAAAAAGCATTTATCAAGTACTGTCCAATGGCAGAAATATCATTTTATGACTGGTGCTAATTTTGTTTAGCTGAACATACCGTGTAACACAGCTGACTGGTGCTGTTGTCCTCTGAGTTTGAAGCGGTGGTGTTGACGTTAGCCTCGGCTGCTTCAGCTACCAGGCTGACCTGAGTGTGGCTGTCATTGTCGTCGCAGGAAGCCCGTGTGCTCCTCTCTGAGATGGGAGTTAAGCCACCGCACAGTTCCAGCTGAGAATACAATATTCAAAAGTTGAAATTTAGGACTTTGAAAAAATAAAGGCCAAAGTAGCTGTGTTGCTTTAAAAGTAAATTTGCATCGAAGCAAACAGGCTAAAGGGGGTGACTATAAATTAGACACCCTGTACTCCTCTCCCCTTCTGTCCATCTGTAGAGTGGTCGAGCATTGTGTTTATCTCTCAGCAGCATTAAAAATTCAGAAGGCCTGTAACTAGATTCTCTCTTCCTTGTTACTAAGCCACAGTCCACAACAAAAAGGAGAAGACATAAAGTGCTTATTAAGAGAAAACACACATGCAAGTAATGATCTTGCATATCTCTGTAAATTATAATACATTTTATTATACATTGCCAAACTGATAAAGATTTAATGAAGTCATAACAGTAAAATAAAATATCTTTTGAACTGAAAGTATGTTTTGAATGTGCAATGTGTGATAATGAATACGACTCAGAATACAAGCACCTAACCATGCAGCAGCCTCGCAAACATTTGAGAACGTAAAGAGCTCAATGAATTTGAGTGTGGAACTGTAATGAGATGCCACCATTGCAACAAGTCAGTTTGTGAATTTTGTGCTATCCTAGCTATTCCACAATCAACTGGAAGTGGTATTACTGCAAAGTGGAACACTGTATACAGTTACAGAGTTGCTTTGCCAGGTACTGAGACTCATATTGTGTAAAAGTCACCAAGGTTCAGCTGATTTAGAAATGTCAGACTTCCAAACCACCTTGTTCATTAACATCAGCACAAAAACTACGTGCTGGAAGCTTCATGGCATGGGTTTCCATGGTCAAGTGGCTCCTGTAGGTGTGATGCTTCTGTGTTTAATCTATGTAAGTACATCACAACCACAAACCTCCTAAAATCCTCTCTAAAAATGTAAATACACCATGCGTGGATGCAGCATGCAACGATTATGATTGGTACCTTCACTTAACGTATAACGGAAAATCATACACAAACATACAGCCACCTGTGTAGGCTACACTAAAGACTCTGAATATAAATTAGCCATAATGTGTAGATGGCCCAATACTTTTGTGTATATGCCATGTAAGATGTACCATACCATTTATTATGGAAGGCAACATCTTACATGGCACACTGTCTGGTAAACTTCCATATACTTGGACCATTATGATAAATAATGTATAATAAAGTATTTGCAGGATTAGCTGTAGGTGACGATCTAATAAGCCGTTTATTCATACACAGTTTGCTTTTGACTTTATCACAGCATACAAGTTAGCTCCAATGCAATATTACTAAACATTTTTAGCAATCAAAATTTTAAAATCTTCCAATATTGCTTCCAATATTACTACTTTGAGAGGCCCAACAGTAAAACATTAGTTAGGCGTTTTACTTATTTTGCATATTTTTATTTTTATTATGTTTGGTATATCGTCCTGGGCACAAACAACGCAAATATGTGGCAATCCTGAGAACAGACTATTTCTTTCCATGCAGTGTCATGTTGAACTGGACATTATAACCCAGGATTAAACTCAAAAAGCTTTAGTTTTGGCAGGTAGTATTTAACCTTGCTCCTGCTTTTAGCTTTATGTTTAAATCATATATATCAGCTTGCTCAAAATGATCACACTTTTCTTTCACTAAGTTTGCAGTTTGTAGTCTTTTCAGTTGGTTTGCTTTTAAATATACTTAAGATTAAAAAGCCTATATTTCATTAATCATTTACTGTTTTATAGGGCAAAGGGGTGTACTTGAATTTTTATGTATACTGTACAGTAATAAAAATCATAAATCCTCATGATTTATCTGCACATACCGGCAGAGGTTTGGCAACACCAATGTGGACAGGGCCATAGCCTGTGGACTTTAGGACATGCACAGCATAATCCAGGCTGGAGCCTTCTAGGTCAGTTTCATTGACAAACATGAGCCGGTCCCCAGGAAGGAGGCGACCGTCCCGATCGGCTACACCTTCAGGCACCAAAGACCGGATTACCAGAACTGTTTTAGAAGCATCTTCTGGATCCTAGATTTAAACCGAAAGAAGAAAGATTTGCTCAAATATGCATAGAAAATTAAAGTTAAACTAGAAAAATGAGAAGATGAGGCGTAAATGCAGGTAAACAAAGTGACGAGGGCTTAATTAACACATGAAAAGCAAAAGCATTGGTTAGCTTCACAGAAGGGAAACCAGCTACAGTTGCTTTTTCTTTATAGCTTGAAAGCTTTTGAAAGGATTGATTTTTTGTTGTGTAAAAAGGTTTCATTATCTAACATTTAAATAGAAACCGTCAGGGCACTTCAACGTGTTGGTGATTTAGAGCACAAAAACACAAAATACAAATATCTTCCCTACAGAATACAGAAGTCAACTCCTCCATTTTCTTAGTATTCACTGAGAAACTCGAACACTGATATTCTTAGACTGCAGCCTATTACAGCCAGTTCTATTTGTAGAAAGGCTCAGAGGCATGTCTCTGACCTGATAGTCCAGGATACTGAAGCCCAGGCCCGACTCTCCTTTCTCCAGCTCGACCACCTGAGCCTCTCTCTCCCACATGGCCAAAGGAGGTGACATGGGGGGCACGCCACGCTTGGTGATGTCCTCAGCTGTAGGACAGGGAATGACACAACCCTGGTCCAACTGGAACAAACGGAAAGAAGAGAGACAGCAGAAAATGTAGAATGATTTACAGCTGTAGAGCACATCAGTTTCTTTTTCCATGCTGATCTACTGTTATTCATGCTGTTTTCAAGTTAAAGGATTTCAATATTAAATCTACTCCTCTCAGTTTACCGCCTCTTCAGGCTGTCCCTACCTTATCATTGAACCCAGCCAGCAGCTCTTTCAGGCTGAGACAGACATCATCATCGTCTTCCTCATCACTGTTGGGAACTGAAGGGGGTATAATGCGAGCGCACACAAGGTATACGTGCACTGGCAGCTCCTTCAAAATACTGACCACCTCCTTGTGCGTCTCTCCGATGAGAGGAATTCCATTCACCTGCCAGCAAGATACATAAAAATTACAAATTATTTCAAAAATACATGTTCTCGAAGTCAGGGATTGGTTGAGTCGTGTTTGTAGCTTTTAAAAAAATGTGCTCTTTACTGTGCTGTGTACCCAAGGTTAAAGATGCTGTGTGTGAAAATGTTTTCCCATAAAGTGCTGGCTGCAAATCATCTGACGTTTGTGTATATCCCTAACTGCGTTTCTCTGTGCATGTGTGTGAGCATACTTGGCTGAAATTTCTGTTTTGTGAATCAAGGAGAAATTGCTGGCTGCAGTACATCGAGTCACAGCAGAAACAATTAAAGCTGGAAGCAATAACCCAACCGGGTGAAGCTCATTTAAAAACAGAGATGAACAATGGCTTTGGCATCACTTAAGCCATGGGAAGGAGATCAAAGGGCCGAGCTGCGTCACAGATGTCGGTTTGTCCCCACAAAGATATGAAAGACAATCTGGAGTGTGTCTATAAAGCAGCGTAAAGCAGCTATAATTCATCCAAGAGTTCATCCGACTCCTCATCATAATGAGTGATACATGTGAGGGGACCTGTCCCCTGAGAAGTGGATATGCCGTGTTTGGGTTTACATTTTCGTTTTAATTCCTAGATTCATTCCTTTTTTCTTTTTTTTAACGCGTTTGCCTTTCCCCCCAATTTGTTCCAGATTGCAGGTTTCCCCAAGTCGAAGTCTGAGTTAATTAACCCTGAAATGGGAAACGCAAAAGTTTCAGGCAGCTGATCAATCAGCTCTGACTATGTTGATCCAGATTTATGTGGGTGTGTGAGTAATGAAAGACAAAAACAAAAAACCCTCATCAGTGAAGGTCTTATGGCATGTTTTACCATGGCAACATGTAGTAAATTTAGACTGTGAAATTTATCTTAAGGAGAAAGGAGTTAATAAGTTATATTTATTAGATTCTAGCCAGTGTAGGCCCGTCGTTTAAACATTTCTTCACTTTTCTTAACGGATGGCATTGCTGAAATCCTTCTTGACTACTGTAGCTTACATTTAATACATGCTTTTTTTAATTGATGTATTTTGCAGTAACCTGATGAGGATAAAATGCAAGTGGCAGCAGCTGACAGTGAAAAACACTGTGGCACTGATACTAGTGTTGGTCTAGTGCCGGGCTGCACATGCTGCTGATTGGACAGGAGCCTGCCAGTCCAACCCAGCAATAAGGGGATTTACGTGGTTGCTGAAGTATTTGTTTTAGATTTGAAAAGCAGTATAATGTGAGCAGGTGGCCTTCAATGCCTTTTGATTTGGTTTATGTATGCTACAAGCAGAAACTCGAATGATACAGTTTAAGGTTGGATGTAGATACTAGTTACAGTTAATGTTCAAGGTGCTTGTTACTGCCTGAGGCTGAGACATGTTTCTCACACACACATACATACACACACGCACACACACACCTACACACACACTTTAGTTGTCCTTTTGTTTAGAGACATTAGCGAAAAAGATGTGGTTTTGGGCAGAGAGTTGATTGTGTTTACTTTCTATTTTCTTTTGCTGATCTGGAAACACCTACAGGCCATGTTGTCCCTGTAGTTTGTTTCCAAGTCATTTTTTGATTCTTATATCTTGTGGTTGAGCAATAAATATCCTTAGTGAAACTGACAACATCTGGTTCTGTGTCGCTTCTCTCCAATCTAGCTGAGCCATAGCGACCATATAAGAAGGTGGTGGTATTCCTAATTCAGAAAACACTTTTAAAAGTAATGCAATTCACTACACCCGTACTACACACCGTGACCTTATAAAACAGCTGGTGAGTGTATGTTATCATTACCACTTTATTAATCTTTAAAAGGGAAGTCAAACTCTAAAGATTAAGAATTTCTTTTGTTAGTGCTTGGGCCCAAACGAGCAACACTAACCTAGCATGTGTTTGCATGGCAGGAGAAAATCTGTGCAAACAAGTGGAAAACATTCAAACTCCACAGAAAATGACATATACCTCTCACTCCAGGTATAAAGTCCAATAGTGCATGTGCACAACTAAAGCTAAAAACACTACGTTTACTGTGCTCTCTGTTCTGGCTGGTGATTGGCTGGTCAGCCTCATGTATGTTTAATCACAAGCCCATCCATTTTATGTGCACTATGTCAACAGTAGCACATGTAAATGAGCGTGCACACTCACAGATGCACTCCAACATGTCATTAATGTAGCAGCTCTTCACAAAACAATTTGCCAACTTTGTGTCTTTGCAAAGTGGCAAACGAACTAATCAGACACTTGAATCACCTTCACCCAGCCGAACGTGGACATTTTAAAGAAATAACTGGCTAAAGCTATGCAGAGCTTAGAGACAATCACAAGCCAGAAGAAAAGCCAGAAAAAACATGGACGTAGCTTACAGGTTTGAAAAATTAAACCATTGGAGAAGAGCCTAAAGCCTGCATTCTATATGAGGGTCACTAAGTGGTGATAGATGTGGTTTCAAAATACTTCCTGACCAACAGAAGTCAGTGGGAAAATGGTTGTCAAGATCAATCATTTGGTCATACTATATTTAAAAATGGAAGATTATCTGTGGTATGAAACCATATGATATGAAAACATATCAATGATGGAACCTTATATAATAAGTAATCCAGAAATAACTCACAGTCGTGACAAATCAATCAGTTCCACACAGATCGTACTATAACCTGGTTTGCATAATCTCATATTGTTATCAAATGAGAAAATGATGAGTTCCACATACGGAGGCTGAAAGGGCCTGAAGTATCAGAGTTACCTCTAATATCTGGTCTCCTATGAAGAGCTTGCCACTTTGGCCGACGGGCCCCTCGGGTAAGATGGAACACAGATAGTGATGCCCTGCCCGAGCCTCCAGACTGATGCCCAGACCGCTTGTCTCACTGAATCGCTCCAGCTGGCAAACCTGGTGGAGATTGTGGAAAATAAATGGCAAGTAAACAAAAAACAAAGAAAGCTACGTTTAAAGCTAAGTCTGACGGAGAAGACGTTTGAGCATTGTTACGTCAAAAAACTGTGATTTTTCAATGGTTGTTTTTCTGTGTACTGATACACAAATATTCACAAATGTAAAAACACATGTTTATATATTAAATTTAGTCAGGTGACAGTTAGTCAGCATTACAGTGACACTTACAACCACTTCATATCGCGGTCCCACTGCTTGCTGCCACCTCTTTCTCAGGTTTTCCTCCTCAGCTGGAGTCAGTTTCACATCTGTAAAATGTGCACATACAGAAAATCTGCCTCACCCCACATATGTAGAGATATATGAACCCAGGCACATACACACCAATTCAAATCACCTCAAGCCCCCAGATGACCCAATCAATAAATAATGGGATCCTATATGAAAGAATCCACTTGGCTGTATTATAGAGAGATGACAGCATCCTTCTACTTGTGGCAAGGCAGGATGTCAACATACACCCACAGCTCAGGCACATAGGATGTGCATATTCACATCCACCATCTTGTGATTTCTTGGCAAACCAATGTTTTCTCATTCATCTAATAAAGCCTCACAGCAATCAGGGCTTATTTAACTGTGCTCTCTAATCAAGCCCAAAAATTCTTGTCTAAATAAAGCCATATATGCAGGCGGGGTGAGAGACAAATCATCTGGAATCAGCTGAATGAGTTGGATAAACACATGATTGCACAATACTATAAATAGACTCCCATCAAAGAGCACGCTTCACTGGCACATTGCTGTTCCCTGAGTCCAATCAGCATATCACACCAAGTCCCATGATCTAGTTCCAGACTGCAGTGCAGTGCGGAGCTTACCGTTTTTGGAATCGTGTCTGGGTCGTCTGCTGGCGTATGCTGCTCTCCTGGAGATTTCACGCAGAGAGCAAATGCCTGGGAGACGTTTGAGCACACGTGCAGGGATCCAAACAGACATAACACACAAACACACAAAAGAAAAGGTCGGTTTTTCCCCAGCAATCAAGCAAGCAAGCTCAACATCAGTACAGATATTCAATATCATACTCCGATCCAATATTACAAAGTTAATTAGGACACAGTTTAACTCAACTATGAAGGTAGCACCAGTGAATCAATGATCCTTTGAATTATAGATTAATAATCAACACGTTCTTGAGTTTCTCGGGTACAACAAAAATGATTTCACCGTGACACCGCTGAACCAATGTGTTTCCCCTTCACAAATCACCTGTCTCTTGAATCTTGTTGAGGCCCCATTTGTAGGGATTCCCTTCATGGAAGCTGTGGGAGTGTCGGAGGCGCTGCAGAGGAGGAACTGGAGGCAGGATGTTACTAAGACGGACGGCTTTTCTCAGCAACCTAAGTCTGACCAATGGACCTGTCCTCCTCAGCACTTCCATGGCACGCTGTTCACTGCAGCCCTGCAGGCTCACCCCATCGACCTGAGTCAGGTGACAAAAGATGTGGATGGAGTAGTATAGATGTACACAACTACAAGTAGATTTAATGGCAGTGTAGGTTAAAAGAGAGAGAAAGAGAAACTCACAGACAAGATGATGTCTCCAATGTGTATGCGTCCATCTTGATCAGCAGTGCTGCCTTTTACTATGCTCTTCACCATCACGCCAGCACTGTATACTGAGGAAAGAACAATATATGAAATATATCAAATCTGAAATGAAACTGAGAACTGATTGCATAAATGTGGCACTGTATTTTATTTTTTATTGGATAAAGATGAAACTTACCTGAGTTTAGGTCACCTACATAGCTAGAGATGCTGAATCCCAGGCCCCGATTGTTCTTAGTGAACTGCACACTGAACTCATAGTCATCATTCAAGTCACTGACCTGGAAAGAAGTCCAGAAGAAAAAAAAACATAATTACCACCTTGCAGTTGTATGCCTTCACCAACCAGTCAAGATGACATTTGCAGCCACGTCTGTCCAGACTTATACAGCCTAATATATAGCGTGATATTTAAAGGAGTTTAATAGGTGGGCACCAAAGATTAGTGTCACGATACGGTCACAACCTCATCTTCTGTTCCTAAGTTACAGCACAGCAGAAAGGAAAAGTGTTTTCAAAGAACATTTTTATATCAAAGTGACATTCACTTGTGGTCCTTTGGTAATAAATTCTAATCTCATCATCATTTTACCCCATTGCACATGTGAGTGATATTTTGTCATAATTAGCATATGAATTTTTGAGCTATACCTATTTTAAATCGGTTCATAATTGAATAATAAAAATTTGTGCATGACGTAAGGAAATTACAGATTTTACGAACACATTACAATCATCAATTTGGGATGGACATGAGAAGACACGGAGAAACTGCCCTTTGACCATTGCATCTAATATATACCTATTCAGGTCTTCCTTGTACTAAAGGAAGATGGGACAGAATATCCAAAAAACACCAGCTTTGCTGGCACAGATGCATAAAGATATTTGATTCCCCATTTAAATCACTGAGTAATCAATTAGATTTGAATTACACTGTAATATTTTTTGATACCCCTCCCCTCCCACCCCTTCTCTTCCACAGGCACACATACACACACATATACACCCACCACGCCATCCAGGTTTTGCTGGTTGAAGACAGGGGAGGAACAGTGGTTGTCCTTAGGACCATCCCGGGCAATGAGCAATTTCACCCTGGTACCAGCATTTCGCAGCACCTATCCAGGCGAGCATAAATGAATAAGATGAACAGTTAAAAGCCACCTATTCTCAAACAGGGAAAACAGTGAAACCGCAAAAACAGATTAAGCAATGATTTAATCACCAATTTCACAAAGCGTTATTATAATTTGAAATCACGCCTCACCTGCGCCACCTGCTCGCTGTTCATGCCCGCCAAATCCGTATCGCCAATGCGCAGGATCTGATCTCCGCTGTGCAGGCGCTTATCCTGATGAGCAAAAGAAACTTGTTTTGATAACAATGCTTGGCTAAAAAACATCATTCCAACACTGCGCTGATTGAACCATTTTATTTGTGTACAAATTAGATAAACGAGAGGACTAATAATTCATTAATTGATCATAAGAGGATTCATTGTATTATCGAACAAGCTAGCATTCCCCTCTGCTTCTCGTCTTTCTAATCTTTTTATATTATATTTATGGTTCTTTCTGTGCTTCTTTCCAGTTCAGTGACTTGAATTATGAGTAGGCTAACCAAAGCTTGACTCTCCATTTGATTAGTCTTTTCATCTAAGTAATGGTGAAAATAAAAACAAGACAGGAAAGAAAAAGGATTTTTTGTGTGTAAACGGATATGTAAACTTTAGCTATGTGATTCAGTCGCAGGCACACTTACCCTTCCAGCAGCTCCTCCAGGGAGAATGGTCTTGACCATGACCCCTGTGCTTCGTCCTCCTATGATGCCAAAACCAAGTCCTTTCCCATCATTGGTCAGCTCTATCATCTCCACATGACGCCTCTAACAGGGCAAAGGTTACAATAAGTGGGAGGGAGACAGAAAAGGGGGAGTGAATAAATAATTTGTCATTAAATGCTTGAAAAAGGAGAAGAGTATTAGGTGTTATTTTTTAGTTATTTTTTACATACATAAGAGATACATAAATATTATATACAAGGCTTTCTGTACCTCGTGTGCAAAAGCAGAAAGGTTTCTCCCCATGGACATGGTACGGGAGATCCGAGGTGGAGTGCAGTACTAAAAGAAATGCCGTGTGTTAAATAAAAGCAAACTGGAATTATATTAAGTGAACTGATAAGTCTTCTTATGATCAGATAAGACTCTCATTTGATGATAGCCAACTGGGCCTGACTTACAAAATGCAAAGAGATATTCTGTAATGTGAAATGTGACATTTCAAATAGTAATGTGCTCCTTTTTACAACCGAATAAAAGAAATCATTTGATTGATTCGTAGTCTGTGCATGTTGAAAATAAAAGACTCCCTAATACTAAACTACTCCTGAATGACCTCTCTTTTATCGTGGCTATTTTTATATACCTGAGATTCAGTTGGAACATAGTTATCTGGGTAGATGTCTGAGAAGGACAGCTCCTGTGAGCCATGAGAGGAGATGCTGCCGTCCCTGGCAGAGCTGGACCTTCTGTTCTCCACGGCCCATGTGTACGAGTCGCTGTGGCTCAGCGTCTTTGTGCCCAGTGCTTCACCCTGGCATGGGCCACAGTTCATGGACACGGACTTGGAAATGCCCTTCCCCTGTTTAGATTTACACAACAGGAAGGAAGAGTTTAAATTGAATGCATGAAGCAACAGAAGAGATGGATTGGGTGGAGTGCATGGAGAGAGGATATATAAGAGAAGGATACAAGGGAAAGAAGGAAAAAAAGATGGGTGACAGGAAGATGGGTGACGGGGTTGACACAAATTGAAGAATGGAGACGTGCAGTCAGAGAGGAACAGGATGATGGTAAGAGAGCGATGGAGGCAAATCAAAAAGCATAGAGCAATTGAGAAAGGAGGCCAATGTGAGACAATGGAGAAAGATGTGAGAAGGAGAAGAGGGGAGAGAGAAGAATGGGTTGGGTGGGGGTGGGGTTAATGTGTGTTAACTGAAAGGGAAAAAATACAGAAAGATGTAAAATGGAGCAGAGAGGGAAAAGATTGCAGAGTGGAAACTTAAGGATCTGAGATAAAGGCTTCTTTTCAATACCACATAACCACAAAAGTGTTCTCTTTTGTCTGCAACGTTTTCTGTTTCAGAGTTTAAAAGCAAGTTTCAGTGGGTGCCTATTTGTGATTTGTATTCTATCCTAACAATTTTGACACCTGTTGAAATGGCAGAAAGAGCGTTAAAGAGAGAACGCTATAAAAAAACCATACCAACAGGAAACTTTACCCTCACATTCCAAATGCTATGCATAAAAAAAGAAATGTGCAAAGAATCTCAACTAATAAAAACCATGTCAGCGTCTGTCCTGTTAAAAATATCTAGAGATCTTTGACACACTCCAGTGCCGCGCTTCCCAGAATGCAAAGATGCCAGAACGCTACAAGCCCAAACCACATGGTAATCTAATATTCCCTGTGTGTTTAAACTTTGCCTATTCGAGGATGTCACAACTGGTAGACACCAAATGAGTACGCAGATACATGCGCCGTGGAAGTGCAGGATTGTACGCATAAAAACTCTTGGATGAGTGGCATCCAGAGCTGTATACCTCACAACTCAAACACACACACACACAAACAGACACACACATCAGCTCAAAACTTATGACAATGTTACAGACGACTTCTGTAAACTCTTCAACCTGATATATCCACTTCTTCCCTCCTCCTCCCCTCTCTCCCTCTTTCTCAGGGCTTTAGTGGTAAGCTTAGGTAAGCTGATTACTCATCCAGTCTGGTTCCTGCATTCAGTACTTTGGGAATGATTCCGGGCTCCTTCCTCACCATTCAAATGTACCAAACGCCCACACATTCTGGCTTTTCGCTATACCTTCGCTGCAGGCTTCTGTTGAGCTTGCTGTAAGCTCAGTATATGAAGGAACAGTGGGCTCTGCAGGACAGTCTTCAGCAGGGATAGCTTCTCCTGAGTGGGGGCCTCTCCTCTTTCCTTCAATTTGGCTTGCAGTCTCTCCACCGCCGCCAAGGCACACTGGGTATCTGCGAAGAAATTGTAGATTATTTGTGTCATTCAGAAACAGGATTTATCCCATTTGGCTTTGCATTAGTTTTCGCATGCTGTGGCAGCTGCTGAGACCGTGACACAAAGCCAGGTATTTGATATTAAGCTATTAAATGTCAACACTTACTAGTACCGGTGGGAAAGCAAAAGAGTAAACAATAAAAACAACTGTGCTTTCGAGGTTCGAGTGCTTGTCTGAAAAGAAAAATCTATGAACCAAGGCTGCCTGTGTGAGTTATTTTGATTTAAAATCTGTGGCTTGATATGGAGGCAGAAACTGAATTAAAGTGGTTACACACGCACACACAAACAACAAAAACCTATACTTCATCATACTAAAGGAGGCGTTCGACTTCACCGCAGAGCGAACGATGAAGCGTTTCATCAGGTCATACTGCCCTTGTTTATTTAGCTGAGTAGCAGCTGATGACCACAAGCCACAACTGCAGTAATTGTACTTGGCAGAAGGTTAAAACCCCGTAACTCTTCACCGCAAAGTTTTGACTACTGACCAGATTGTGAGTTCTTTCGCCACCTGCACGTGTAACTGTTCCCTTACTGTCTGGCTGAGGCAGACATGCCTGACACCTTAATTGTAAGAGCTTAATGACGGCAGTGGTGTGCAGTCTGACAGCGGTAACTGAGAGTGCTCTACATTTTCAGCTGTTTGAATTCACTTACCTATGATTTCCATCGTTGCCTCACAGATCGGTATGAGTGAAGATTTCCTCCCGCTTCTTCCCTCAGTTAAATGTCATACTTGTCTGTTTGACAACTGCAAGATGAATAAAAACAAAGGTGATTGTGCAGATTTTTTTAATGTGTTCCTTTTCACATTTTTAATGAAACTGAAAGGGATGAAAACATAAGATGATTTCAATAAAGTTTAGAGAATTATGAATCCTGTAACAATGTAATATTACTTCATTGTGTCTTTTTACACCTGTTTAGCAGCATGTATCGTTTTTACCCTACGTCTTGTAGGCCCGTGCCATGCTTGCTTGCAAGCGCCTTGCTTGTCACCTAATGCTCTTTAGCGGGATTTAAATCTTTTCCAAAAGGCTTTATCAACCAATGATGCTAATTAACAGCGACACATAGCCTCCATCATTCTGACTTGAGGAGGGGAGGAGGGGGGCAGTCTGTATGGCTTCGAAGCATGATGCCAGTGGCATGATTTGATTTGCAAAACGATCGACTAGAAATGACAACGACTCATCTTAAATCTAATTAGAAGCCATTGATAGGCAAGAGAGGTATGCGCAGTAATACATACCCTTCACGGCAGGGTAATTAAATCTTTAGCTTGTCCCTGCTGATATTAAAGCAATGCTGACAGCTTCCAAATATTACTAAATATATTAGAGATTAATGGTTTACAGTAGAATTACACGTCCCCATTAGCAGTTCACCTGATGTTTAATCGAGCACACTGGTAATTTCTATTTATTTATTTTTTTAAATTTCTTATCCATAGCACTGAAACGCCATGTGCAGAAAGGTTCATCTCACCTCCATTGCAGCGCCTGTGGACGATCAACAGGTCCCCACTGAGCTCCAAGCACAGCACACACACCACTTTCGAGAGTACACGGGACAGATTTGCCTTTGTCGAGTAGAAAAAAATTAGTCTGTCCTAATGGAATAAGTCATAACAGCTTATTGAGAGACGGGGAAATGTCAAGAAGCGAGCTCTGGGCTTTATTTTCCTGCATTGTGTCCGCAGCTTGTGAGCGCTCCGTGCAGTGCGCATGTCACACCCTCTGATCTTCAGGCGCAGAGGGCTCATCCCTACTGATAAAGAGCTAGCCATCAGTAATCCCGTAGCCACAGGTGGGAAATAATTAAGTTAGCCACTCAGTATAAATGTGAGTATTTATGGTTTCTGCTACTTTCTACGCTATTAGCTTTATTAGACTTTCTTTGACAGATTTAGCCTATAGTTACCTCTAAGATGAAGATTTTACACAAGCTAACACGTTTTAATTTTTTGTTTAATTATAAAGTCATGATTGACATTATATGACATAACAGGATTTTCAAATACAACACTGTGGTTTCCAACTTTTTTGGCATCGCAGAAACAAAGCGGTGTGTGGCCTCAGTTACATTTTTGGATGTATGTGAGGCTGTTTTTAAAAAGCCTTTACATTATTTCAATTTTTAACAGATCCAATTGGAGATCTCGCCAAAAATGACCGGAAACGGCGTTTTCCTCCTTTTGACTTCCTGTCATCATATCAAGACCCTCAGTATCTGTTTGCTGTCCCTGTAGGCTACGTGAAACTGTTTATGGGGAACTTGAAATCTTTATCACACGCTTATTAATAACATCATGATGTTACATACAGTACATTTGTTAGAAGAATCAAACCACAGGCTTTCCCCCAAACCTAGTATCTACTTTAATACTTTAACCACGCTTTCATCTCGTAGCTGTTCTGTCGCGCTTTTCATTCATATAGAAAAGTTACGATAATGCGTTATTTTAATTTAATGTTACCTTAATTTATTAATGGATTTACATTATTATGCTACTACTTTTCCTTTTGCAAAGAATCTTCTGTTGTTGCTTTCAGCACATTTCAGTAGGGCGCATGCTTTTTAGAGTAAACCCTTTTGAGAAAATGATGGTTGACGTTGTTGTAAACCAGTTTACGTTTATGTGGGCCTATACGCCTTGTGGTGAAGTAGGCCGTGGACATTAACCATATTTGATTCAATTAAGAAATGTTTTTAAAAATTAAATAAATTTACAAATTTATTTGGAGTTTAATACGTTTTAATAAGTTTTTGCTGTGCCAAAAAATGTCAGGTTTTCCGCTACAGGGAAAACCCGTTCGGATTGATCTGTAAAACAGCCCCCCAACTCATAGTCTGACTTTCTGTAGGCATATGGATAACTTCTGCAGGTCACCGTAGCAAAATCATTTAATGGGTTCCATGGTGCGATTAACCGAAACCAGCCCTGTGGTTTCCCCCCTTGTCCCTCTTGATTAGCTAACAATGTGGAATTTGTGGGAACGCTTACGTGTTCTCACACGGCAGGTGGAGCTCTAGGTCCAGAGATTTAGGAGCCAGATCCAGTTCCTTGTTTTCCACTGCACACCCTAGTTCTCGTCTCCCCATTTCTCTCCCTGCATCCCCAAGGCAAGAATCATCACCCTCTCCCCAGCCCTCCATCCACCCTGCTCCCCGCCCGCCTGCAACGCAACGCTCCTCGCGCCGGGCTGCGCTCTGATCAGCCGAGCATTCACCGCGCCTCCAAATTGGTTTGTCATTTCTGACCCCTCTCTCTCTCTGCGCCGACCACGGTCCTCTGCTCCACTGCGCTCTGCGCCCGTGGACTTCAGCAGAAGTCACTAAGAACATAAAGGCAGCCGAGAAAGATAAAAAGAGAGAGGGAGGGAGGGAGGAAGGGATAGAGACAGACGGATAGAGAGAGGGAGAGACAGAGATACGCCTCTGTCCTCCTCCGGCGCTCCGCTGGACTCAGTGCGTTTGGACGGACTGACGGACGTGATACCTCCTACTGTGCGAGCTCTGATCGGGATACTAAGCACGCAGCTATTGGTTTGTTACACCCTCGGCTTCTTTATTTCGATACCCTCTTTCAGGAACACTTGCCAATGTCGTTCTGCAGCCGCGAGAATTAACTAGAGCCGGAGTCGAGGCACAAACCAACCACTGAAATTTATCGACTAGGAAGATACGTTTGTACACAAGAATTGCGTTCTGGTGACTGTATAGAGCAAAGAAGGAGAAGAAGGAGAAAGGTTATTCCCGACTCTTCTCTGCGCTGGATGTGTAAGCTATACATGCGCCTATACTGCTGCGACTGGCGATAAGGTAAGAGCCCGCTCTGTGTACCGACACAAATGATGGGAATTTTTTCCAGACATTACTGGTAAACGTCTTGGCTTTATGTCAAACCGTGTCACTGAATTGCTCCGAAAGCGCTGACTTTGGATGTTACTGGTGCCCATGGGAATGTGGCCTGCCATTATTGTACTTACGGGGAGCGGAAACTGGCCTTAATGGACGATTGGGTAAAATGTAATATAGTGCCAGCATTTGTACAGATGATGGTCCAGAGGCTTGTGGCTGCATGGGCGTCGCTAGGATGTGAGACGTCGCTAAGGCGAAGTAATAAGCAGTGATACCCATAACCGCTCCGGAATATAATCAATGCAATCACATTATCCCATGACATCTTCTCGGCCAGGGTGTACACATAATTATTATTCTGTAGCCGCAAGTACCTGCCTCACTGCAGGGCGTAATGACAAATCACATGCTCTGGCATGATAGATGACAGACAGACCAAGTGTTCACCTCATCAGTATTTCCTCTCCTGTTTTATGTGGTTGTCATTTGAGTACAGCTAGAGCTTATTTGGGGGCTGTGCTGGTTTGATCAACCGCAGTCTGAAATCCAGAGTAAATCCAACGGCTTTGTAAGAGAAGGAATATCCAGCAGGCCAGTGCACCTCAGGATACGTCAATCATGCGGATATATGAGTGAAAGCTTTGGCTCTTATTTACAGAAGAGGCGTCCGGGGTTGCAGATGACCTTGATGTGAAACTGTGAAGGCGGCAGAATCCATCGATGTTGACCTCACGCTGAAAAAATAAATTTAAAAAATATATATAAATATGAACTTGTGTCAGATTCGTGTGACCGCAGACGTGTACTCTCCCTAAGAAAAATGAAGTAGTAACATAGCCTAAACCTTAAAAGAAAAGAAAAAAAGCCACACTGATAATAAACAACATGGTTCATTGTAAGTTGTCTGCCTCCCAAATACTTGCAGGTGTCTGACAGTTAAAACAGCCTTAATAGTCATTTGCGTTCTGTGTCTGCTTGGGTAGCTGTAGGCTCGCCCTTTTGACTTTCAGCACCCAAATGGCCATCAGCAAAGAGATTCAGTGTAAACTCTTTGTGTGGATCTCAGTGTTTAAACAAAGGGTGGATAAAATGTAGGTTGCTGGTTGACGTTGTGTTGAGTCAGTGCTGCGGCTGAGATAGGTGTCTCAACAGAATCCACCAAGCAGGTGAGCAATAGTCAGCGTTGGATGATGTGCATCTGTCTACAGTGAAGACATTTTTGCCATTCTATCTGTTAAAGGACAGCTCTGTCTCCAGGACGCTCAAGGACTGTGAATGTTGTGGATATCATTAATATTTCTGCTTATATCAAAGTGTTACCATAGTTCTTTGCTTTGCTTTTACAGACTAAAACGATTATTCGTTTTACAGTAAATATTCATCAAACTGTTGTAAGAATATAGCTTTCTCTTCAAATATTGCAGTTTATTGTCGGTGTCTGCTAAGCTTTCGTTGTTTGTTTTCAGATTAGTTGTAAAACAGTGAAGAAAGATGGGGACTCAGTAGTGTTTACCTGTCCAAAATCACACCTGCTGCGGGGGATGTTTTTGGTTTACTTTTCTGACGGTCTCAGTCTGCCTCTCTGGAGAGAGAGCCACATCACACTGTGAATGCGAGATGTGTCAAAGAGCATCTTAGGTCACGTTCAGTAATGGCACTCACGCAGCACTGATGTTGTGAAGCACCTGAAGCAGTTTAATGTGCAACCGCAGCAATCAAGCATTCTGCTGACTGTGGGTCTATCTGTCTTCTTTTAATTAGGTCACAGATTCCTTTCTGTTTAGATGCACAAGACATACTAAGCTCCTTGCTGGGGAAAACATGGAACGAATTAGGAGGGTTGTGCTAATTTGGTTTGTTCTGCTTGAATGACCAGGGCCTCACTTTCTTTGTTTGGCACTGTTACCGTAACACAATATTTGATTTAGATTTGGAAGGCTCCAATAACAGTGTCTCACCCTGCAATGGAAGCAGCCTGTAATTTAAATAAGGGCTCGTATGTTAAGCATCTTCTGCTCACATGGAAACCTCGAGAAATGAAAACACAACTTGGCAGAGAATATAATCTGTTGCAGACAGACAACAAGACACACAAATACACATGGGATTATTAAGACAAGCAGGCATATAATCAGTTTTGTAATAAGTGTTAGCATGCTTGCTTACTAAAGTCTCTATTTATATTGTCAAGGGTTAATAGAGAGTCTAACTTAAGCACTTGTGCAATTAATTCCATTTAGTAGGCATGCAGAATAAAATACAGATTTCCCCAGAAGCATTTTAACAAGTGATTCTGCAAAAAAAGAATCAGGTTCTTGGATTCGGCTCTCTATTTAGTTAAATTATGCATGGCAAAGTAAAGGTTTGTGTTAGAGAGCCTTGTAGATAGAAGGTGATGTTTATTATGCTCAGCGAGGTTGACAGCCAGCCTTCCTGCAGAAATAAACTGTCTGGCTTGAGCTGTAAAAAAATAACAACAAATCCTAGCGCTGTAATAATAAAACATTATTTTCAATGATAACAGAAGCATAGACTTTCAGTGCTCTGTTTCATAACGTGATGATGATTCACATTCCTGGTTTCAGCCCCACTTTGTGTGCTGAGCTTAACCTAATTCAAAAGCCCTTTCCTGCACTATACGACATCTCCCATTTTAAAACAATGAGACTAGGTCCTTGCTTGCCTTCCTCTGCCATCTAAACCTCTGGCCATGTGTTAACACATCCTTCCTCCTACCCTTTCCTTCCCTCAAACAATAACTCTAGTTTTCTGCATTTTGCACCAGACTACCAGCTCTCTTAATATGTGAAACATACCTCACATAACATCGAACCCTAACAGAGTTTCACCATGAGACGGGCCCACAGTTACTTTGAGCTCTGATTAGATATGTGCTCGGAAAACGGGAAAGCTAATAGCAGACATAGCAGACGATAGTCAGATCTCAAAGCATTCACAGACTCGGTGCTGCTATGATCTCCTAGAATAGTCCCGCAGACATAGATGTCTTATTTTACCTAAAAAAAACCTCTTGAAATATGTTCTGTTTGAACCACCACAGCTTATTATCTGCCTGTACCTTCAGGCTGAAAAAAGGCACACTGTTGGCCTGCTTGCTTATACAGTGTGCTATGGGGCTGTTAGTATGGTGCTGAAAGTGATACATTTTGTCATTCTGCTCAGTGGTTTTTGCATTGTTGAGCACTCTATTATAATCATACCATTAAACCGCATCAGCACTATGATACAGAATCATCTAGTGATTGTAAAGCGCAGGCTTAAAACAGATGATGCACATGGTTCACTGTAACTCACTAGGATGAGGATATAGTGATAATTCAGATATAGAGGATATATTTGTAAAGTTTGTGAAGAAAACCAGAATTAAATTAGAATTAATATGTATTATTTTTGGTTTAGATTTTTTATTGAACAAAAATAATTAAAAAAAATAGCTGCACATTTTGGTTTCTTTTTGCTGATTTGATAGTGAAATAATGAATTTGGGCTTTTTGTAATGTCTGGTCAGTTGAAATAAGGTGAGTGAATGGATACTTGGAAATAATACATGAAATAAATAATATCAGTGGGCTCACTAGATAGGAATCTTTATCCAAGTTATCTAAGTATAAAATGAGACTAAAACATGTACAATAAACAAGTGTGATCCATGGTCATGAGAAAAATTCACCTTATGTTATCACTTTTGTTTACTTTTGAAAAGTTTTTTTTTTTTACTTTTCAATAGAACTCTATTTTTGATTTAATTAGGAGCTTTCAAAGACAAAGGAGGGTCTATAGCAGAATAGACAACATGTTCCTTGAAGCACCCCTGAACTATTTTAAAGGCTTGATTACTTAGTTTTCAATCAAAGATTTTTCAAACAGACAAATCAAACAAGATCAAGGGACTTAGGTTGTGAAACGTCTTACGTGGAATGAAAGTAGTTGAGAAATCAGTCGGTGCAAATCCGTTTTGAGAATGATTACACCTCCGTACGGGAAAAATTATTAAGCAATATTTTGATTGACTTATTATGAAAATAAAATGCCAAACATTATTTAGATCTAGCTGTAAAAAATAAATTCAGATTTTTATTAAGTTCCAGTCAGCCGAAATAACGTCAGTGAATACTTGGAAATAATACATGAAAGAAGAAATATTGATGGAATCATTTGGCAATACGTTTTATGGATGTTGCAGAGAAAGTGAGACCAGAACATATTGACAGGGAGAAAGTGTGATCTATGTTCAGGAGAAAATTTTCACCCAATGTTAATTCTTTTGTTTTCCTTTTTTAAATAAAACAACAAAGCAAAAAAAAATTTTTTATTGAGGGCTTTCACAGGACCATCAGTAGTAGACACCCGGATATTCGTCAGGGATTCAGGCACGATTCTTCGAAGCATCTCTTAAAGCTTTGATTACATTTTTAATTTTAATCAACAGCTTTTTTTTTTATTTTTTGATAACAGACAAACAAGCCCAAGGACCTTAGGTTGTGAAATGCCTCACATGGGTTAAAAGTAATTGAGTCAGTGTAAATCAGTTTTGAGAATGATTGCCCCTCAGTAAATGAAAATTAATAAGCATTATTTTGATTGTTTTGATTGACTTATTACGTGAGAGATTTATCGAGAAAAATGCCCCAAATTACCGAGTTCTAGTTTTTAAAATTCAGTTTCCCTTTGATTCTCTTTGCTAATATGATAGTGAATTAATAAATGTGGGTTTCCAGTATGTGGCGGTCACTTAAAATCAGGTCAGTGAACATCAGGAAACCAGAATCAGTGTTTTCTTGCAGTTTCCAGTCTCTATTTTCATACATAAAATATGTAACTTTGGTGGAATCATTAGTGAGGAAGCTTTAAGCTGCATATAAAATGAGACCCCAGCGTGTTGCAAAAGAGCCAGTTTGATTTATGTTCCAGGGTAAAAAAAAATCACCTGATATTATTGCTTTTATTATTTCAATTTTCATTGAGTTAGCAACTTTCAGAGACAGAGGAGGGTCAGTAGACACATGGATTAAAAAAAATGATGTTCTCTGATGCACCTCTGAACCAATTTAAAGGTTTGATTGCATTTTGTTTTTAATCAAAGTTTCTTTTTAACAGACAAACAAGCCCAAGGACCATAGACTATGAAATGTCTCACACGGGATAAATTACTGAGAAATCAATTAGTGTAAATCAGTTTTGAGAAAGGCTGCCCCTCAGTAAAGGAAAATTAACGTATTATCTAAGATATTTTTCAAGAAAAATGCCAAACATTGATATTTTGACTATTTTCTGGCAGTTTCAAGCTATTTTCGTACATTAAATATGCATTATGCTAGAATCGTTAGTTAGGAAGCTTTATGGGTGTTTCCATTTAAAATGAGACTAGAATATGTTGAAAAACATCCAGTATGATTCATGTTCAAGAACCACGATGTTGCTGCTTTTCTTTTAATTTTCAATTTTTATTAAGTTGATAGCGTTCAGAGACACAGCAGGGTCCCTCGTCGACATATGGATAAAAAGTGATATGTTCTTTGATGCACCCCTGAACCAGCCTTAAGGTTTGATTGCATTTTGTTTTTAATCAACAATTTTATAACAGACAAACAAGCCCAAGGACCTTGGGTTGTGAAAAGGCTCAAGTGGGATAAAAAATAATTGAGAAATCAATCAGTGTAAATCAATTTTAAGAATGATCACCCCTCAGCCATTTATTATGATAATATAAATATGTGTTGTGGTGATGTTTTCTGGCTCTTCCCTACCTTCCAAACATAAAAACTCCTAAAGAGATTGAACATTACATAAAATAGCCTACGCTTTCCATCATCGTTATAATAATGTAAACAGGCTGATGGCTTGCACTGCACCATCTTTCCTTTTAAGCAATCAATTTCAGGTGCTTAAGTGGGGAAAATCAATGTCAGATTTTACAGTTATGTTTTTTCAAAGCCAGATGTGTATACGTTTTTCTGACCAGTTGACTTTTTTTGTCTTGTTTGTTGAGTCAGTGTAAAATCTATTTGAGACCCAACTTTTATGTTGTCACAATTGAGTTTTATTTAACATGGTTTTATTGGTTGCACACTATAGTGCTGTCTTGAAGAGGAGAGAGGAGGCTGTTCATGGTACATTTATTCAGTTTGTGCACCGTTATTATGGGTAACAGTCTGAAAAGTGTGTTTACAATGACTGGAAATTTAGTAACTCAAAGAAGAATAAAGAGAATTAATGTTTGTGTTTATGTCTTTGGGCTTTTTCTGCTTTACTCTCCAAATTTGATATAAGCCAGCAAACTACAGTTCTTTGAAAAGATGCGCACAGCCCTTGAAAGTTGTTGACCTTGTGAACGTATTTAGACAAACAAACACTTGAAACTAGAGATGGACCGATCCGATATTACGTATCGGTATCGGTCCGATACTGACCTAAATTACTGGATCGGATATCGGAGAAAAATAAAAAATGTAATCCGATCCATTAAATATCACGAAAGCACCTCACAAAACTTGCAACACGCCGTAACTCACCTCAGAACGTTAGCACTCGGAGCAGTATGCATCACGTGATAGAGCAGCTGTGGCATGCAGGACCTGTCGGTGGTCTGGATAGCATGTGGAGCTTCGCTAGCAACCTGGCATTTCATCTCCGACAAAGTTATCCCCGAGAGAAGTAAAGCAAGTGTGTAAGTCCATCTCTGAATGTTTGTAAAGCATTCCCACGTTAAGCTTAACAAGCGACTGCCTCTCGCTCTCCGGCTGCTACTTCAATCGTGAAACTGCTTAAATCAGCTGATCGGCTTTTCTGTCGCGAGTCTGTCTCTCGTTTGTTTTTGGTCCACTTTGCACCAGAAAGAGGAAACCAGCGGCTGAACAACAGCAGCACGTTTAAGCTTGATAAGCTGTTGTTAGAATTTATTTAATATTAATTTCTACACCAGGATCTTTTTCTACGTAGCTGACGGCTGGTAACTGTGCAGGGGCGGATCTAGCAAAGTTTAGCCAGGGGGGCCGATAGGGCATTAACTGGGAAAAGGGGGCACAAAGACATACTTTTCTTTCTTATTCTCATTTAAAATGTCTAGCTTTTAATAAATAATTATCTGACACCCAAAGTTTTAATTTGATGTAAAATGAATAGAAGTCAATTACTGTATATAGTGACTATTAAGTCTAATATATATACCCTAGTAAGCTATAGTACTTTTTACTTTGGGAAGGTACCATCTGTGCAGTCTGCAATTTTGTTGAAGAAAGATGTTGAATCTATTTAATATTTCTTGAAAAATAATTGATTTCTGTGCATTTTTTTTCACACTGCATCAAATTAAGGTTGATTACGTCGATTAAGCATCATGAGGTGGCGCGTGAGGGGTGGTTCCCTATTTTTTATTTATTTAATTTTGTTGTTGCTGGGAGTTGGAACCCTATTAGTTAGGTTGCTTAATATTTACGCTAAGTACTCTTTAAAATACCAGAATAGGGAGGATGGTGTAGGTCTAAGTTTATTAGATTGATCAGTATTGCTGAACTATGAAATATTTTTTTTGTATACAGGTATAACAGAATAGCTTTAGTGTAGTTGTTGTTTTAAACTTGAGTATGAACTTGCAGACTTGCAAAATGCAGCAAGATATTTTAAAAAACAGTTTTGTTGATTAAAAAACACTATATCGGATTCATATCGGTATCGGCAGATATCCAAATTTATGATATCGGTATCGGTATCGGACATAAAAAAGTGGTATCGTGCCATCTCTACTTGAAACAGTATTAATGCATAAAATAATATGAAGATGATGCTTTCAGACAAATTAAACATAAACTTGACATCTAGATTCATCACACAAGGTTCAGGATGAGAATCAAGATTTCAGCTTGGATCCCAATTTGGCCGACCTCTAACATGTAGAGTCTTTGTTATAGTGTCATCACTCAAACTCATCTATAGCTGGCTCAGAGTTGTTAGAGTTTGTCCTGTATACTGCAGCCCTAACAAACAGATCCCAGCAGTGGAGTGTTCATGCAGAAAGAAGCTTCCAAGAAGGCCAAACATTCATCTTATAGGCTCCACAAGTAACTATTGATGTCAAAGAGGGTGTGTTGCTAATCATATTTTATGGTTTTCCCAAACTAGAAAGGCAGTTTGCAACTATGTTTTCTGGACAGATAGAATTGTTTGGCATTATTAGATTGCAGTAAGTAATTGAACTATGAATTCTGCATTATATCAAAGACTGAAGATATGTCTGAAAGTTGAAGTTGAACAGGACAATAGAGAAATCACCATGGCTTGCAAAGATGAAATTGAGTTTTATAGGATATTTATGGTGTAATCAAACCCTTAAACATATTTCAACTGAAGGGGGCAATAGTAGGATCTGAAGACATGGATATAGTTACTTTTTCCATGTAATGATATCTGTTGTGTGGTAAAATATTGAAAAAAACAGTATCGACATTATCTGGAAGAACTGAGTGAAAGATGCTGAAACCTTTGGTCATGTCAAACAAGTCAATAGCTTGCAATAAATGTCTATGACTAAGCTGTTACTTTTTAAATGTGTCCACAGCCCACCAATTTTTAAAAGCTTGCATTCACTATGAAGTTGTTATTATTATTCTACAAAGCGAGAGCTTGTCCTTCCAGTCTACGTATCTTCACACATTTCCTCTGTGTGTTTCACCTCCCCGTGCACCACTCAGAGCTGTCACCACTCAACAGAAATGCACACATACACATGAATTTCTTCCTGCAGATACTCTGAACACACATTAATAATGTACACATCAGCTCCGACCACTTTCTCTGGTTCTCTTAAACACACGTACATTTGTATGCAAACACACGCATGCATAAGCTCACACACTCACACAGAGACGTCCATAGACATTGCCTGCAGCTGTATATTTAGTGACACACACAGTGCCATTAGGGAGCCGAGCGGAGAATCAGTGTACAAGGCCAGAGTGATTGTAAGAAGCCCACTCAAAGGTCTGCCGATTATTTTGGTCTCTGCAGGAAATCATTTACAATAGCACCCATCACCCATCAGTTCATTTAAACATTGTTTGCTGTTGTGTGCGTTAAGTGTCAAGCCAGTCGCCACAGTATTGATGGGAACTTCTCTGCTTTGTTGTTTGAGTGGTTGACTATAGCGTGCTGAGGAGGCCGTGGTTGTTTAGAGAATAGGTTGCATGGAAATGAGTCATACACAATGTGATGCAACACAGCGGATAGATTTGAATTATGGGGCAATGAACAATGAGGTCATCACAATGCTGGGGGCCTAAATCTCTCAGCGCCATCGTATAACACAGCATTTCTTATCAATGGAGGAAACTACAGCAAGTAGGATTGTTTAAAGGCTTATTCATTGGTGTAAATAAAGGACTGGTTGGTTCCCTTCATTGACTCAGGTGCTAAGACAATAGAAGGGGAATTCTGCTTTCATTGTTTTTTGAGCACTGTTTACTGTTACAAGTAACATTTACACTTTATTGCACATTTAAATGATTTCATATTGTTAAATAGTTTCAGTTCATCCTTTTCGAGAGGTGCGAGTCTCTTATATCTACAATACTGCATGCAGTGATATTTTCCATATCTTTTCCTTCTTCAGCAGATTGTCCACAATCAGCGTCTGCTGTAATACCATCATCCCCAGGCCCCTCTTAAATTTCCTGCTTACTGAGCTTTTACTTTAACTGCATTACATAGATCTTCCACTCCCTGTTCATCTGGTTCCTTTCAGCATAAACCAGGCTGAAAGATCTGACTTGAAGCACTTTGATGGGACTGGTCATCTGATGGTAAATAAGAAAAAGGGACAAGGAAAGACAAAACCGTCATTTCTTGTGCTTGTTCATTGGGACAGTTGTGATCATGATTGATATCGAATAGCATATTCATTCCAAGTCTTTGGGAGTGTGAATGAAAGGGAGTATTGATCTGGAGCTTAGCTGCTGGTGTAGTATGATAGGCTGAAGAAGGGCAAGGATGACTAGATAGTCATTCTTGATGGAACAAAGATATTAGCAGATGTAGCAATGATCAATGCCTTGATAATATATGTTTACATTATTTGCGGCATTTTGTCTCAGTCCCAGTGTTATTGAGCGGGCGGAATGTGAATATAGCCTTTTACTCTGTCCAAGGTTGAAGAAGAAAAAGAAAATAATAAGAAGAAAATAATCAAGAACTGAGCTTAAACCTACTAGGTTACTTTCACACATCGTATATGAGCCTAAAATAATCTATCCAGTTCAGTGCTACTCATCTGACATATAACCACCACGCTTTTTTTGCCATGTCTCAGTTTTACATGATACATGGTAGTGTCGCGAAAGACAGATGACTACCACTACGACTTACTGGCCTGGAGCAATAGCTTCCATGCACCGCATGTCTATTTTCTAACCATGTGAGACATTGTACTCTTAGTCTCTTTAAGTGTGCTTACATGCATTTTGAACCCTCTGATTGGTTCTCACTCAGACTGTATGTGTGATAAATGAGATGACATTCAGTACATGGACCTAGAAGAGTGTAAGAGGATATTTAGAGTAAAGGAAGTGTTTGATAAATTATATTTGGTCTTTTAAAACCAATCTCTGCGTGAAAACATATGTCTGGGAATTACTCTAAGCTATGTATAATGGTTAAAATGATATATGTGGTGCATGCAAGTCCTGAAATGTCTGAATGTGTCTGTGCAATCATGCATTGAAATATCTCATTGTCCAGACTTAAGCAAAGTTGATTACAGTTCAGCGGTTCACAGTATCTGGACAAATCAACCAGTTTTATTTATCATGTACACCTACGTTCCTGATTCCCTTTTTTTCTTTCCCTCCCTCTTTCAAAGATTTATGTGGGCCACATAGAGAAGAGTCTTTAATTTTACGCCTGGGTAAACCATATACACTATTGCTCCACATTCCCCGTGCTTATAGAGAGTCTGCTGAAGGACAGGAAGAGAATTGCGGTTTTAAAATGAATATATAGGGGACTCCGCCCTTTAAAGAAAGGCCTTGGATGGCTTGGATTTGCCATAAATCTCCGCCAACAGGCATCAGCACAGTTTCCATTGTGTTATGATGCAATTGGTCGCTTAAAGCATAATTACAGAGCGTAATACATGAAAAAAATCATCATGAAAGCATACTGTAGCATCATCCTAATTACATACGGAGAGCTGATGAATAATGGGGATGACACTGGACATCAATACAGCCACTACCTCTCATAATAGAAAACACAATTGTTTTACTGTGGGAAAATGGGGATCATCTATCATGTAGAATCTACTCTGTTTTTTTTTTTTAGAAAGACATTGAGCCTTGAGACCTTAAAAAAAACCTCATCCACCCATTGTTCATTCACCCCCTCCCCAGAGTCCTCTTGATCAGTCCCCCTGCTTAGCCTGAAGCTATAGCTACAACTGTTCTCTATCTGAGGCCCCTCTTACATTCATTTGATCAAAGTCCTGCATTTATCACCTTAAGTGTACTCAGACTGTTTTAAATCTTTTCCCTTTCCCTCTTTTCTTGAAACACTCACCAGCAACTAAAGAGAGAAACTAGAAATTTTTCAACTGCCCTATATTGTTACCCTGAGGTATAAAGTTAGCATCATTACATTAGCTTAAACATTTGAAGTTAGCTAGCACTTAGCCTTTGGAACATGTTTGACTTTAGGGTGATGCCAGCTTTCTCTCCTTCTCTCTCTCTCTCAAAAAAAAAGATGAAATAAAAGAGCTATTTCAGGATTGCGTAAGAAAGATGAACTGATTCCTAGTCTGATTCAATTCTTTGGTTGCTTCCCCAATTTTCAATTTACGTGCTTCCCTAAAGTGGAATCATTTCTTCCCTTGGTTTGAAAAGCACAATAGTATTGTTTGTACAGTTCTTTTTGTGAATGAATTAGCTTATCACACCTTGGTCATTTTCTTGAACCCAAAGCACTTCCATACTCAATTCTTGATGGAGCTATCACAACAGCTGCATTAGTCTCAGTCTTCTATGTCGTTTTTCCTCTGCTATCTGCAGTTTTTCTTGTCCTTGTGGCAGCCCTTCTTATTCAGCATACAACGATAGAATACAATGCTTGTAGCCATATGCTGCCACCATTAGTTTTGTAACAATACAGCCTCTGTACTTACGTTGCCTAAGGTAACTACTACAGAAAGCAACTGTTACATTTTTTGAATTTTGGTATAGTTATCCTACGTGTTGATTCAGGTACCAGCTCTATTATGGGCCCATCAGCAAACACATACTAAACATACCTACTTTCCAAATTAAATAAGGGAACATTACTTCTTATAATGGCACTGGAAATAGGAAGTAAATTACATTTAGTGTGAATGTAATTCCAGTGTTTACAGGGTTAGTGTGATTGCAAGGAAAAAATATACCAAAAATATACTTTATCTAGTTGTAGTTTTCCCTGTGTGTTTCATGGAAACTTAAATTAGACTTTATTTAAGACTTCCTCTGTAGGGATGCAACAAATTGGTGGTGTACCAGTGTTGTGTGCTCTCACTATTGCGCTGGCTATATCTTTGTTTCTTTTTCCTCTTTTGCACTTGCTACTGTTTATGAGTTGTAATGAAAAAATCCCTTCCCCTGTTTTGCTTACACAAACATGGTCTTTCACCACTTCACATTTACATTCAATCCCATTTCTTTTCGATCCCTCTTCCAACACTCCTTACTTGCTGATTCCACCATTCTTGATCATCTCTGTGTGACTAAACATGTTAAGGGAGATACGAATGAGGGTGATGGATAGTCGAAGGAGCTTAAAACCAAACGTAATTTCACTAGTTCTCTGTTGTCTGTAGCACTATTCCTGCACTTTAGTCACATGAATACATAGAGACACATGCAACTACATTAACAGAGAACAGTGAATCCATCTTTTGTTGTCTTTGCCCACCCAACCATAGAGACATTGCTCATGGCCTGCTTTACTGGCTGATAGACCCAGTTCCACAGCCCTGCCTGAGCGCTCCACAGAGGTTTCACACGTTGCATGGATGTGTGTTAATGCGGCTGACAAATGTCTTGCATGACAGTGAAAATGCACACAGATAAAGACTGTCTAAAAGAAAATTCAAGTCAAAACAGTATATACACTGTTGCTTTTCGTTTTATCAGCCTCCCCATAAATAAACCATGTGCGATTTCAGACACTGTACACAGAGTAATAACACAAACACACAAATACACACACACACACACACACACACTGAGGTTGGTTATATTGGTACAAAGTTTATCTCGAAAGAAGTTGGGATTATAGGTGGAAATGAAGGTGGAGAGCAAGAGAAAGAGAGAGAGAAAAGGGAAAAAGAAAAAAGGTTTTTCTAATCTTAATAATAATAACAAAAGAGAGAGTGTGCGAGAGAAAGATGTGAAAACAAAAATACAAACAAAGATGCATTGACAAATACAAAAAAGAACAAAAAACAAATTAAAAAAAGATATGTAACACTAACCATGCATAACTGCCTCTCTGAATTCTGGAAACAGAGCTAACAATTTCCCTTTCTGAAAAGTGTCTCTGGCATTTGGCTGTGAAATGCCACCCATATAAACCAGTTATCATGGCATGAGAGAGCTTTTTAGCTGTAAACTGCCAGCGAGTGCATAGACAGACCATTATAGACTTTGATACCCTGACACTTAAGAGGTCATTATGAGACAGAGCACACACGCACACACACGTGTGCACGTGTATGCACATACAAGGACACACGAATGCTAAACAAGCAATCAGAAGTAAAAGTGGCTTGTGAACTGTCTGGTTCTTGTGTAGAGTGGGTTATGGCTATTCACACAATCTGGAGGGGGGGGCATTATTCACATTGCACCCCACATTCACCACATATTATAGCTATCTGTCTCTATTGTAAAAAATGACAGGGATTTCAGTTCACTGAGCTCGAATAACCCCCACCGTTTTCTCTCTCTCTCTCTCTTCCTCTCTCCTCCTTTCTCCCTTTGTGTCCCTCCCTCTTCTCTCCCCCGTGTCTGCAGAACTGGAACATCCGGCTGGCACTGAGATGTGATTCTCACCAGTTTCATTTCACTTTGACAAAGCAAAGTACACCAGTAACAGGTAAGAAAATGCCACGCGTGTCTGTATTTGTGCATCAAGATTAAATGCACACTATTTCACACTGTAACAATTTTTAAACAGTGGTTAACCAGGGATGTTGACTCAGAATTCGTTCTTATTTACAGCAGGCTTTTTTAAGTCACGGGTATAGTCACGCATATGTACACACACCTGGTGCGTTGTTTTTGCCGACTCTACAGTATACATTATGCTTTTTTAAAATCCAAATATGACCCAGTGTTCTCCCCGGAGGTCTCATGGTTCCATCTGTGCCAGGAAGTGCTCTAATTGGCCCAACAAATGCGTCCTCTGAAACTACTAATCCAATCAGATTTAACTAAGCTTTAAAAAGAATACAGAACAACACGCAATATGCAGTGAATGCAACAGGAATAGAATTAGATATGTAAAGATAGTGGGTTCCGTTAGCCCATTGGGAATAAAAGTGAATTTGAATTAATTGCAATCAGCCTGGTGTTCATTGAAGGCATCAGCTGGAGTTTGCCACAAATCCAGACCTTCATCTGCCCATGAAGCCACTCAGCATGGGTTATTTACAGTGTATTTACAAGCTGAGCAGGACCTGTAAAATGTCGAATTTACGAGCTTCCTTTTAATTAGAAATACTGTCTCCTAGAGTTGGGCTGATGAATTGCACATTCAGTTTATTGGTAATCGAGGAGGGTGCAGTTCCTGGGTACTGACAGCTTATCAGAGAATCCTGGTTGCCATCAGTTTTTACATTTTCTTTTTTTTTACTCAGGGAAAAAATATATTGCATCCTTGCTGTAAAAAAGCCCTGAGGTCATGTTTACATGTGGGATCCTATTTGTTATTGATCGAATTGATGAGAATGAGGCTAGTCTCTCTCTCAAACTCCTTCTGCTTCCCTTATTTTAGGGTCTCTGTGTCACATTGTTAAGTTTAATCTGTCATTTCACTGAAGTTTCCGACTGCATGGATATGAAATAAAAGACAAGCCATGATAACATTTGTGTAATTAAGAATGTTATTGTGTGCACGCCCGTTTGAGTTTTGATTGTGTAGGCAGCATATGTGAGTGTGACCACCTCAATGCCCTTCCTGTCTGGTCTTTGTGACTCTGCATGCCTTCCTTGACTCTCACATGGCTCTGAATGCTTGCTTTGAAATCTAATTCTGTGACAGCAAGGCCGCATCATTGTTCGTATGGGGGATGTGTTTTTTTTTCTCTGCGTCAAACAGGTGTTTCCTGGTCCACACGAACAAACACACAACCTTCAATCACCACATTTCTAATGAGAGTGCAGACTGAAAACATATCCGTGAAGTGTCATTGGTTAAACAGTCATTACATGTATACTGAGTAACACATCAAAGCAGTACACAAACAGAATGCTTGGATAAACAAGCAGATGAATGCGAGATACGGTGCAGTCATGCACAATATAGTCACTCATTACAAAGTTAACAAAAATTAAATATCAAGTGTGAAACTGAATTTAAGAAAAGTGACAGTCTTGACAAGCTTTGCACCTGGAAACCTGACACAGAAAATATATTGTGGAAAGTTTATGATTGAAGAAAAAAACAAATTTGAGAAAAATACAAAGATAATTCAAATTCCAGCTGTAACACCACTTACACAAATCAGTCTCTGTTCTCTGTTTTTCTCTCAATCTCTCTTACACAGATCCATATGCACACACACACACACACACACACACACACACACACACACACACTGTCTCTCTCTCCTCTCCCTTGCTGCCACCCAGTGAGTGCAGGCTCATTGTCTTATAACGTGACCTTTGCCTTGTGTTGAGAGGCTTTTATTCGAAGACAATAGGGCCCATATTGTAAACCATGCCAGTCAATGCGGTCCACACAGCTGCCATAAAATGGGTGCAAATTATCCAGGGTCCAAGTTGAGGCTTTGAGAACAGGCACTTGTGGCACGCGCGCATGTGTGTTGTCTTTGCTTGTGTGTTTTTGTCTGTACCATTTGTGTCTGTTAGATAGAGGCCATGTTTCCAAAATCAGCAGATGGACTTGCGCAATTAGACTCAGCCTTGTTCTGTGTACACATTGCACACAAACAGACACACGAAAACCCACGCATCCAATGCATACTCGGAAAAATATGCACAGGGCTGGATGTGACACAGATGTTTCTGAAGTTCCAGACCTGGGAGATGAGGATGGAGTTCTTTCTCTCTAATGGGGCTATATAATATATATTATTGAATTTCATCAAGATTAAGTAAGATTAGATAAACACATTTTTGTTTTCTTCATTGAATTACTAAAAATGCTAAAACAAGCAAAATTAAATCTAATTATTATTTGTAAATGGATCAAATGAGCAAATCATCAAATAATTAGGCATATTTTTTGTTTCGTTTTGCACGTATGAAGTGTTTTCGTCGAATGCAATGAATTACTCAGCATTATTCAGCATATATTTTCATACTGTGAGAAATTACAAATCTGCTTTTCTTTAACAGATAACGTATTGTAAATAATTGATAATGAATCATCATTAGTTGCAGTTCCATTCATCTATTAACAAAGAATAAAATGTTAAAAAATATGATAAAAGACTGCGTGACCATGTCTACACCATCTCTGCATTTATCCTCACCAGCCACGTATTGACCCGCAGTGACAGATAGGCTCAGAGGAAATGAGCTTGTGACTGAAAGGTCACGGTTTAAAATCTGTATGGGTACAGTAGCTGGAAAAATCCCAGCAGTTTAAATCCCTCAACAACTACCATCAGGGCTGCGACCTATGGGCATTAACCTTTAACTGTTTCGGTGGAGCAGCTCCGACTTCGGTAGTGTGAGACTGTGCGGCTGTGCTGAACGAGCTCCCAGGTGTGACTGAGTTAATGCGTGGATGTGGTCCACCCTTCTTTCCTGCTCAGCCATTGAGGCAAACATGAACGAGTTCTTTCCCAGTCAACGAGCCAGGCTAAATGAAGCGCATGACTTGATAGCTTACAAACGTGCTACATTTTCAGCCATTATTTCAGCTTTGATTGTTTACAGTTTCTTTGCTGATTTGGTGTATTCACACCTGACAGTCTGGAGAAATTCTGTTGGACTTAGTGTTTGCTGTCTGATATTTGCCGCTGTCTGGTGGCTCTGCATCCTGTTTACTGTGCTTAAAGTATCATTCTTTCCTTTATGCACTCTTTCATCCCTCCTAAGATCAAGCGAGTGCACCTGGGGAGCAAACACACACACACCTACAGAATAATCAAATACACATGCGGTTTTGACGTAAATGCACAAAGACCCACATGTATACCCCTCACAAGCACAAATACATTGCCACCTGAGTGGATTGGTACAACCCCCAGCAACACAGAAGTACACGCACACACACACACACTTGACAACAGGGAATAGCCCACAGAGATGCTCTCAGTCAACAACTTGGAAAAAAAAGGCAGCTATTTAAGGCCACCGTATTCCAGGAAGGATAAGCCGTCTTATTTGTGCGAAGAAACAAAACAAGTTATGGCAGTTACTATCACTGTTTCTTCCCTACTGTGTCTTCTCCTATTTGGGATGTTTTGCTTATGAGTCAGTGCTAATTGTATAAAGTAGACTATATTGAGAATGCAGATTTCCAACGGGCTTGGTATGATGATGAGCAGATGCACTCGCAGATGTTTTCCTTCCATGTGTGTGTTTACCAGTTCAATTATCCCTATCGTATACTGTAGAGATTTGTTGTTCTATTTGGATGCATCAGCATGGATTCCAACAAAAACCACGAGTTATTGTAACTCTGTTCGTGCAAGCAGACTTGTTTGATACCTTTGGGAGCGCGACAACGGTTAAACACACACACAGACATCTAAACCATAAAATATGCTTTATTTCACTCTAATGCGTTTTGAAAGCAACAGCTGGAAAAGACGCATTGGTCAGAGATTAAAATCTTACTGTTCTAGTTAATAGTTTAAAAGCAGACCTGTTGCTGCGTGCCAGTGTTTCACATTTCAAATCTACATATATATCCATTATCATAGAGGATTAAATGCTGTGAATGTGCTGTGTGTATTCAGTTATTGTAAAGAAAGTCGCAGACCTCACAAGGATCCAAATGTAATCCTCACATTCAGTTCATGTTTTAGGAACGTGGATCTGTCCAGAATGACTACAGTTATGAAAGGGAATCGATGCTGAAGACTTCTAGCTACAACCGGAATATAAGATCTGAGCAGCATAAGATTAATTTTTGATCATATATTTCTTACTGGCACAATAAAGCATTGATGAAACAAGTGAGAATAGTTTTGCAGACCCTGGGTTTCTTTTATTTGAACTTTGTAACTCTATAAAAATAACTTATTCTGTCAATTTGTACTTACTAATGTGTAATTTTTTTTAACACAAATGGGCATTACATTGTTATTACACATACTCAAATGTGTCGATTATATTGCAGCGATAACAAATAAAGCATATGTACATGTAGATTTGCATATTGCATGTGTTTCAACAATGCCGACTGAAAATAATAGACATTTATTTCAGACATTGTGAACCACCCACCAGCCTCATTGAATCATTCTATTTTAAATGCATCTGCTTGCTCTGGTTTGTTGATTGGAATATATCAGCACACCAGGGATATGAAACTGCAATAAGATCCAGACCTCTACCCTGCGTGATTTGAATATGAAATGATTAGATTATTGATTTTGGTTATTTGGGTCTCCCGCCCGAGGTGATATTGTGGCAGCGCAATCACCATAGCTGACATTTAGCACTGTGTTTACCTTTGCTGTCCCCATTGATTGCTTCAAAATCACCACCCATACATCCTGCTGGAGCTCATTGTATCATCAGTTTTATGCTATTTTGGAGAAGTGATGGATGCAGCTTATCAAAAATGCAACAGCTGTGGTTTGAGTCAGTGCAAAAAATATCCACGTCGCCCTGCAATCATGAAACACTGGTTGCATTTCATTGAATCGAATCTCATTGTAAAAATGGCAGATGCAATTCACGTGGGTGCAGGTTTACTCCAGAATAAGTCCTTAACATATGTTGATAACATGAAGGATTATTATAGCTTCCTCTGTGAAACTGATGAGGGTTAGGATTCAAACCATTTTGCCCTGCAAACTGAAAACTAAAGCTCAGCCTCAGTCCTGCAGAGAACAGTAATAAGTCTTGATTTTTATGTAATAATGTTCCAGGTAATGTTCTAGCACTGAATAACCACCACTGTGCTTCCTCAATCCCAGTAAACTTTGAAGAGAATCTCTTCCTCAGTTTAGATTTTTTTTGTTTCCAGGGAGAAGTGAAAATGTAATATCTAACAAAAGTGTTTGCTGACAAATACTCCCATATCAGTGTGGACATCTGTCATGAGACATTTTATACGCATCACGGCTCTGAGCAGCATTGCAGTCATAGTGACTCAAAAAGACTGTAATGTTTAATGTGTTCCGTGATATGTGAAGGGAGAAATTTCTATCTGTGTCCACCAGCGCATTTTCCTACACATAAGTCAAGGTGACAGTCTGCAAACGGATGTACTTTTTCTCTTAGGTAGATCTTTCTGTGCTTCCGATGCCATTTTCTCAGCAGTCAGACAATCCAACATTAAGTGCCTCCTTTTATATTTATACACCAGTGTTGGTGCTTATGCATTTTTAATTTATGAACAGCACTGTAAGCACCCCAGAAAGGCCTTTTTGAATAAATATTTCAAGACTCTGATATACACAGTTCATATCTGCTCTATAATGCAAGAGCAAAGGTTTGGTCCTAATGTCTTATGCAAAAATCACTTTTTTCCCCTCCTAACTGAATCAGTGGAAACCACAGAGTTTTGAAGTTTGCTGATTCTGAACAAATCTTTGAAATACTTGAATGCACGTGTTTCTGAAAGAGTATTGGGATCTAAAATTAGAGTAGCAGGAGTCTCATTATTTTGGTCCTACCAGTCTCTTTCATGTGAGCTTATGGTAGTTTAAAATGGAAAAAAGTGGGTGTAGAGCACCTGAGCATGATGAGAATATTAAATGTTCATAGAGCAACATGGCGAAGTGGATGGCAGAGGATAGAAAGGACATGCAAGCATGTGAGAAAGAAGAAAAAAAAGCATAGAGACAGAGTGCACGCAAAGAAGTAAACAAGGCTGGATGGAGGATAGCAGTCGGCCATGAAAATAAATGGATGGAGAGAACAGAATTGAAGAAAAGTAATTGACAAATGGATAATAAAGCTCAAATGTAAGATGAGGTTTTGAGCATTTTCTCTTGCTAACCAAGCCCAGCTCGTTCACGGGGGTTTAAATCTAGGTCACGAGAGTCGTTTGCTCCCTGTTTGTCTGCCTCCGCTTTAATGCAGCATCACTCACTGCTGAGGTGGCTGTTCTCTGTACTGTACAGGACAACTTTCTCCCTTTCCCTCTCTCTCTTCTTCACCCGCGAACACAATCACACGCATACACAAACTCTGCCGCGCGCTGCCTCTGGCTTTAAGGCATGCCTTTGATGGATCCGTTGTGACAGTACTGGGTTTAGAGCAGTGACAGGGAGTAGGAGAGAGAGACGGCAATGGGGGAGCAAAAAAAGGTAGTATGAAGGAGAAGACAGATGAATCAAAGGGAGGAAAACAACATCAGTGGTGCCGGAATCAGCATCACTGTGTCTGTAGTTGACATAATTGATTGTATCAGAGGAAGTTTTGTACACTATTAACTCCGCTCTTATGGGGGAACTCAGCTGTAATGCCATGCAGAATTGAATGGCTACATGCGCGTGTGTGCACAGGACTGTGTGCTTGTTATCTGGATATTTGCATGGGGCACAGCCATTTTTGGGGTATGGATTCATTTTTTGTTTGTTTTTTTCATTAGCTAAGCCTAAAAGTAGGCCAACCATAAACCGGACTTCTGCTCTATGCATTGAGTACTTTGATATATTTTGAGTGTTTTGAGTATTTCAGTGAACTAACCTAATTTGCTTGTATGAGGTGGGAGTCAAAATAGTATTCCTCATTATTCCACATTAATCTGTGGGTTGTATAAAGCAGATAAGTTATGAAATCAGTTTTCACTGATAATTGTGTTGATTCTGCGTATTCTTAGCATTGAATTAGCAAAACTCTAACTCATCTGCAAGCTAAAGTATTGCGTCAAGAGCGTAAATGATGAGTGAAAAAGCTATAAATTTTTTTTCTTGTAAATGAAAACTAACAGGCGCTAAAAGCTGTCGAGAACTGGGTAAACTGGCTCTTCATGACTAATCTGGTGAATCTCGACACCGCCAAGTGGGCTGTTTAATACTTCTCAGCATACGAGCTGCAGTTCCACATATGTGAGAATAGACTAGTTTGAAGGGGTTAGCAGTTCCCATACTCAGCGGTCATAATAGAGTGATCACTTACAGTGATGGCAAGCCCACAGATTGCCTGTAAATGATGGATATCGCCATTGTGATTTAACCCATTGGTTTGTGAAATCCTTTTCTGGAGCCTCAAGCTGAGCATTTTTTGCCATTGCGATGTTATTTTTTAAACCACATCTGGATCTGACTGGGAAGCCCAGGATGCTATGTGTCCAACTTATCCCAACCTAAACCCCCGATCTGTTCTACCCTATGTTTTTCTTACAAGGAAAGTGCTTCATGGTGCTCTGACGTCCCTTTTTTAAGGTTATGTGGACATGTGAACACTAACCATGTGACCTTAACTTGTCTGCTATTTTAGATGTGTGACAGTCATGGTGACAATGTAGGGTCAAGTGAATAAGACTCCAGTCATTTAGGCCTAGAGAGTGGTGAGCATCCAACTGACAACCACCAATCGTTCGGGAAAAATGAGTTTTCCCCGAATGGCTGAGAGTGGTGGCAAGAGGTTGATGGGAGTCACTGGGAAAACAATTGCTAAAGCCCTCCAGTCATACAGGCCTACAGATTGATCAGTGGCCCTCTGGAAACCACCTATTGCTAAGGAAAAATGTGTATTCCCCCCTACGGTAAGACGAAATCCTCCTTGTGACTGCTGAAATCGTGGTTTGAAAGGAAGTGATGGACTTGTCTATAAACACCATCCATCTGCAGACAGTATATGGGTAGATTTTATCTCATTGGAACATATCATGACCTAGCTATTTACTGTACAATTGTTACTCAATTATGAAACTTTAAATAGCTTTTACAGTAAGAGAAAATCTGTAAAGCGCATATCTCCCAGACACATTATAAACAAATCTTATACAGCCTGGGTGTGAAACTCTGAAACCAGAATCGCCTCGAGGGTTTTGGCAAAGACTAAAATCTGGCCAATGGGTGGCATTGGAAAATGTGAAGGATAGAGGATAAATTTAGTACTTTTAAATGTATTTTCATAAGTTTTATAACTTTTCCTGCTCATAAAGACCTTCCCCAATAGCTATTCTTATTACACCAAAGTAATTAAGTAATAAATAAATGATTAGATGACAGAAAAGTTTCTTTCACTATATTCAATAGAAATGTCTGTTTTGTACAGTGGGTAGTTAATGTGTAGTTAAACACTGTTAGACTGATGTAAAAGCGAGTTTCTTCAGTTCAGCCCACTTAACATCCAAATAGCTTGTATTTGACCCCCGATTAGAGCAGGGCGATATGGCCAAAAATATTTATCACAATATATATATTTGAAAATTTGCGATAGCGATATAACTGACGATATAATTGATGAGAGACAAAATACAACTCCACAACATTACTAGCGCAAAAAGACAACCTTCCATTTATTTTCACTTAAACAAGAAGCTGGTTATGTACATTAAAGCTTTATAAAAATGTAACAGTGCAAATGCAAATTCCTTGCTGAAAGTTTAACCAAAAGGCATTTCCAGTAGAAATGGGCTGACATATCCTGAGCATAACCATGTATAATATCCACTGAAGTTAAAAAGAGGTGCTTTGCAACATTAAACTGCAGTGTGCAGTACGCATTTTTCGGACCATAAGTTGCACAGGATTATAAGGCACATTAAGCGAAACAAAGCAGTCAGATAAATCAAACTTTATTAAACTCATTCTTCTTGCTTCCTCCACTTCTGTACCATTGATTCATTAATGTTGAATTCTCTGGCAGCTGCTCTATTCCCATGTTGCTGCAGTATATTAATGACTAACCTCGTATTGTGGATGGATTATCTCAGTTGTTCTCCTGACTGAAGTTTGGTCCGTTTACAGCATCCTGCCATGCGATTGCATTTGTCTCTAACCATAAGGAACCTTCATGTTAACTTTTATAAGTGGAAAAGTGTTAGTGTTCGTCCAGCTTCACTGTTTATGTTATGCTAACATAGCTGTGTCGCTAGCGATCACGTAGCACATCATTATATACCAGCTAGCCCAACTTCAGTAACCCTACAAACGTCACTGCTGTTTAGTTTCCTGTCTTCATTTATGTTGGAAGTGATAGCAGAGCTGTACGTTTGAATTTTTTCAGAAATCTCTCAGTCAGAACATGCTAGATCATGCTTAGGTAACTAGCGAAACTAGCGAGCTAACTTCCGCTAGCTTCCTGCTAACTTTTAACTCCGTTAAATGTAATAACTTTTGTTTTCATGGATGCCTGGAAGTTAAACTTTATAGTTACACCTGGTAAAGCAGCAATGCTGATCGTTTTATTAAAGATGAAAGAATTTAGACAGTTTTTAACTCTCAGTGATGCTGCAGTGTTCGTTTGACCTGAAGAATACAGAGTTTAGGACCCAGATTACTCCCAGATTTAAGAGCATCTTAGTCCGACAAATACGACAATAACAACGGCCGCTTGCATGTTCTGCAAAAAAAATGTGCTTTGTCGTGTATCTGACGGACAAACACCAAACCAGTTCCACATCACGGAAGTTGCATCATTTTTACAAACCAATTCTGGTTCATCTGTTTCACTCAACAATCGGCCATGTGCGTATGAAAACAAAGGCACTGCGCATGCGCGTTTTACTCCCATTCTATCGCGATATTTCATTTTCCTATTGTTGCCTAACATTATACCGGTATTACCGTGAAAGGTATAATATGGCCCAGCCCTACCCCGATGTAAGATGAGTTTGACATGTTCTCGAGAGTCTTTCCAAAAAGACTTTGTTGTAGCCAGGCTAGCTAGTTACCTTTCCCCCTGTAACATTATAGATAGTAACAGCATCAGTATCTGTCTCATAATAAATTAAATATTTTAAAGTGATTAAGCATGTCAAAAAAGTCTACTTTGTCTTAGCTAGCCTTAATTTGCTACTGTAATTGATTTGATTTAGCCTGCTTATTTTTCCATGGCATGATATTGTGTTTCTTTGAAATTCTTTGAAAAGCTGGTCTTAAAAAAGTGATTTTATTGTGTTATATTTAGTTTTCACCCATAGTTATTGTGTTTTGTCTTAAAAAAGTGATTTTATTGTGTTATATTTAGTTTTCACCCATAGTTATTGTGTTTTTTCTTTCAGAACTGGTGCTGTTTTATGTCTCTTTTCACATTTGACAGTTGAACTTTTTATATCACTATCTAGTGTCAGAGAGCTGTGTTTTATGAAACCCGAATCTTTTAGGGCAGAGTCTAAGGAGGAGAAAAAAGATAAATGCCTTATGTTATTAACTTGCTTTAATATTCTGCTCAAATCGCTATGATCGCTTTTGGCACTCCCTCTCTCTCACTGCCTCCTGCCATCCTCTCTGTCTCCATCCCTGTGTCACTCCCGCTTTATCCCATCTTTCTATCTCTATTTCTCTTAGCCATTTTCCTTTCCGACCTTCTTCACGAATCTCCTCCTCCATCTTCTTCCCTCCTCTTTAATCCTTCGTCTTTTTCCTCTCTCCACCCCTCCCCACTTCTCCACTTCTCCTCCTATCTCAATTCTTGCTTGCACGTCTCCACCTTAGCCCGTCTTGTCTCATGAGGGAGGGAGGACATATAGAGTTGATTAGATTGGAGCATTAGAAAGTTCAGAGCAAAGCAGAGCAGAACAGAGTGTGGTATCTAGCTGCCAGGCAGACAGAATCAAAACGCCTGTGCCTTACAGACGAGGTCATTGGTGGTGGATTTTCAGGCTGGTTTTGGTGCATCAGATTTCTGTGAGCGTTCTCAGAGCAGCCAGAGGCAGCCATGCGGAAACTGCAGTGGTCCGGTCAAAGCCAGAGACTCCCTAGACGCAATTTTCTGACGGGCATAGCATGTCTAACATGGATGGAGAGGATGAGGTGCTTAGCCCAAAGCTTTGAACTCTTATGAGTGAAAATAATTTGAAAAGAAAATGTAGCTTTTAAAAAATAAAAATGTACTTGTGGGAAAAATCTTGAATCTTCTTTGAACAGCAACAGAGGAAACTAGTCTGTCAGGGCGGCCCAGCCTTCTTTGCATGTTTTTTTCTCATGCAAAATATAAAGGTGGCTTGAATTAGCCATGATCTGCTCTGCCACAGGCCTTTATCCCTGATCATGACATGTTAAAACAGAGTAAATGTTGCAGTTAAATTAACAGACTTCCCTGCTGCTATAAAAAAAGAAAAAAAATGAGCAAAAAAAAAAAAAATCATACTAAACAGCTGTTGTTCAACTTCACTAAGGATGTCAAATTGAGACCACAGTGACCCATACTGATGTAGGGGTGACCTATACCTTTAAGGCGACGCTGAAGCACTCTGCAGCTCTTTGCTACTGACATACAAAGGATTTACAACTGGCACTGTATAAATTGCTAGCTAGGCCACTTGTCTTCGGGGCACTGGTGACAATTGTGCACATTCCTACAGTGAAGCTGCCCTTCATCCGAGTACTGACATGTGTGCACTCGACTGCATGTATGTACTGTGCATGCTAAAAACAAATGTCCAGTGGTATTAACCATACTGCATCTGGCTGCAGTGACCAAATGTATAGATTTAAAATAAGAGACATGAGCTGACATGACTGTTTGTCACATGTTAGTAGTGGCCAGATCTAAACTCAACGAGACACTGACTTAATTTTAATTGTGATTTTAATGTGGTGCGAGGGGGCTTGTATGTGAACTCCCCCTTTCTCTAAACATGCATACACATGCAACAGTAGGAATACATGTTGTGGTTGACACGTCAAGACATTCACATTATTGGGAGTTGACAGTATGTTTTTCCCGAGCCTCTGGTCACACTGAGGGGCCACTCGCTGCTAATCAGTATCTTAGGCTTCATCAGCACCAAGCAATTATGAGGGAGGACCTTCTATTCACAATCACTCATGCTGGTCTGTGTTTGAATGCGTGCGTGCCTGCTGCATGTGAATGTCTTTAGTCTGTTTGCACAGTGCATAATTGCTATGAGTGTGTATACACGCGCCTGTTGATTGAATGTGTGTGCTTGTTTCTTATGTCTCTCATTATAGGCCACAGGCCAGACTCCCACCAGGTTCTATCCTGATTAGTCATCTCTTCAGCTCCACACCGCCAAATTAGCTACCTAAATGTGTGTGTGTGTGTCTGTGTCTGTGTGTGCATGGTCACTCTAATCAAAATTCTCCCAGCCTGTCTACCTGTGCTCATGATAATTTGAAACACTACCTATACCGACTCACACTCTATCACCCACACAACCTTATTCCAACCCTTTCCATCACACGCACAGACACACACACGTAGAAATGGTCCATGGTGGTTACCCTAGCAAGCCAACTGGAGGTAATTTACCGTAGCTTGGCGGACACATGCCATTTTACTGAACATGGTGCATAGCCCCCTGAGCTTTGTTCCGCTCAGACTTCTCTCCAACAGAGCAAAGAATGAACAAATGAAGAAACTAAAAAGAGGAAAGAAAAGAACAGGTGAACAAAAACTAAGTGAAGAAAAAAGGAGAAAAAAACCACAAGATGTCCTCTTCCTCTGCTGTCATAGCACACCAAATATATGTATCTATAGATAGATAGATAGATAGATAAGTACAAGAAGAAAAACTCAGCAGGTTATGCATGCATTTACATTTCTCTCCTATTCTTTCTTTCTTTATTTTTGAACCATTTTCTTTCATTATAATTATGGTGAATGCAAAACTACAGGCAAAGATAGATTACAAAATACTGATTTTAGTACAGTATCTAAACGGGTATTCATTTGCTCTCTATGGTTTGTTTTTTTATAACTACTGCAATCCATCTGTTATCTGCTAGCCTAATATGATGCACATATACTCATACTTCAACACGGTATTCTTTAAGGCATGCTCACAGGATAAGTGCAACATGGACACATTTGAGACTCTGCCTGGAGGCTGAGGGAGTAGGGCATCTGGTCTCCTAGTGATAAGCATGTGTGTGTGTGAAAATGTGTGTATGAAGGCACGTGCATGTGCGTGTGACGCGTGTTGACAAGGTAGCCCAGTCCGGTCAGCATTCATTAGTGATAGAGAGAATCCCCGAATGAGGAGTGCTGTGACAGGCAGGACTCTCGTTAGGGAACTTAACACACACACACACACACACACACACACACACACACAGACACACTCAGTAGGGTCAGGCTGCCTTGTGCACAGAATCAGCCCAACATCAATTAGTTCATGGATGCATGCATTATAGACTGTGTGAGTGTGGCGGCTTTGGCGACAGCTATGTTAATGCCGACCCTGTAGGAAATGAAGATTCAGGGCAGAAAAACATGGGACATCGAGGCCACGTCACACATACATGTAAGACTAATGTGGAGAAGATTGTCTTATTGATACAGTAAATAATACAGTGTTGTTGAGACTGTTAACTGCATTAACGGTGCAGTTATAACATTATATATTTATTTTTTTCTTCAAGATGTTGGGAAAACTGCGGTGGCAAAATAGCCAAGGTTGAAAAATGTAGTGTGTGTTTATATTTGTAGCATAATTAGCAGGTGTCTGCTGAGCGGATATGACTAAGCAGAGATGGATAGAAACGGCAGGTACATCCAAAGACTTGGATCCAGTCTGATCTTGTTTCTTTGTTGATGTTTTGCTCAGTTTTATGCAGATGCTGTTTATCTTCTAGAGAGCATCTCCAGTGAGATAGAACTAGTTCAGGATTGGAAATATTGAGCTCATTAAAAAGAAAAAAAAGATTTGATTATTTTCATAATTTTAGCAGTGAGCAGGTTCAGGTGGGGCCTGTGATGTTTGCAAAACCTTATGTGCTCTGATGAATACAGAGTGTAAACGCTTCACATATGTCCTGATAATTAGCACCATTACTGTCTGTTTACTCATTATATATTAACCAATCAACACATTAGGATAATTAAAGGAAGCAGGTTAGGAAAACAGGGCAATGCTTTGGGCAATCATTATTGTCTATGCTCTTGTCAGACTTTGTAGAGGGAACAGTTTTTTTGTCATTATCTGAACATATGGGAGCATGCAGCCCTGTTGAATTATGAACATAACTTGACTGACACGCAGCCATTGTCTGTGTAGCCACCGTGTGCTTGGAGGAAATGAGAGGGTTAATTAACTGATGGGTGAGATGCTGGTGGAGCATACGGGGTGATGGAATAGCTTTTGAATTATGAAACAGCGGAATGCTGTGGCTGGTGGCGTCCGGCCATATGTCAGTGTATGCCTTCTCTGTCTAGCTGGGGACAGCTGGTCAGATTGCTCATGTTCAACTGAGTTAGGGGCCAATCAATCAAAATGGGGCAGTTTGTTAGGTCGTTTAAGTGGAGGAAAGAATAACACAGAGGAGTCTATTGTGAGTCTATCACTTTAGTGCCATTAGGGATTTGTCAAGAACTGTTAACAGATATGCAATCACACTCCAATGAAATCAGTTGCACCGCTTGGTATTTAGAAAGCTGAATAGGTTTGTAGATTAAAAATAAAAATTGAAGGATTTTTGTAAGTAGAAGGATTAAGTCGATTATAACAGACAGTTTTGAGAAATCAAAATTATTCAAACTTTGACTTTTCTTACTTAAATTAGTTGTTTTGCCACCTATTGTCAGCTGACCAATACATTTTATATACTTTTAAAATGATTTTTTTGTAGTAAACTAGAAATCACAAAAAAAACAACAACAGTTTCTTACAGTTAACAATTAGTTTCTTCTGAATGCAAAAGAAATTGAACAGTTTGTAGTTAAGTGCGTCTGTTAAGTTTTTACAGACTTATCAAAGGAAAACTTAAAGTCTCTGCCATTATCCAGAGCTAAAGAATTATGCTCCATAAAAGTAATCTGATTGGATAAAATGCTTGACTACTTTATGCTGGAATGCAAATTGAATTTTCTACAACTTTTCAGACTTCACTAAATTAGGTTTGGCTTGTGTTTTTATCATTAGTTTTAGTGAATTTTCAATTTAAAGGATTTATTTTGACATACAAAAAAGAACAGAACCAATAAAATGCCAGATGACTACACAGGCCTCATCGTCTGTGTGTTTCTGCAGTGTGCATGTGCCTCTGGGTGGCTGTCTGTCCCATTTGCAGGTCTGCGATGAGGCTTTTTGTCATTTCAGATGCTCTGAAGATACGTTATACATATGTTGTGTGATTCTGGTATAAAAAAGGGCCTGTGTGATTCTGGCATTTTCTATAAATTAAAAGGCTTTTGATAACATCAGTTATAAGAAATATCAAAGGCAGAGGATTGTGCCAAAGCAGATATTGCCTTCACAGCATGACATGATGGAAATAGCTGGCTATTGTCTCAGTCTCTGCTGGACAAAAATGATATGGTCACACTGATCAATAGTCTCTGTTACACATGATGTATCTCCCATGGCTGTGGCTGTCTGCTTTGCTCCATCTGTCCCCGGCTGTTGCATATTTCTCCAGCCCCTCTCGCTCCCACTTACAAACTTGATGTGCTTGTTTTTCCGGAGCTGAGTATGAGTTCCCTTGAGAACGGTGAACATTTAGGCACAAAGATGGCTTTTGCTACCTTAGAACTACTCCCCTGATGAAATTGATGTTTGTTTGAAAAGGATGATTGTGTGAAGATTTTATTATCCTTTATGTCATGCACACTTTAAACTTGACATACACACATAATTCTGCAAATTAAATGTAAATGTTGCAGCTTTTCCTATTTAAAACGTGAATTTTGCAGCGCAAAAAAACAAAGAGAGCCACTGAGTTGAGATAAGAGTGAGTGGGCGGTGAGCAAGTGATTGAACAGTGCTGGTCTTTTTAATCTGCTCAGAAAAAAGACGGAGAAACGATGCTTACCAGTCTGTCACTGCTATAACTTATCTCAGAGACCATCCCTGTATTAATTGTTTGTTGCTGATGGACCATGAAATGAACAATTAGGTTGGGACATCAATACATTTCACACTTTGATGCTGATGTGTAATACTAAGTGAAGTGAATCCTAATAAAAGCATCATTATGCAAACATTAAGCACCATTGTATTATTTTACTATTTCTTTTAGACAAGGTCTGCATATAACATTAGTCTTGCATTTTCCAGGCAGATTTGTGTTGTGTATGGATTAATCGGGATATGGTTTGTTGCCATGTGAAATATGGATTTGCACAAATTATTCTGTTCTTGTTGTGTTTAACACACTATCATGGCTTTTTTTTAGCTTAAAAATGTGATTTTAATTCCTTTAGAATCTTTTAAAGCAGATGAGATATTTAGTATGACCTAATGAAGAATATATTAATTTGCAGATCTTAAAAATAATCACAAATTGGACAGAAGTTTTTAACTCCCTAAGCTATTTAATTTAATTGAATTCAATTCAGTCTAATTATACAGCACCAAATCACAACAACAGTTGCCGCAAGCCACTTTCCATTGTAATAAAATAATAAAGAGAAAATCCCAACAATCATATGACCCTGTATGAGCAAACGCTTTGGAGACAGTGGGAAGGAAAAACTCAATTTTATAAGGAAGAAATTGGTTTGCAGAACAAGGCTCATCTCTGTGACCAGTTGGGGGTGAGGGGAGGATGACAGGACAAAGACATGCCGTGGAAGAGAGACAGAGATTAATAATAAAAAACTATACAATAAATGTTATCAAAGTGTTTTTATACATTCATAATCCATAATCTTGTAGTTTTATGTGCTTGTAGGTCCTCTCTGTGTGTCTGCAGAATATCATTTACTTACCTAGCAGGCAAATCCACTTAAAATTGGTCTTCTTTGACTTTTTTTTTTAATTTTCTGAAAATATGATTGAGGTACAAGTGTTGGTCATTTAGTCCTCTCTTTCTTTCTCTCATTATTGTTTAAGGAAATGATTTTTGTTATTTTGAAGTTTGTTAAAATGTCCATCCACTATAAATCAGTTAAATGTTTTGAGGAAAATCTGCTTCTTTGCTGGATAAACTTTGTCAGTTGTTGTTTACTTGTTTATTTGTTGTTAGAAAGAAAAAAAAATAAGAAAAAGATCATATTTTGGAATAGTTAGTAAATCTGTGTATTGCGGCCTACATAAAGCATCCTAATGTGTATACGTATGGCAAACCAAGTGAGCAGATTCTCTCTGTGTATCAATTCCCAGGTCTGTATGGTGACAGGAAGACTGAGCTGTGACATATAAACAGCTCGCCACAAGACCGTCTGGGCTCAGCAGGAAGTACCTCCATATCTACTTCCAGGTCATCCTCAGACGTCATGTGGACCAGATGCCTGCTCTTGATCTCAACCTTCTTTTCCCCCATAGCCATTGGTAAGGGACACACTACTCATTGCACTGCCCTAACCAAAAAAGGAGAAAAAAAAACTACATTTAATTTGTTAATTGAAATGTGTTGTATTGCTCAATTATTACTATTGCTACATTAAAGATTTTCAGTCAAATATCTATGTGACTAAAGTCCATTTGGCAAAAGCAAGAAAAACGTTTTGGTCATAAAACAGCTGTTGATTATTTTAAGCTATAGTCTGTGTTTTTAATAACTGTATTGATAAGAGCAATAGGTAATGTTAGTTAATTTTATAACAGTCACAATTGTCTGCTAAAATAAAGGCTTATTGCTGGACTTCTTTCAAAAAACAAATAGCATTTGTTGCAAAGAGCTGTTACTCAGCAGGCACAAAAAGCAAGGATACAAATGAGTCTTGAAACAACACAGATGGGATAAAGGAGGCCGACACACAGCGGATAAACAGACAAACCAACAAAGGGATGCACAAGACTACCAGTGGCGTGTCTAGAAAATTTTTGTTGGGGGGGCCAGGTAGGGGCACAGATTTGGAGAAGGGTGGCAGATTTAATTGGCAGATAATGTTTAAAAAAAAAATTCTACCAACCCTTAACCATAATTCAATAATCCTATAAACCTAATAACCAAATGCACTTTTAACTCTTATTAGAATGAGATTTTAACCAATACGGTGCAAAGTTTTTAGATACTGCGTTGATAAAGTACAAGAGATACAATCAGTGCTTTGTCAGTGCTTACTCAGCATTCAAGGACATCAATATTTGCATAGTATTTTTACTGACATATAGTGCACATATGTTTTGGGCAAAAACATTTTTGAAAATTAAAATACGAACATTTGTAACAAACAATTGACAAATTAGCCAATGCCAATGCAAAACTTTATCTGCCTGTTAAAAAAAGAAGATAATCTTCTCACAAACTGGTGTTTGATTTTGAAACAGGAAAAAAGTGGGGAAACAACTGAAAAGACTAACATTTGAATAAAACCTGAAAGCAAGTAAATACTTTCTATGCTGCCTTATGGTAAACTTTGGTAATATTGATCAAGAACAACACTGGCTGATGATAAAATACAGTCAGCTGGCATGGTGACACTGCCAGTATTAACCTGCAGGGCTGGACTGGGACAAAAAAATTGGGCATTTTTACTACAGACCGACCCACCAGGTATTAAAGCCATAAAGCCTTTGAATGAAAACAAATGCTGTTGTGACAGTGATGTACAGTCTTGTTGGTATATGTATGATTTCTATACATTTTACGTCAGATAAAAACTTTGGTTGTAAGATTTAGATAATTATTTAATAAAAACTAGGTATTTTAAATGAGAATAAGAAAGAAAAGTATTTCTTTGTGCCCACCTTTCCCTGTTAATGCCCTACCTGGCCCCCTGGCAAAACTTTGCTAGACCCGCCCCTGCACAGTTACCAGCTGTCAGCTACATAAAAAAGGATCCTGGTGTTATTTATCTCTCAGAAACAGTTCATAACTTCCCTTCAACTCATTCATGTCACCTAAAAGGTAAACCTGTTTCTCCATCACCTGTTCAGCTCTGATGATTCAGTAAGGACATCTCCTGGTTTCATCTTCATGTTTCCCTCTCACCACATATCTAAACAGACATCATGACCAGCAGCTTTACAGCTGTGGCTCCAGCAAACATCAGCTGATACTAGAAATTAATATTAAATAAATTCTAACAACAGCTGATCAAGCTTAAACGTGCTGCTGTTGTTTAGCGCAATATCCGCTGGTTTCCTCTTTCTGGCGCAAAGTGGGCGATAAACAAACAAGAGAGAAAAGCCGATCAGCTGATCATTGATCAGTTTCATGATTGAAGTAGCAACAGGAGAGGGAGGGGGAGAGAATGAGAGAAGAAGAGGCAGCTGTGCAGCATAAAGACAGAATAAATCCAGCTTTGTGTCTTTTTTCCATTCTAGCTAAAGTCCGGGACAAACTGCGTCTCTTCTCAGCTCAATACGAAACGCGTAATATTTTCTCTGAATGAGGGACCATTCCATTTTTTTAAGGAGCCGTTGGCAACTCTACTAACCTTATGAATAAAATAAAGTTCACAATCAGTAACATCATAGCACCCACCCAGCTGTATAAAAACTCAGTCAAACTGGCTAGAACGCAGTATGAGTTATTGCAACTGACAGTAAAAAGTCAGCAACATGAAAATAAACTCCACCTAAACTTGGTTTATATCTGACCCAGATAGACTGCAGGTCATAACTTCTTACCTGAAGTTCAGTTCACCTGACACTCGGACTGGTGGCTGCTTCGGGTCTCTCCTCCTGCCTCCCCTTCCCTCATCCACCTGTTGCCTCTGTGGAAGCCCCGTCATAGCCACCACCAAACAACGGAGTTATTTCTACACATCGACCTGCATCTGGCCAATCCACCACCTCTCATTGTTCATGCCATTACAAAAAAAATAAAAAAATAAGTCACTGGGGATATGCCCGGTATGCCCGATGGCCAGTCCAGCTATGTTAACCTGCAACCAAATCTGCAGCTCCATACAGCAATGTTACGACTTAGATTATATCTTATAACTCATAACTCTTATGTTAGCTCCCCACAGCAGCAAACTGTCTGAAATATTCCACAGCTGCAATAATTCTTTAAGTGTTATTTTTTTCCTTGGTATTCTAATTTCACCGAAGTTTACTAAACTCAACAAACTTGATATTACTTACCGGGACATTTATTCTGTCCTCATTTTCTTTCACCGAAAAATTGTTTCCTGCAGTGCCGTCTTTCGTGCTTGGCTCTCCTACCTTTGCTAACGTGATGCGCATAGCGCAGAAGCGATGCTGCATTCACTTACACTCGGATATCTGAGCGTCACCGTGAAAACATAATCGGACATTTGATATTTGATTGAATTTTATTGTTTTGCCTTTGGGGTGGCACCTGGGGTGGCCAGTCTGGTTTGGGGGGTGGCCTGTGCCCCCCCAGGCCACCCCGCTGGACACGCCATTGAAGACTACATACAGCATGGGCTGATTACAAAGCAAGGTGGCAACTGTTCAATTCAAGTTTACTTATAAAGCACCACATGACAGCAAGAGATGGCTCAAGGCACTTTATATTATAAGGTAAAGACCTTGCAGTATTCATGAGAGAACCTTAACAATCAAAGGACCCCATATGAGCAATTAGTTTGCAATGGTGGGAATGAGAAACTCCCTCTTAACTGGAAGAAACCTCCAGCAGAACCGTGCTATAAGCTTATCAAAAATGAACGTGATGAGTAGAGTAGAAAGAGCGTAGGTCTCCCCAATCCAAACTGGGAGTTAGTTTGACAGGAGAGGGACCTGATAGCTGAAGGCTCTGCCTCCCATTCTACTTTTAAAATGTCTAGGAACCAGAAGTAAGCACCGTCTGAGAGTGAAGCACTCTGTTAGGATAATATGATACTATGAGTCTTTAACATATGATGGGGTCTGATTATTCGAGAGTTTGTGTGTGAGGAGAAAGATTTTAAATTCAGTTCTGGATTTAACAGGGAGCAAATGAAGAGATGCTAATACAGAGGAAACGTGGTCTCTCTGTCTATTCCCTGACACCTGATAATAATGAATTAAGATTGTCCAGACTTGAAATAATGAATGCATGAAAAATAGACAAGTAAAGATATATAAAACAAGAGTGAAACTAATCAGGATAGCGCAGACAATCATAAAGGAGTGAAGAGGCAAAGGCACAGGAGACACACAAGAAAAAGCAATTACCAAAATAAGACAGTAAGTGGAAACCAGTAGGACAAATGTGTAAACACATAGACCAGACAGAGATGGGCAAGATGGGGAGACAATGAGGACACCATGAAAATATGAGCATAAGAAAGAATAACAATAAAACCAAAAATAAGAATCAAAACTCAGGGCACCATTTTATTGCACACACAGAAATTTTTCACACGTACAAAATGTTCAGTGCAGATGCAGTCCAGTAGGTCAACTTTATATTTCCTCCTTTCCTACATGACTATAGGTTTAAAAGACTCTGAGAGGGAGCTCTGGCCCATTTGAACTCGGTCCTATTAATAGCTCCTGTCACTCACATTGTGTAACTTTGTAACATGCACTCACGCACAAACACTCATATGTATCCACATTTTAAATAGATGTAGGTCTCTACAGCAAGTGATTCCTGGACCACACACACAAACACACCATCAAGCATGTACTTGCACCAACGTTGCCAGAAATCCCACCTAAACACTAATGGATGCAATTAAAAGGCACACAGGGAGTGCTTATAGTCAGGCATATAAACACCAAGGGCTTGGTTTTGCAGGAAGAGATGAGTTTCAGTTAAATATATTTGCATCGATGTCTAAAGAATGAGTTGATGTATGCAAAGTATGTTCCTTTTGCTTTGTGAGGAAACCTGTACAGCTGAAACAAGGACACCAGCTTGAGGGCACACAACAGCAACCACTCAGTCTTCTCCACAGACCCATATTATTTTAGGATTGTTCAAACAAAAAGACATTTAAACGTGAATCTGGGAATTATTTTGGTTGTTTTTTTTTGTTTGTTTGTTTTTTGGATTTTTTTTTTTTGGCAGGGTTTTACGGGTTTTTTATACGCTCTATTGGGTGGAGGTGACTGACTGAAGAACATCCAGTTTATTTCCTTTAAGGAACTTGTGTGTGAAGCATTTGCACTGTGAAGCTCTGTCTAATCAGTTTTGCAGAATTTGGCTTATTCTGAGCAGAGGGTCTAGGCCTGTACACTTCAGAATTCACCCTGCTACTTCTATAAGCTATCACACTATCAGTAAACAGTAGTGACCCAATTCCACTGGCAGTCATACATGCTCATGCCTAACCCTCCACCATATTTGACAGATGATGCAGTATGCTTCGAATCATTAGCTGCAACATCATCAACATCTGCAAAAAGCAACTGCTGTTGCAACTAGAGACTGAGGTACAACACATTGAGTGACCTACAACACAAAGACGTCAGGTCTGAGGGGGAATGTCATCATCCCCACTCTCCAAGACTGGGCACCAAGTCCTGAAAACAACTGGTAGATTAAATGCAAGGGCAGCTGACCTGAAACAGAAGACCATGGCTAAGCTGGGAACCTATAACTCTATAAGATTAACAACAGCCACAAGGAGCGGTATCTTCCATGGAGAAAAAGACTTGTGGCCAAGATCAAGGCAGAACAAAGGGACGTTAGCCAACTATCTGCAGGAAGGAGTGATGAAGTGTGATGGCTTCTGGTATACCTTTTAAAGCAATTAGCTTGAACAGTTATACCAGAAGCTGGGAGAATAAACCAAGTGTTCTCCACTGAACCATCCAAGTTATACTCTTGTGCTTCACAGGTAAAGGTGTGGCTGGTTGGGATTAGCTGAGTATGAATTATTGGCAGTCCGCGGCAGTGTCATCATTTATGTCATCTCCATTTAGGTAACCAATCTGTGTCTGTCGGTCTTCTGGGTTCACTAGTCACCATCCAAGAAAAATAAACAGCACCAGACTCTGGCATGATCCACACCTACTGGCTCAAGGATTTACTTCATTTTGTGAGCCCCTGGAAGCACAAATTAACCAGTTGCTAATGGATGAGGTGTACCCGGAATGGCTAACCGGAGGCTGAAAAGGCCTGATCGCCATGGAACCCCAGAAGAGTACACTAAGCGGAAAGAAGGAGGCTGAGGACTAGTGAGTGTCAGAAACACTATCCAGGAAAGAAAGAACAAAGATCCATTAGCACACAGACAGATGGCCACAACTGATCATGTGCTTAGTAAATACCTCAGGCAGCAGAAACCCAAGAAAGAAGAGGCATAAGAAGAGGAAGCATCATGGATGGACACGCTACTGCATGCCATGGTCTCACTGGCAGGTAGAAGAAGGGTGTGATATTAAAAAATCCTAAATGGCTAGACAAAGCTGGACTGAAAGACAGCATGGAGGCACTAATTGTGGCAGCACAGACACAAGCTCCAAGCGCAAGATTGATGGAGGCTGGGGTCTACCACACCAGGCAAGATCCCAGGTGCAGGCTGTGCAAAGATGCCCCGAGATAATCCAGCACATAACAGGGTGTGAGATGCTAGCAGGCAGGACATACATGGGACCCCATAACCAAGCGGCTGACATAGTATACAGGAACATCTGTGCCAAATATGGCTGGAGGTTACTGAGGTCAAAATGGGATACACCCCCTGGTGGTTGACAATGATCAAGCTAAGATATAGATATATATAGATAGATATATGAATATATCTATATATATATTGATAAAACAATGAGGGTACTGCTAGCCTTAACCTTTAGAATATCTTATGCACTTAAAATAAGTTGTTTTCCCTGTAACTCAAAGCACCCCACATTTAAGACATCAGCATTGGCCAAAAGCTTTGGCAATTCAAGTGAGAGATCACCTTTTAAATCTCTCTCCTCTTTCCTTTCACCCATTCCTTCTTTCCATCTATCCACCTCTTTCGCCACTCTCTTGTTCTTGGCCCAAATGTAAAAATCAATATCCTTTTGTTTCAGCCCCCCGAGGCAATAAGAGTATCTGAATAAGACTGTCCATACTGTCTGTTGCTGCCAAGTTTCTGTCACCACTTACACAACTAATGACAGACACATTAACATAGACTTGCCAGCTCACACATTATTACATGTAGTCAAAGACAGACAGCTAAATATGTGCGCATAGTGTGTGTGTGGGAGTGAATGCATGTGTATCAGGTGACAGAAATATGTGTAGAGGGTCCTTTGGAGATGGGTTAAGCACAGCAGCTTTATAGGTGAGGCAGCTGATATAATAAGATAAATTAAAATGTGACAGACGAGACAGGATGGCATGTACGAGTCAGTTCATTTACTCCTGCTTACAAAGGCAGAGTGGCTTTTAATGGGAATACAGATAGACCCCTCATTTGAATAGTGTGTGTGTGAGTTTGTGTCATAATGCTTGCTTCATACCCAAAGGGGACCCTGTAAGGCAACACTGTAAGACATCTGATCCAATGCTAGTCTAGACAGCTGCCTTACGATGCTGTTTATTGATCCCCGCATGCTCCAATTAACCCTCACTTCAGAATTTATATTCATGCTCACAGAGTCATGATGCAGCCATTGAAAAACTAATAAACTGACACTTACTTTCACACAGTAATGACCCAGTGCACTAAGACCCCCTGCTTACACAGACAAAACTGCATGATGCCCTGTTAAATCCTCAGCTACTTTGGAGACACACATCCTGTCTGAATGTGTGCTTAAGGTCTAATCATAGCCTGCAGTGGTATACATACGTGTGTGTGCATGTGTCTGTTCATTAGAGAAGACATTTTCAGTAAATGCCACTTATATATCAGTCTTATCTCTAAGCTACCTCCTGCCATTATCAATGTTTTTCCCTCAGGTACCAACACCACACTGATATTGGCTGGCTGTGAATTTCCACCTCTACATTCCATCACTCCGAGCATTTGTATGCATGAGTGTGTGTGTGTGTGTGTGTGTGTGTGTGTGTGTGTGTGTGTGTGTGTGTGTGTGTGCGTGTGCTTCCGTGCTTGTGTGTCTGTGATGTGGTGAAGGGCAGTATTAAGTTGAGCCCGGGCACAGTGTCATTGAGCTCATTCAGATTCTTTGCTGCATTTGTGTAACCATGACGCTTCTCTAACCAATGAGAGAGCCAAGGGAGGGTGGACGGGGTTACTATGGTTACCATGACAGGGAGCGTTGCCTCACTTTACACAGATGTTGTATGTCTGTGTCTTTTTAATTGCTTTTGTGTCCGTACATTCATGTGTGTATACATGTGCTTGTTTCTCTGCTTTTAAGAAATGATTTGACAGGATATGTTCTTCCAAAAAGAGCGCTGGGTCTGGCAAGCTTCCACATTAGTTTTGTGTAGATTTAATAAATGTTATTAGTTTATTCAAGTGGGAAATGCATAATATGTATATTGCACCCTGTATAGCAAAAATTCTCAGATGGTCTAGATGGGCAGTGCTATATATATATGTGTGTGTGTGTGTGTGTGTGTGTGTGTGTGTGTGTGTGTGTGTGTGTGTGTGTGTGTGTGTGTGTGTGTGTGTGTGTAATAAAATCTGCATTATTATTATGGAAAGGTTAGGTGGATTCAGACATGGGCAATACAATTGAGCACCTCAGAAGAATAATCCATGCGACACTAACACCCAGAACCACACCATTATTGTCACTGCACTTCTATGTAATAGCTTCAGTCACATGGAGGTATGTATAAGGTGTTTTGGCAGGACATGAAAATAAAGAATGAGAGAAAGGGGAGAAAAGTCCAAATGCTTATGAGCAAGGAGAAAACTTTTTTTAAACTATTTGTGTGGCATTGGGGGGCTGGCTGGCGGGGACTAACTGGAATCCACAGGAAGCAAGGATTAAAATAAAAGAAGTGATGGAATCGCGATAACAAGAAGAATCCAAAATCATGACACTGTTAAGAATACTTTTGATGAGAAGAGTTTGCCTTTCTTCTGATTTTTGCTCATTTTGTTTTTAGATGAAAGGGAGTTGTGTGGCACAAAAGCGTCCGCCAGTGAAGTAAAAAAAATATCAGGAATGTTCAGTAACTTCAGACTCATTGAAATTAATGACATGTTCCCTATTACAGTACAGTCGTAGTGGATGTTTGCATCACATTTGCAACTTGTGAGAATAATTAGGCATTGCCATCTTTGAATATTATCTGCAGCACTAAATATCTGTTGAAATTGCCAGGCAATTACTCTCTATCTAGAATGATGTCCAATACTGCTAACTGCAAAGCACTAATTACCAAGTCAGTTCACTCGCGACAGTGGACGTGCCCTTATAAGAAGTCTTTTGTTATGCTATTGTTTTCATATAGTCTGAATAATTACGTCTATATGACAAGGGTACAAATGCAATTTCAGTTGAACACAGCCTATTCTTGAATAATTCAGGCCTTGCAGTCCAAGTAAATTAAAGATGGCTCTACCAAAACGTCTGGAGTATTTCACCAAACAAAGACTTAATATCAATACATATGTCTTTCTGTCCAGTTTATGGCCGTGCCCCCATCCCCATGGCAGTAGTCCGCAGGGAGCTGTCCTGTGAGTCCTACCCCATTGAGTTACGCTGCCCAGGCACAGATGTCATCATGATTGAAAGTGCCAACTACGGCCGCACTGATGACAAGATCTGCGACTCGGACCCCGTCCAGATGGAAAACACGCGGTGCTACCTGCCTGATGCATACAAGATCATGTCACTCAGGTCAGTTTGTATGTACGTGTTTGAGTGAATGTGTGATGTGTCATTTTCTAAGAACTGTAAAACCAAAACTGACAACCACAGTGAACATAATTAATTCTTTGTGTTGCTTTGTTAATTAAGTTTGTCCCATGGTATCCTTTTGGTGCGTGTTGAAGGCTGACTCATGGCACAAAGACAGAGCCAAGACAGGAACAGTCTGAATTGCTTTACTTACTCTAAACCCCAGAGATCCTATCTTTAGTAGGTGTATTGATCCTCATTAAGTACAGTGGTATGAAAAAGTCTTTGCCCCCTTCCTGATTTTCGATTTTTTATATGTTTGTCACACTTAAATGTTTCAGATCATCAGATCAACAAATGTAAATATTACACAAAGATAGGGATGGGTATCGTTTAGGTTTTATCCGATACCGGTGCCAAACCGGTACTTTTGAAACGGTGCCGGTGCTTAAACGGTGCTCAAACCGGTGCTCAAACCGGTGCTTAAAGAATGGAGAACACAAAATTGGTCTGAAAACCTCTCATGTTCAGCTGTTTTTTTTTGTAAAAAGATAACAATGTTAGCCTTTTCTGCAGCTATAGGGCATATATGGTATCACTCTTGGCTGGAAGCAGTGCTTAAACAATGGAAAAAACACAAACTTTGTCCAAAAACCTCTCATGTTTAACTGTTTTCCACTTATTCTTTGGTCATTTTAGCCTTTTTGGCCAGGTTGAAGGGAGTATCTGCCATCAAACAAGAAGGCAGCCGCATGTAACTACGACGGTGTTTGCTAGTTCACCTTACATGCATTAATGTAATAACGTGGTTAGCCTACTCAACGTAAATTACACACGAACAACATTAAGCTACTCACGCAGAGAAGAACGGCTGCTGCTGCCATCATCATCCGTCATCATTTCTGCTACACTGGCAGGGCTAGGGGCCAGCACTCTCCTCTTCGGGTTCTTGGGGGATGTTGCTAACTCCAGGTCCGATAACAGGCAACCCACCCGCAGTAGATGTGCTCGATGTGAGGTCTCGCAGCAAGCTATCAAATACGGCGCATTTCTCGGCTTTAAAAACCCCCCGCTATGCGTCGCCAGGTGTTTCATCGGATTTGAGGTGTTACCTCCTTTGACAGTATCACAGTATCAGCTTAAAGCACTTGTTGCAGGCTGCTGAGTTTGCATATTTTGCTGTGAAGTACAGCCAGACTTTTGACCGCTTTGCCTTGGGCATTTTTAATCTGTAGCTCTGCTCTAAAAGAACGTACATACCTGGACCCGCCTACTATCCTCGGAAACGTAAAATGATTGGCTAGAATTCAAAGTGTATGTCATCTCAGGAAAAAAAAGCACCGAAATAAAGCACCAAAATGTGCGCTGCTTTTCGGTCTGGTTACTACCGTTTATGTCAGAACCGGTACCCATCCCTACACAAAGATAACAAAAGTAAACACAAAATGCAGTTTTTAAATCAAGGGCTTTATCATTAGGGGTATGGCCCTGTGTGAAAACTTGATTGCCCCCACCTTGTTAAATCATGAATAAACTGTGATTAACCATGTCTTTTACAACGCTAAGTTTCCCTCCCACTTTAAGGCCTGATTACTGCCTGTAATCACTTAAACAGAACCTGTCTGACAAACTGAAGCAGACTGAGAAATGCAGCACAACATGTCACAATTGAAAGAGATGAGAAACAAAGTCACTGACATCTATCAATCTGGAAAGGGTTACCAAGCAATTTTGAAGGCTTTGGGACTCCAGCAAACCACAGTGAGAGCCATTATCCACAAATGGCGAAAATATGGAACAGTGGTTCCCAGGAGTCGCTGGTCAACCAAAAAGACCCCCAAAGCGCAGCGACGACTCATCCAAGAGGTCACAAAAGGTCAGAGTTTATTATTCAACAATAAGAAAGTTACTGGGAAAAATACCCCCCATTGGAGAGTTCAAGGAGAAAACAGTCACACAAAGACTTGTCTCACATTTGCCAGAAAAAATCTTAATGATCCCCAAGACATCTTTGAAAATACTCTGTGGACTGAAGAGAGAAACGCGGAACTTTTTTGGGAGGTTTGAGTCCCGTTACATGTGGCATAAAACTAACACAGCATGTCAGAAAAGGAAGTTCGCACCAACAGTAGGGCTCCCACAAACGATTATCTTGATAGTCGACTAGTCACCGATTATTTTTGCGATTAGTCGACTAATCAGATCGTGCATCCATTGGACGTAAAATGTACAGCTTATCGCACCAGCCTGCATCTGCTCTTGTATAACTATCATTAGCTTACAGCTTGAAGTGTTTAAGGTATGTGCTAACTAAAAATAAAGCTAAGATGATAGTTTATTAAATTTTAATGAAATTTGCAGATTGTTTCAGTGAAGTTTAATAAACTCCTTGCTATCTAAAATATAACGGGACACCGGAGTATATTCTCGAGTATCTCACACTTCTGATAATCAGTTGTCTGCTTGACGTTTATTCAGCTGTGTAAAAACTATAACTTTAATCTCAGCCAAACCGATTTACTCAGGAACAAATAAAATACTAAAAAAAGCCAAACAATAACATTTTTAAGTTATCTAAGTGACTTATATATGTTTAACCTGAGTAGCGAAAGACGGCGGTGGGTTTGAAAACGATTTGCCGGGAGTCCGGTGTTCTCACGGGCTCTAGTGAGCCTTGCCCCCGGCTAGCTATCGAGCTGGTGGGTAACAGACGTCTCCGAAAACGTCGAAGCGCTTTTGAAAATATGTGGTGTCTTGATAAACTGAGCAGATATTTGAGGTTTACACAGTTACATTCTCGCTTGAAAATATGTTAAACGTTTATTTTGTGACCCAGAAAGAATAATAAGAGTAATATTAAAACTAACTAGCTCCTGCCGTTATTGGAAACTGAGCTGGGCTGCGCTATGAATTCTGGGACAGAGCTACTTCTTCTTCAGGGATTAACGGCAGCTGGCATCCTTGTACATGCAGTGCTGCCATCTTCTGTTTCAGTCCGTTATTACACTCTTAAATCCTACTACTTATTCCTGCGTCTTTTGGGATCTTACAAAGCTTCAAACGACGCGTCGACTATTAAATCAGTCGTCGACGATTTTGATAGTCGACGTAATCGTGATTAGTCGACTAATCGTGGCAGCCCTAACCAACAGTAAAATATGGTGGTGGTAGTGCGGACCTGGAAGATTTGTTGCAGTTAATGGAAGCATGAATTCTGCTTCTACCAAAACATCCTGAAGGAGAATGTCCGGCAATCTGCTGTTGACCTCAAGCTTAAGCGCACTTGGGTTCTGCAGCAGGAAAATGATCCACCACACCATGCTCGAAATCCCCCCTTGTGTTTTTTTTCCCACAATACACTATATATACATCAAGTTCTGAATTAACTATGAATTTACCCACTTTCAAGAAGTTTACACCAAACAACAGAGGCATAAAATGACAGAACTGCTAAACTGTAATGGGGGAAAAGGACAATTGTGACGGATTATTTATAGAAACCAGTGTAGTCTTATCAGACAATGGAAGTGACTCAGGTGACACTTCTCCTGCACATCTCTCTGGTGTGCCTGCCTCCTCCTCTGAGGGTGCTGAAAGGAACACAGCAATCTCAGCGTCTGCGCCATGGAAAATTATCATTGAACAATAGGCTGTAATATATGGATCGTTTAAAAAAAACATTATAATGATATATTATGCCATACAGCATTTTGGGCAGGGATAGCTCAGTAGGTAGAGTGGTGGCCCCATGATCGGAAGGTCGGGGGTTCGATTCCCCTGAACAGCTACCCTGAGGTACCCCTGAGCAAGGTACCGTCCCTACACACTGCTCCCCGGGCGCCCAATGGCTGCCCACTGCTTCACTGAGTGAATGGGTTAAATGCAGAGAGGGATTTTCCCCACGGGGACCAATAAAGTACACACACACACTTTTATTTTATGTCATAATACATGGAGCTCACAAATTAAGGCTTCAGCAAATTTTCTTTACTTTGTAAATTTTAACAACTGATTTTTCCACTTTTTCTGTGTTTGTGAAAAATACAATACTTTATATTTGGGCTGCAAAATAATAATAATAGATTTTCATATCTCCTTTCCTCACTTGAGTCTATACTTAACACGAGTGAGTGCTGTTTTAGTTAACATCTAACATGTTCAGGTACTTTGCTCTGATTATCCTAACATTTATTTGGTGAGTAGCAGAATAGAAAAGAGAACCCAGCTTGTGATTTATTTTACCGGAAATGGTTTTTAATGCTGTTGTGGTCTCTGCACTTTACATATATTTTGTATTTGGCAGGTAGTTAGTTAAAGCTAGTTGGCAAATGATAGCATGACAAAAATAGCAATAAAGGGAAAGCACCGTGCTCTGTAATGAGAATGTCTGGCTATAAATAATTCATTAATGTCACCATTAGTATCTGGATTTTCCAGGTCCTGCGTTAATCTCACTTTCAGTTCTCTTTCTTGCTGTCCTATTATTTTCTCTCATCTTTTTTCCATCTCAATATTGCTGTCATCTTTCCCCGTCCGTCTCCCTGCTCTGTTTCTCTATCAAACCACCTGTCTGTGTCATGTGGTGGTGCTCTCATTGCGACTGCTTTGGCCTAGCTTGGTCTCTCTTCTCGCTCTGGCAGCTGAAGCTTGTGTGGCCACTTTCCTACAGCCCTTTCCATCCATAATTTATACGGAAGCGCGCTCACACACACATGGCTTCTACCACACACAGCATACACTGCCCAGGGGCTACACCAGACTTTAAGCTCCAATTAGCAGAGCCAGAGGCCATACTTAATCTTGAGGGATTCTCTGTGGAGGTGACTCAGACCGGAAACAACTGTTTATCACATATATTTGTGGTGAACGGTTTGCGAGTTCCAAGATGCCGCGAGTCAGCCTTTGTGTCTACGTGCACAATACTCTGCAAAGCTCGGATATGCTCTTGCATACAGTGTGTCCATGTTTGGCATAAATGCTGACAGTGAATCTTTTAATGTGTGCTCATGTGCTCATGCACATGTTCGTTGTGTGTGTTTTTGCATGTTAACGGGCATTGAAGGCTTTAATTTCGAGTTTGACCGGGGATGTGTGTATGTATATACTTTCAACTCTTCCCCATACTCTCACATCCATTTTCTTCAGTCTGTTTCAGCCTGTCTTGTTTCCACTCTCTCATTGCCTCTATGTCTGTATCGTCTCTGGCTTTCAAGCTCTGCTCAACTGGCTGATAAAATCAGAGCATGTTCCGCCTGCCCAGTGTTTCCTCAGTATCACATTCTCTCTTTGTTTTCCTCTCCACCACTCTCCAAGGCCAATGAGTGTGTATGTATGAGTGTGTGTATGTGTTTGTGAATGTGTGCATGTGTGTGTGTGTGTGCTAATGTTTGTGTGCGTGGATGTGTGCGCCTATACCACATAATTGGTCTTGATATCAAAGCCTCATATCTCCAGAGGGTCTCACAAGGCTTCTCAGGCAACCTAGAAAGGACCTGATACCGCTGCATTTCCCAGATTATCTCCCCATTGGGATACACTGGGTTGAAGGGGAAACGAAGCCGTGGCCATGAAAGTTACGCTTAATCTGTTTTAGTGATACAGTGGCCTCAGTTCAGTGACTCACTCTGTTTTATCAGGGTTTGAACAGAGGCACCTTTATTTGAAAACGACTACTGAAAATCCTTTGTTTTAAGGTCTCTGCAGCTTAATTATTTCTTTTTTTAGGTTTTACCTTTGATATTAAATTAAGGCATTGTGAGTATAATTCAATTTTTCATTCTTTGTTAGACTCACCCCACTGGCACTGCACTTCATACTTATTTTCCTAAATGTCAGGATGAATTTCACAGTACCAGTTAGTGCTAGGGTGTGGCTGGGTTGCATGCATATGTGTCACAAGTGACTTATATGAGGAGACATTTGATGGTTGAGTGTGCAGTTCTACACCGGGAGAGAGCTGCGAGCCAAAATGCCGAAGTGCCTTCAGGGATAGTGATTTATTCACATAAAAATGACTTGATGAGTTCTCTGGAGATGCTACAGAATTGGACCAAGTACCTTTCAGCACATTCTCTCAGATTTTCCCTCTTAATCTCACACACATGCATTCGCGCACTTGAGGCTGCAAGTGTCGATAGTGTGAAGAATGTGTGGACGTTACACACGGCCACACAAACTCTGTTTTGTTGCCTCTGCCACAGCTATCGTGATAGAAAATTACTTCTGGACTTCAAACAGGCTTTCCCTCGATACCTCCATACCACCTTTCCCACCTTGTCACCTTGTTGGCCCTTCAGCCTTTTTTTCCCGCTCTCACCTCTCTTTTTCTCGATTGCTCTCGTTTTCTCTCCCTTTCCATGCCTATTGAAGACGCCTCTCAACACAAAGGGAAGGCACTTTGACAAGAGAGACAAGGGTGGGGAGTTGTTCTCCCTTCTCCTCTGTTCCCCGTCTCTTTTGGATGTGTTAAATAACAACATGCTTCATTTATTATTCTCCCATCTGTCACCCTCTTGATATCTCAATTTTTGTCACTCCATTCTTGGTATTTTTTTTCTACTCTCTCCTCATTCCTCAAATTGCTTCCCACCCCCTGTTTCCCACCCTCACTGTCACTCTTCCTTTCTCACTTACCATCTGTTTTAGCTTTCATTGGCTTTCCTGTTTTTCCATTTGCTTTTTTCTTTCCTCAACTCTGGGGAGAGATGAGGTTGAGGCTAAAATGCAAAGCCTTATAGGTTACATGTTTCCTGTCTTTTATAGTGAATTCTATATTTTGTCCCTGTTTTGAACCAGGATGCTAGGGGTTGACGGCCAGAGTGACAACCCAGGTCTCCAGATGAATCCTTCAGTGTGTCCCCAAAGATTCTAGGTGCACTATGGCTGTAAAAACACATATTAACACCACCACTGCGTACTAACATGCAGATGAAGGCACGCACATGCATATGTGAAAGCACGTGGCAGCTGTTAAATGCATACTCACACTCTCTCTTGCCCACACACATACTGCGCTCAGAAAGAAATAGAGAGTTTCTTCTTAGTTCTTAAGCCTGCTCAACTTCTCCTTCTCTTTAGAACTGCATCTAAGCCTTCAAAGCTCCAGGCTAGTAGTGTAGCATGTGAATGTATTTGTGTGCATATGTACTGAATATGTGGTTGTGTGTGAACATGTCTGAGTGTGTTCATCTTTAGCTGTATGCATTTGCATACGAGTCCGTATGTGTTATTGAGCATGCACTAGCAAGCTTGAACTACACACGTGGGAGACTCTAAAGCAGCCTCTGAAGTTCTTTTCCTTTGACTCTCTGAATTATAGAAAACCACTTGAATCGCAGACTGCAGTCTAGTGTTAGCTGTGTGCTGCAGTCTCAGACTCTCTAACCAGCAAACTATGCCATGCAGTCTGGCACTTTTTTCCAGGCATACCTGCACGTCATGTTACTTCTCCATTTGAATATAATCCATCTCTGTAAAAGCTGAAGGATAAGAAGAGAGAGCTGGAACAGATAGTGACAGAGGGGCAGATAAATAAATGCTCCAAACATTACATTAATCTAAAGCCCAGTGATTCCAACTCCAAAAACAATATGCTAAATTGAAGTTTTTCACCACAGAAACTGAGACTGTGACTGTGTTTCTTCTCTGGGTGTGAGATTTCTTGCAGAGGTGGACTCACCAGGATATTAACAATTATATCTTGTTATGATATCTATCTCTGACTTGCTCTGTCTCAATCTGTTCACTCTTCTTCTCTCCTCCCTCCATTAACTGTACCCTGCTTCCCACTGAATGAGGTCATATCTGGAAATGTCCTACTTAATGTGTATGTGTGTGTGTGCATGTTGGTGTATGAAAGTGTCTGTGCTTGTGCTACCACCCTAACATAGTCGCCACGGCTACAGGAGATGCCCTGCGGCACCCTGGGGGCCCAACTGTCACCCTTGCTCAGTGTGGTAATTAGGACCCACACACATACGTACGCACACGCAAACACAGATAGACGAATAGGAAAAGTCGTACTTAAAGACTGACTGATTCTGGCACACTGAAACACTGACAGAAACTTTCCCTCAGATATGTGACAGGAATGAACACACGGGGTCTTTTATAATCTTAACAATGATCTTGTTCTTTCTATTGTTCTTTATATATTCCTCTCCGTCTACCCACGCAAATATACTTTCACCCAAACTGACAACTGTTCTCTTTTCCCAAAACCTCTGTATTTCCACATGTCAAAGTCTCCACCATCTGACCCTGTTCTCCTTTCACCATAGCTCTGCTAACCTTCGTTATCATGCTTCACTGAGCACCAAAGCTGCATGGCTGCCTGAGAACGGCCTGAGACACCACACGCTTTCTCTTTTTCTCTCTTCCACACATGCACACAAAGTCTGACACATCCAGAGAGTAGCACGGCACGTGAATCAGTGCCTCAGACATGCTGGCGTGCTGTAGACATTGACTGACTACCTGACTGACTCGATACTTTGACGCTGACAGTGAAGCACAAATCCAAACCAGGACACAACGAACAGCCCTCGTCTCCCCTGCACAAGCACAGCATCCCATATTTTTTTATGAGGTGAGGCTGACTAAATTATACTAGTCAGTTACTTGATGTAGCATTGCTCGGTCGTCTTGATGGTGATGGTGTCTTGCACGCTCCTCTGCGTCTCACCAATCAAGAAGACAGCACATCTGTCTGAAACACGCTCATCTTTTAGCTTTTAGGAGGATTTGGGGTTCGTGTAAGCAGGTGGTTTGGATTAAAATGTGTTGGAGTTGGAGGTGTCACATTTAAATTTAGAGAGATGCAAGGTTGGGAGAGACATAGGGATATCAGCTAAGGAATGTTACTAGGTGGAATCAGGAGAAAGACTCTCCGAGTGTGTCCTGGAATCGGACGACGTGGAAGTTGCCATGGCTACCGGTGGAAGAGGAAAGGAGAGACGGTGGAGCTCAAAAACTATACTTGGCAGGCAGCCTGCTCAGAAGCTAGAAGGGTAAAAGGGTTTGTTTGCCTCTGTTTATGATAAGACATACATTGTCATCATTACTATTATTATTAAACAGTCTTTTAGTTGTAATAATCATTAGTTATCCACACACATAACATATATCATACACTCCCAAACTAGGCCACTTCTAAACAATGAATTAACATGCATTACACATTCGGTCTCGTTCCACTTGGAATTATACTCATTTCTTTTTTTCTGACATATAAGAAATGGAAAAAAAACTAATATATGACATCTCTACCTGCCATACTGAAATCTGATAGTGTTGTCATCGTTTATTAAATCATATATTATCTTAACAATGTCACAGGCATTATGCAGACTCAGAAATGTGTGTGCCATTTGTCATTTGCATACAAATGGCTCTCTGTATGAGAGCAAGCTTACAACTACTGTAGCTAATTTTTAAAGAATGTTTTATCTGTTCACAGAAGTGTGTCAGTGGTTGATTTTGCTGACTTGAATGCAGGTTGTTGAATTGCACTGAGAATCTAAATTGTATTTAATGTTCAAGCACACTTTACATCCAGAATTAAAACAGGATGTTGAACAGAAGGCTCACTCTGCAGCACTTTTTATTGAATCTATGGCTCAGTCTTTCAGCTTTTCTCCTTTCGATGTAACAGATCTGTAGAGCTTTAAAGCAATTGAATGCTAATAAGACTGCAAGTTCTGAAAAACTGGATCTAGATTTTCTCAAGTTAGCTACGGATATTATAGCAGAACTATTATCCATCCATGCATCCATTTAGTTCAGGGTTTCGTGTATTAGAGCCTGTGCAGCTAGAACAGGGGTACACCCTAGGCAGGTTGCCAGGGTATTGCAGGCCTATAGCAGAAATACAGAAAATATTAACTACTAAGTTTTAAAAAACAGCACAGCACAATAACCACAGCTATTTAAGAGGTAAATTACATTATTGAGGCAATGAACTGCGGAACATACAACATTTCTGCTTTTCTTCATTTGCTGAAGGCTTTTGACATAGTTGACTATGCCACTTTGGTGGATAAACTATATAATAATGACTTTTCTGGGAATGCTGTCAGTTGTTTTTAAAATTACTTGTCAGATAGAACACAGTAGGCCCACTTTGCTGGATCTTCTTCCTCTTTTCTTCCCGTATCAAAGAGGTGTGTCCCAGGGGTCGATGTTAGGACCACTGCTCTTCTTGATCTTTGTGATACTTAGCAAATGCTGCATTTATTTTTTATGCAAACAACACAGTTATCTGCTTTCATTCTCCATAAGTGGTACAAAAAACTCAAATTTGCAAATCCAAGTGCATGCTGTTTTTAAATGGCAGAGTTAATATCTAATCTTCCTAAGATCATAACTGCTCAAGGGGCGTAAATTAAAACGGTACTAAGTGAGCTGAAATTTAAATTAGGTTTAATTTTTAGGAACAAAACCTGTTTCTAAGATAAGAAGAGGTTTATCTGGTGGAAGTATATAATATTATGTGTAAATAAAGTCTATAATACTTAAAATTAGATTATCATTTTTTATCAGGATACATTTCATATTATATCTTATTGTGCATGGATGAGAATGACAGGTAAACGAGCCGGTGCTTTGCATTTACAGGAGCTACACACATACAGCATACAGTAATAACAACATCCCATATTATACTGTGCATTGAATATTGTAAAGTTAAAAATATCACATGACACAGATATAGGAGAAAACAGGAGAGAGTGGCATCCTCCAACCAAATATTAATAATGTAGCACATTTCAAAGTTTTTTCCCAGTAGGGAAAACAACGTAATTTTACCTGTGGCTTGTTTGACAGGCTGTTCGAGAGCTGACAGAAACACATTCGGGGACTGCCGAGGAATGTTTGTGTCTATGTGTGTGGGAGAGAGACAAAGAGAGAGGCAGATCTGTCATTTCTTCATAAGTGTGGTGTGGTGGGGCTGGCAGAGGATGTGCTGCATCTGCTTCACGATACCCCATGGTACACATGTGCTCAGGCTTGCACTAACACATATATAGGCACCTTCTTTTGCTCCCTTACCTCTGTCACTCACAACACTAGCATCATTTTTCAATTATATATTAAATCACATTTCCTGTGCACCCCTCCACACGTCCTGCCTTTTGTGTTTGTCCTTTTAGGCATCCTTTCCCATCACTCCATTTGTCCATCTCCAAACAGGCCTGTGTATGTGTGTATAATCACATCAGGGAGCTAATAAAGTAGAAATGAGGCCAGTAGAAGAGGAATCTCATATGTGATGTGTGAGGGGGGCAGAGTGAGTGGTCAGCCTAACAGGTTTTTATCCTGTTGTGAGATATAGTGAATGGGCTCTATCTGCTGTCAAATGGGTTTTCCTGAACTCGCACAGGAGATGAAGAGCACTCTGAAATCATCTTCTGGGCTCCCCCCCCTTACTTTCACAAACACAAGAATGCTCAACTCACACTGGTTAATTTTTGCTACTTTGTAGATTTCAGTTGAATTTCTTTATATTTTAAAAGCTCACAAAATGTATGTGATTTATTGCAACAGTAACCAGTGTTACAAATCATAGCAATAGATAAATTTGATGGGGTATTTAAGAACAAAATGCCGCTTCCTTTGCAACAGGAACTGGACCATTCTTGGTAGATTTCTATATTTTTGTCTATATTTTTGTGTTGAGCCATATCAGACTCTTCTATCATTGAATCCACTAACTGCCTGATTCTGGGTTTGTGTAGCTGTCCAGCTGTCAAAAAAGGAAAAAAAAAAAAAGAAATCCAGTCTTTCTGGAAGTTACGTCACAGTGTGGGTGAACAAGCTGACAAAAATAAAATGGTGACATTATGCAGACCACGAGTCCGTGTTGCATGCTTCAAGCTTTGCACAGCACTCCTAGGCAGATCTACCAGGAGATGTCTCAGTATTCTAAACCATCAGTGCCTCTGCAGGTGTGAAAAGAAAGAAGGAAAGATGCTCAATAATGCAGTTATGAAACATGTTGCAAAATCCTCCAAGAATATGTAAATATAAACAATTGGAAATTAACATAACTTATAGTTCTCGTTATTTAATAGTTTTTTCTGTATTATATAATAGTTTTAGTGTCATCACTGAGAGTTCAAGTTGTGTCTATAGTTGCATTAGGGACAAATGGATGCTACAAAAAGGCCGTATTAAAGTTTCTGAAATAGAGCCTGCTCCTTAAAAAGGTACTGCACCCAGTCACACCCTGTGCTGTAAACAACTGTGATGAAACACAGTACTGGTGGTAACGGCGATATTTTTACCAATTTTATTAAATTTTGCATTTAATGGGTCGAAATTACATTAACACACCATCTCCTGTTTTAAATCCCTGAACCTTGCAAGGCCAATGCTGACACAGAATCATCCATTTGAGACTTATCTATGTCCAACCTCCCTGAGCCACCACTTTTGAGTGGTATTCATTTTCAATATGTGATGATAGAGAGAAGAGTTTATGTCATATTTTGCTAACTCACATAAATGTTTTATTCTTGGCACTTAATTGTCCTTTTGAGAGCTTAAGATACACCACCTTACTGTATTATTTTCTTTGAGAAAATTGTATGGCTTTGAAGTGGCTGCAAATGAGCACTTTTCCACGATGGCAACACAGCTGCAAACAAATGTTACATTAACACTTAGACATCCACTGTGAGAGCTCCAGCTTTTGGCATTATGTGTGCCTTAGCCAGAGGCATGAAGGGATACATGAGTCTTATCATCTTACTGATCTCTTAAACCTGAAATGGTCCCTCAGAAACACATTACCTGTAACATGTCGTCATTATTTGCGAATGTTTGGCTCTTTCCAATATTCTCTTCCTTGTAATAATCCTAATCCTTGTACCTGACCATTTTCAGAGGAATGGGTGCTTTACTGGTTAAGCCACATAACACTGACCTATGAATTATTCAAGCATAAAAAGGCACCTAACTCAAACGACTAACCAGGGTTGTCTACGCATAACAAACGAGTTAGCAAAGAAGCAGTTTTAAATGGTATATATTGTCACTTTGTCACTAATATTAGTGGTGACCAGAAACTTATTTGCATTTCTTTAACTGAGTCTAAGAAAAGGGCATAAAATAAGATTTTTAAACTAACAAGGTGATTCCCAAAGAGCTTTTAGCTGAAAAACTGGCATATCTCAGCATGATGTGCAGCCTTTAAAAAAATGAGGAATTTGAACAAGTGGAGAACAAAAAAAAAAAGAGAAAACATCCTTAAGACACAGGGAAAATAATGACTGTTCACTGAAGGGTCTTCAGAAATAGTCTCAGTGGAAGTGACGCGGTCAAAAAGAAAAGACGCTTAAACAAGAAATGGACGAAAATGAGTAGCAACAGGTTTTGTGGAGAGCAGAATCTAAATATGAAATTTCTGGTTCATATCATCAATATGTATGGAGAAGATCAAGTAGTGTCTACAGCCATCTGTAAAAGAAGATGGAGTCTTTCTCGTGGTTTGGAGTTGTATTTCGGCCATTGGTGTTGGGGATCTTGTCAAAGCTGATTGAATCATGAATGCAGATATGAAATACAATCTGGAAAGCAACTGATTGGCAACAACTTCATTTTTCAGCATCACAATGATCCCAAACACACTTCCAATGCAGTAAAAGCATACCTGGATAGAAAAACACACAGTGGAACAGTCGGATTGGCTTTCCCAGAACATTACTGAAGCAGCGAAGAATCATCTTGACAGAGAATGAAACGAAAGGCAGCCAACATCCCAATATGAGCTCGGAAGGTCCTTCAAGGAACCTGGAAAACGAATGCTAAAGAAATTACAAGAACGCTTGTCAAAGAAATTTCAGGCTGTGTTGAATAATAAAGGCGGTCGTACAAAGTATTAACTTTCAAGACTGTTGGAATAGTAGAAAGTCAGTTTCTATTTCCCATTTTCCTAGAAAAACATAAAGAAATGAGTAGTTTCTATACATGTATGTCTATATTAGTCCAGTTCAAGTATCTTCAAGTTCATTTAATTGTTTTTTTAAGCTCAGTGGTTTTTTTGGGGTTTTTTTTAGATTAATGATATTCAGAACGTTTGTGTGTGTTAAGCATGTTCACAAACAGTTGTAGATGACTCACAGAGTGCTCTGGAGTGGTTTCACTGTATTCGAACACTGATTCCAGAGGACTTTGGAGAAGCTTTATGCGTCACTCACTCTCAGACACTTCTTTCAACTCACAAGGATTAGTTCCCAGCTCTCTCTTGTTCTGTAATTATATAGCTCTTCAACACATCTGCATTCTAGCACACGCACACACTCACACACGCACAAACGCGCACACACTCGCAGACAAACACTCAAATATTTATTCCATTTTGCATCTGCTCACAGACATACATGCGCCTGCACATATGCATAAACATACCCCACACACGCTCCAACAGGCAGCGTCAGCCTCATCAAATCATCAGTCAGTTATATGAGGGATAGAGACAGAGATGGAGTGAAGGGAGGTCTGCCAAACAAAGTGAAAAACATCAGAGACAAGAACAACAGCAGCACCCACTGCAGCATAGCAGCTTTCTCTTTCCCTGCCTGCCACAGCTCGGCTTTGTTAGTGAATAGTTTGTTCGTGTGCATGTGTGTGTTGCACGTTGCAAGGAAGAAAGCCAGCGGGCCAGGCGGTATCCAGGCCACTGCCTTGTTTTGATGTGGTCATGCTAATTTAAAAAAGGAGCTTTTCTGCCAACTCTAAGAAAAACACAGAGAAAAAAATATATAGAGCCATTTTGGTGTTTGGGAAAAAAATAAATTCTAAAGGTGCGCGTGTGTGTGTGCGCATGTTCTGCATCTCCTCCATTAATCATGGGTCACAATGCAGAGAGGACAGGAATTGTAAATTTTTGCTGATGTTCTCGTGTTTTGTTAGGCTTCTGGATAAACATGTTGGCAGTGAGGAAATGAGAGTAATGTTGACAAATAAAGAATGAGATGGAGGTACTGAGAACATAAGGGAGTCTTTTTTGGACCTGACTCAGACTACTGGCTCAGACAGAACGGTGACGTCAGCAGAGGCTTTACTAAGGATGGAGGGATCGAGAGAGAAACAGGGGGAGGCTGGAGATGACGCCCTGAGGGAGGCGGGGATGAGAAAAGTATTAAGCAGGGAGAGAGGAGAGAAAAAGAGAGAACGGCAGCAGCAATAAGCGGCCTACCACATATATCTGGGTGTGACTTAGGAAACTGCAGCTAAGTGGGTTTAAGACAGATAAACAGACGGAAAAAACAGCCAGTTGGAATGAGAGACAAAGAAGGAGGAACGGTGAGGAATAATTCCTAGGCGGGAAGGATGAGGACAAAGGCTGAAAAAAGAAATTGGTTTATTATCTTGGCTTAGAGAGTGTGGGGAGGAAGAAAAAAGGTAGTGCAGACAGAAATAGACAGAGAAAGAAGGAGTGATAGCAGAGAGATATAGCTCGCAAGAGAAGATTATGCCAAATCTTTGCTCGATAGCTTTTATTTAAGATAATAGTCCATAACCTTCAGTGCTCATGATTCAGCCATGAGAGCCCTGAGCCATTTTTTTTTTACCTGAAGCAGAAATATATTGACAATTACCTATACCCATGGCTACTGCAAAGCCTAACATGTCTCTCAGTTTTTCCTTAAACTCATTTTTATCTGTTGTTTTCTTCAGCCCGTGTTCCCTGGATCAGGCATACATGATTTAATGTAATTTATTACACTATATAGTGTAATAAATTACATATATATATTGATTTCAGTTGTTAGTTTTAACAATATGTACAAGAAACAGAAAAAAAAACTTGTTCGATTTTAATGTTTTCACTATTATGTGTTTTCTATAATATTTGTGTCTCATATTATGGTTTACTCATGAAAGTGGCACCTTTTTTGCACTTTTTGGCACAAAATAATTCTACAGGTGATCAAAGGTGATGTCACTTCCATGTGTAAATCATCGTGTGAGATATGGAAATCTTACAGGACTTAGACATGGAACATAAACATTTATGGGAATATTTTACTCCTTTTTTTTCAGACGGGTTGTCACTTCAGTGAATCGGAGAGTTCAAAGTGCCGCAGCCCACGATAACACATGCAAACACTCGAAACATAACATAACTAAAAAAACATTCATCAAGTTGACATCTCTAGCACCGCAAATATTTCCAGACACGAGCTCTAAGTTGCCCAGGTGATAAGAAGATAGATGCGTTTTGTGACTTTTTGAAGCTATTAAAGTTGGCTATTCATTTGTGCTTTCAGCAAATAAGCTTAAATTCACAGCAATTCCTGGCTGGCTCCATCTCTTTTCTTATATTGAGCTTTCTCAGCCACTGTGTCTCTTCAGTGTGAAGACATCATAACTAGCGGCTAGTTGTTGGTTTTTTTTTTTAACTTTAGAAAGTTATGTGAGGTCGTTAAAGGGAGTTTTGTGCTCTGATTCACCAGTGAGTGCCAGCCATTCGTGACCTTTGGTGGGTGCTGTGAGCAAAGTTGTGGCACTGTGTCAGTTTTGTGTCCCCTGCCCCCCCCCCCTCAGCCCACAGCTCGCACTGATGACAGGTGACCGATGATGAAGGTACCAGGGCAAGAAATTAAAAAGCACAGAGGCGAGAAAAAAGAGAGGAGGGAGAGAAGATGGGTGGGTATTGTTAGATTATGACAGACTTCACAACACAAAGACTTTGAAACCATCACAAATTCCAATAAACCCTCACGTGATCTGAGACACGCTGGTCAGCGAGAGACGCCGAGCTAAAAAAATTAAGGCAGTTAGTTCTTTCTAGGCTACATTAGTTCTCTGTGTTACATGTGAATATTGAACTAATAATAAAATTAGCTCCTATGAATATTTCATTATGCAAATTGTTGAATGGTATTGTAGGAAAAGTGACTTGGGGGGTTCTGTAGGCTCATTAAAAATATCTCAATGGGAGAATCTGAATGTTTTGAATGTAAATGTCTTCTGTATGACAGGTGTGCACAGAGGGAAAGAGAAGTTGTGCTAATTAATATGAAAGCATTTTAAAAATAGCTTTTTCTCATTTGTCTGTTGTTGCTATTCTTGTATAAGAAATATGTTTCAGTCGTGTGCTTTTGTAGCTCGTTTAAACTTGGAAGATAAAGATAAAGTGTGTGTTTTATGTTATTACATGCATGCATCATCATAACATATGCACCAGCAAATCTTTTGTGGTTGTGACGAGCAGCTTTGAAATGTTCAGTGAAACTGACACGTAAATGTCATGTATGTATTTTCACAGGTGCTCTTATACACACCTGTAAGCAGAAACCCTAAAAGACACACAGGGTATATACTACATCGTGTGCTGCCTTGCATAACCTGTGTTAATAAGAGTGAGTAATACTTACTTTTTGTGTGTCAGAGGAGAGGGCCCCCTGGTAATTAGAATTAATTATCTAAAGTCTGGGGCAAAATAATCTTAAAGGTAGAGATTATTGCCATCAGTGCTTCACACACTCGTGCAGGTACACACAGACACCCACATACATTCAACGCAGAAGTGTCCTTGTGCCACAGCACTTCTGTATCCATTGTGGGCCACATTTGTGTACAAGTGAACTCGGTGAATCCATTACTGTTATGTTCACTTCAGGTACCGGGTAAGGCCGTATCATCTGCTCTAGTGTCAACATGAAGGGTCCTTAAGCACAGAAGACTCTCGAGTGTCAGGATGACTCGGCGGATAAAATAGATCTCGCTCTACATTATATCACATGATATCAGGATATGCGTTTTGTGGCGTAGCGTGCTTGGGCTCCAGCTGAAAAAAAAAATGATGCAACTCCAGTACAACAGCCCTCCAATAAATCCCGGCTCCTCGATGGCTGTGGTGTTCCGTTTTTGTTTTAAACCTTTTAGAGAAGGCTGATTCAGCTGCGCGATCATTTTGGAAAATGTAGTTTGTGGTGCCGCTGAATCGTATCATGTTACAGGTCTTTCAATTGATTTGTGGATGTTTTCAACTGACGCTATCCATCTATCCCATCTATCTATGTAGATGCAACAACCGTACGCAGTGTGCTGTGGTGGCCGGCCCCGACGTCTTTCCCGATCCCTGCCCCGGCACATACAAATACCTCGAAGTCCAGTATGAGTGTGTTCCTTACAGTAAGTACCCTCTCGCTCTCTCTCTTTTTTTAAATAGTTCACTACTCTTCAGTATATGAATAAATTGCAGTTTTTGTTATGCCAGGCAGCAGCATTCACAGCAAAAACTTCAGCAGCTTGATCCCACAGTAACTTTACGTGGAAGTTATAATTTTATGCCTCTCCCCCCCTGCGGGAAAGTCAAAGGTAGCAAGGATGAGAAACAAGGGCAGTCTCAGATGATTACAGATGGTGATGTGACCTTTGACCAGGTGGTAAGAGACTGAGAGGGGAAATTCACTAGAGTGAAACAGTCGTGTGGCTTTTTAAAAATCTTTTCCACTAGAATGTGGGTTACAGCTCGCTTCAGAACAAATGCATAAGGGATCAGCGTGATGACTTAGTGGATTAGATTTTTTTTTTTGTCCTTAATGTTTATTTTTCAGTACATTCCAGCAAAGTTAGAATGCAGCTGGTTGTGTCTGTTTAATGAAAAAGTTAAATCTCGTGCGAATACCAGCCCCTCAGTCATTTCCCCATCACAACAGGCATCTACAGGTACTTTGTTCAGGCTGCAGTTGCATATGTGAAACCCACAAAACCAGACAGAAGTAAGGTGAAGCATAAAAGATGAAAAGGGAATGCATCAAAATGACATTGCACCTCCAATGAAATGAGAAGAGGTATGTTAATCGTTAAGTAAAAATTTCAGGTGAACAAAGTAACGATGCCAAAATATTATTTTATCAGCAAACGCCGCTTGATATTTTCAAACATTGCTGTCAGGTTGGATTGGAGATTAATTTTAATTGTTTTCTTCTTCATATTACCTGACTTTACAAGCCATGTCTGGCTTGTAAAGCTATAAACATGACTGTGGTAGAACAGTTCTAAGCAATACAGTCAAGAGGACATACAGAGTTGGAACTGAAAAGCTTATTTCTGCATTCTTTGTATCAAAAAGTCAATTTCCAAAGAGATGTAAAGAAGTTTAATTTTGCCCTCATAACCCACACATGCTTTATGCAAAAGCCCTCCTAAAGTAAGAAATAACAGATGCACTTTAGATTTGTCTACGGCCTTGGCACCGCAGTCCATACAGACGGCCAAGGTGATCTCCCACACTGAAGCATTCAATTATGTCTGGCTAAACGGCTCTTGCCTGGCGTCTAGAATGACCAGTAGATTAAATAATAGGACTATCAGAGCCCTCTCTGGAGCAGATGGAAACACAACCTGATACCTGCTTAATGCCCCACCACGCACGCACAGCACATACACGCAGGCATCAAAAAAGACTCTGCAGCAGTGTGTGTTTTCACTCGTCTCTCATTCATTCAAGACTTGTCTGCATGTTCCGTGTTTTTATTTGATATAACCGCACACCTGCTTGAAAATACAGCGCTCCTTATTTAATGGATTTGTCAGCGTAAAGAATAGTGATTTAAAAAACGACCGAGTTCAAAAGGAGATGAGTTGTGTTTTTGGATCTGATAAACAATGGGTCAGTCAGGGTAACAGTGTCCCCGCGAAAATACACAGTATCTGAAATCAAAGTCATTAGCGAGCTCAGCTAACAGAGGGAGGGATGGAGAGAGGGAGGTGATGCACTGGAGAAAAAGACAGCGAAGGAGAGAGAGAGAGAGAGCTTTTGACAGTACATTAGCATCTGCTGTGTACTGACTGAAGAGTTCAGGCTGGATCAGGTAGCTGTGTGATACACTACCTTGCTCGCGTGTGTGCTTAGCCATGGGAAAAGTCCAACAGGGGAAAAATGTGATGTATAAAAAAAGTGAAACCTTTCACATAACCTTCACATGGAATGGATCAAATATTTATAAAATCAATTCTTTTTTAAAAGTCATAATATTGCTTGTAACTTAGAAGAAGGCACTCCTGACATTTGGGCTGGAGTTTCAAGTTGTCAACATTCACACTGGCGCGTTTGACACCGCAAATCAATGCTGCCAGCGGCATTGTCGTGAAAGATACATTTTGTTAGACAATAAGTGATGAAATATCTGCAAAGTGTTGTAAATCAAGATGGCTCAACAGAGGAGGGGCTTTTATGATAGATACACTATATGATAGTGTAATGAAATTTGTTCTGAAATGAATACCAGCTGCATTTTTAATATGTCATCATTTATAAGCAGGCTTGGCTTTTGTGCGCTCAGATAACTATAACGTCAAGGGATCCACTCGAGCAGATCTCCCCTGATGCTGAGCGCGCTGGTGGCGGTGCTGTCTGTTGAGTGTAACCACCTGAACCCTTGCAGTCACCTGTAAGGACAGGTGTTGCTTATCAAAGGCCAGCCGCCACGGAAAGGAAATGAGCCGATCGACTTTAAAGCGCAGGCATACTTTTCCTGAGCGCTGCCAATCGAGTAGAGTAGGTGCGTTTCCCTCTGCATAGATATAGTAAACAATTCTCAAAGTGGGTTGTAAAACAGGTAATTTAATTATGTGCGGTTCAGTTTTCAGGGAAATTTTGCTCCTCCATCTCGCCTCCTTTTATTTAATTTTTTTTTCCCAAGGATTTTTTTTGGCTTGCGCTACCCCTCAAAACTCCTCATCTCTCTCCACTGCACTGTAGGTTTTTGGCTGTTGTCCAAAGCTACAATCAAGTGCTGTCTCTTTCTCTCTCCGACTCTCTGTGGTACGAGTGTGTGGCAGTCGTGTGCCAAACTAGCCAGCTAGCTTTGGCAGTAATTAGCCACCTGTGTATACTTGCTCATCGCACTGCAGGCAGACTATAAATATCCATACATTAACACACCGCTGTACAAAGTACTTCTCCAAGGCAACTCTGGTGCGTGGACAGATTCAATCTCAGCAAATGTGTGTTGCTGAAGAGCAGACACATGATACGTATTGTTTCATTCATGTTCGTCCGTTAAAAAAGCCAGGAACACTTAGGATTATGTCTATCCGTTTCCTCATCTTTATGTGGTATACCCTGGCTCTCCTGGCTGCTGTTATGAAGCAATTAGCCTACTCCCACATTTAGTGTATTAATCAGAAAAGCCAGTGATATGTTATGCAATACCCATGCAGTCTATTTTAGACAATAGAACTTGGCTCAATAGGAAAGCTAATTAAAAGATAAAATCACCTTCTTGTCTGTCCAATTAAAGACTTCTGTCAGATTGGACCCTTGGAATAACTTCATCACAGTGACATGAGAAGCCCTGTTTGTGTGCGTCTGTGTGTGCTTCCTTGTGTGGGTGTGTGTGTATATGTGCATGTTTTTTTTTTTTTGGGGGGGGGGGTGCTTGTTCGTTTGTGTCTCTCTCTGTACATGCATGTACAGTATATGCGTGTGTGTGTTTATGTGGGCACATATGCAGGCATTTTTTTTGTTTCCCAGAGAGAGCAAGGGAAGATGGGAAAGGAACCAATGAGACAGAAGGAGAGACGGCAGAGCGACAGCTGAAACAGAGATAGAGAGAGAAATAGGTTAGACGAGGCCAGCAGACAGGGAACAGAAAGAATGAATTAACTGATAAAAGACACAGGGTGAGAGGTGGACAGGGTTTGGTTTGGGGGAAGTAGGAGAGATACAGAGGAGGTAGTGGGAGAGAATGAACGAGGCGAGTGGGAGGGGTGAAAGAACAGGATGAAATAATGCAATAGAATAGCGGGTGAGGATGAGAGGACAGGAGAAAAAGAATAGAATAATGAAAAAGAGAAAGAAAGTAGAAAACGTCTGCGCCCATAAACGACCTTGGGCTTTAGCCTGCTGAGCTTATTGGAGATCAGAGATGATAGTGGTAAGGCTGCTGTCGCCACTCGTTGTCTGTAGAAACACGCACACGGGCATGTCGGCGCCCCCCCCACGCATACACACGCATTACACACACTTGTGAGCACACACTGTCTTCCCTCCTAGACGAATACCTACTTAATAAACCATACATTTTCAATAAAAATGCTAATTATCTTTACACAGCAGCACAGTTAGGTTAACACAGCTTCTGTGTGTGTGTGTGTGTGTGTGTGTGTGTGTGTGTGTGTGTGTGTGTGTGGGTGTAGGAGAAATAAAAACAGAAAACAGAGAAATGAACTAAAACGAAAGGCATGCAAGGTATGGGTGTAACGTTGTTTGTATAATTACAGATTTTTTCAGACCATTTTACTGAAGATATTAATGAATAATTACATGATTTTTATTAAATCAAACTAGTCAGGCGACACATCCTCACAACACACCGTTGCAGTTTGCATTATTGCTAATATTCATTCAAAGCCATGCTAGGAATAAATTAGTTGTTGTTTTTTCACAGTAGCTGCATAGCTAAATATTCAATAGTGCAGTCCTAGTGGTTTTTGCAAATGATCAGTCAAAGATACTGGATAGATAAAAATACGCCGCTACCTCTGCAGAATTCAATTATGAATAACACAGTGTGAGAGAAGATGCTTTCTTGTTGACGTTTTCTTGGAAACAAGGACGCGTTTCTGGCAAGTTGTCATAAGTCCATATTTTTCCCTCCTCTTTCTCTTTTAGCTACACTCAGCAGTTTAATTAGCAGTAGCACAAAAGACTTTTCATCTCTTGCATCATCTTGCATGCTCGAGCTGCCCTTGAGAAAACCTTGAGGTTTCAATAAATATCCGACCACCCTATATTCGCTCTGTCAGACCGTCTGCACTGGAGAGGAAAAAAAAAATCAATGACTGTTATGACAAACTTTCATTTCTTACCCTTGTCCTCAAGATTAAAAGAGAGATACCGCAGAACAACCCCGCAATGAGCTCACCAACAGAGATATCCATTAATCTGGTGAAACAACGAGCAGCAGCACAAATTGAATGACATTTGTCTGACATTTTGTGTGCCATTTGGTTTACTTGTTGCTGCCACACTTTTTCATTTGAAATCTATTAGTTGCTGGCAACCTTGAACTCTGTGTGTTTTCCTCTGTGTCTGCGAGGCTCCGTAAGAGCCTGAGGTAATGTGAAGGCCTCATTGTTTGGTGTCATTAATCCTCGTCTTCTCCACCGCGATGCCTTTCTTTGTGTTATTTATATGTACGGATGCCGGTGTGAGTGAGTGTGTGTAATATCCGTCGTGCACACCCCTCTGCCTAGACAGACTATCTGCTTTCTTTCCAAGATTTTCTCACAAGGGAACTGTTTTCTTGTGACGAACCTTTTTATATCTTACCTCGCAGGGACACACACACACACACACACACACGTGCACACGCGGATGTACACACTTGTTTTAGGTTTAACATGATCTTCTTTCGGAGATTGCTTATTTATCGGGAGTTGTGCTAAGCTGCGCCAGTTACCATGCATTTTTCATGAGCTTAGGATTTAATGGTTGCCTGTGTATGAAGGTGTGTGTGTGTTCTGTGTGCCACATGTGTTTGTGTATGCCTTGTGGTTGGGGATAAGTTTGGGGTTTAATGTAGTAAAGAATTAAAACATGCAGCATGCAGTATGTAGTGCATCTGTGATATATGTAAACATGTGAGGTCCTGGAAGTTCTTCCAAATGTTTTTCCTTTGAAGACTCTGCCTTCCTCTCCTCTCCCCTACCCACACCCACACATACACCCACACACACACCTTTCTCATGGGACTAGTTCCATTCAGCAGGTCTCTAAGTCTTGAAAGACACAAGGGCGCTGCCTGCAGGATTACGTTTCTGCCGTGTTCACATTCCACTCAGTCCCTCTGGGACCAAGGTGGAATAGAATTCATATGTTTAAGAGGTTCCAGGCAATTGTGCACATTTCATTGCCGGGCAACATGAACAATCCTCGCAGATTTTTAAGGATAATGCTTTGAATGTAATAGACTGGGAACCGGTGTTGGGATTGAAGCAAGCCAGCTCTTTTAGTATGCTCCTGCTTGCCCAAGAGATGCCTTCACTCTCATTTTCAGAGGCACACAAGATGACATGACATACACCAAGCATTAGCTCACCCACCGTGCACCAGAAAGCATTTTAATGTGGCAGTTTTGGCTGGTCCACTGAAAAACAATCCCAGTAATCAAATAAATTTTCTGGTTTTCATTGCGCCGCCGCTATTAGCATACATTAAAGAGCTCATTATCTCAGGTCATTTTGCATTGCTCTGTTTTGTTGAGGACCACCGTGGACAGCGTGAACATGTGTGCTTCAGCGTGTTGTGCCATGCTCCTGTGTGTTTCCTCTCATTTTGTCTTCCCTCCCTCGTTCTGTGTCTGCCTTACATGTGCATCTCTGTCTGCCCACATGCGCGTGTGCAACATATGTGAGTTGAATACTGTCAAATAGCTTCCCCATTGCAGTGCAGTCTCCTCAGACGCTTATGTAATGTTATTACCAATCACACATGGAGAGCATCCTGGCACTCTCACAAGGTTAGAATGAAATATGAGGCCGATTATGGAGATCTGAGATTGTATTATCATGATTTCCTTATTATTGCATCATTAATCTATTTTTGTCTCTTGTCTCTATCTCTTTCTTTCTCGCTCTTGTGCTTTCTTTTTTTCTTCAAATCTTTTGCCTATGGCTGGTGCAGAAGTAGAACAAAAAGGTAAGTCTGTGAAGCAAGCACGCCCACATTCGCACATGCTCAAAATCCGGGATTGGGCGTCACTTTTTGATGCCAGCGCTTGAAGCGTTTTGTACCTTGTGGCAGCATGACATCTCTTTCATTGTCACTGCTGCTATATTAAGACAGCTTGATCTCAGCATATAGAAGCAATTTAGAACTACTGGTTCTCATTAGACACACTCCGCTCACGTTATTCCACGGTATGTGTAGAATGCTTCTTAACCAACTCTCCAATGGGCCGAGCACGTTTTTGTGACGAGCCAATGATCAGAGAGTTACGTGGACGTTTAATATTTAAAATGCTTCCCTCATGAAATGAAAACAGATAGCCAGTGAAAATTCAATCAATAGTCAGAGCCTCATGCGTGGGATCTGGAATTATATTATTTGAGAGAATGGGAAAGCCACAGTGCACATCTGGCAACTCTATGTGGATCTGCTCTGTACACACACACACACACACACACATATATATATATATATATATATATATATATATATATATATATATATATATATATATATATATATATATATATATATATATATATATATATATATATGCATGCTTATGTGACAACATTCCAGTTGAATTACAAAGGTTCCAATGACTCTTGTCGCACTGGCTTCCCAGAATTTACTACTTCTCCCACATCCCTCATAAAACATGACCCCAGTATTCCAAGAGGAGAATAGTGAGCGTGGAGTGGGAAAAGAATTATTGTAACAACTGCAAAAACAGCAGACAATAAAAGATGTGTTTGGTTCTACAGTTGGTTGTTCCTGACAGAAATAGAAAGGGAGAGAAAGGAAGAAAGAGCTGTGAGACTAATGAGGAGCTGAGGAGGGAGGGAGAAATGGGAATAGAGGGAAAGGGTGGAAGTAGAACAAAATGTGCCATTTTCTCTTCATCTTTTCGCTGTGAGAGTATCGTATTATCTGTTGAATAGAAGGCATACTGTTGCTGTGCTTAACAATGACAGTGACTATACAACATCCAAATCACAACACAGTAAGCCTATCATGTCATCATCACTCACCGGTGGTTAAGTTAAAATACTCTGTTATGTTTTTTTAGAAACACGTATGAATGGAGGCAAACATTTCAAAAGCTCTGTCAGGAACTCTACTGAGAACAGTTGACATTTTACATCAGCCGTGTAATTTAAACTTATCTAATGTGAAAATGTTTTCTTTTGTTCCTCAGTGTTTCTGTGCCCCGGCATTCTTCGGGGAGTTTACCAAAGCGAACATCTCTTTGAATCGGACCATCAGTCTGGTGCTTGGTGCAAAGACCCGCTGCAGGCCTCTGACAAGATCTACTACATGCCCTGGACACCATACCGCACGGACACGCTGACTGAGTATTCATCGAAGGAGGACTTCATCGCAGGCCGTCCCACCACCACATACAAACTGCCGCATCGCGTGGACGGCACTGGCTTTGTCGTCTATGACGGTGCGCTGTTCTTCAACAAGGAGCGGACCCGCAACATCGTAAAGTTTGACTTGCGCACGCGCATCAAGAGCGGTGAGGCGATTATTGCCAACGCCAACTACCACGACACGTCGCCCTACCGCTGGGGGGGCAAGTCGGACATTGACCTGGCGGTGGATGAGAACGGTCTGTGGGTGATCTACGCAACGGAGCAGAACAATGGGCGCATCGTGGTGAGCCAGCTCAATCCCTACACCCTGCGCATCGAAGGCTCCTGGGACACGAGCTACGACAAGCGCTCTGCCTCCAATGCGTTCATGATCTGCGGAGTCCTTTATGTTGTCAAAACCGTCTATGAAGATGATGACAACGAAGGCACGGGGAACAAGATTGACTACATGTACAACACTGATAAGGGGAAAGAAATGACGGTTAACATACCCTTCCCTAATTCCTACCAGTACATAGCTGCAGTGGATTACAACCCTAGAGACAACCTGCTGTATGTGTGGAATAACTACCACGTGGTCAAGTACTCGCTCGACTTCGGCAACAATGGTAGGTCCAAGCCAAAGTCTAAGATTCCCTTCTCTACCTCTTTCTCATCACTCCACCTCGTTTTTTCATCTTCCCTTAATGATTTCCAATTTCACGTTACTATATGTGTGAGCCAGAAGAAAATTATGGCGGTTAGAAAATGTCTTTGGTACTGAAAGTGATGACTAGCCCGTGATGTGATTTCTTTTAAATCTTCGAGTGAACTACCTTGGCTTTTTTAATGCTAACATTAAAGAAAATAAAACAGTTTTCTTGTGACATAAGGAATACTTATAGGCAGTAATCTGCCTCCAATAATTAATTGTTCAAAATAACTTGAAGAGGAAGAAAAAGGAAAGCACCATCTGTGCTGTCATGATTCTCAATTACGACTGTTCCTCCACCACCCCACTTGTGATATCTGCATGTTTTCAGAAGTCAAAAAAGAAAAACGTTTACAGCTGGTCCTACATATACCACTGCCACTGAAGTTGTGGATGTCAGATGGCAGTAGATTCCTCTACGCGTAAATGAAAAAGATATCATAAAGGCTACCTTGATCTCTACCTTTAGAAGAATACTATCTCCAATGATGTAATGCCGTAAATGCCTTGTGGCTCTTAATGTACCACTTGCCAGCTTTCTCTTTAGTTTCCCCAGCTGCTTAACAAATCATAATGCATTCCTCTTGAGTGGAGCCAGGAGTATGTGGAAGACGGGGGAACTGATGGTGCTTTCACATCCATATAAGATGACAATCTGAACACACTTTAAGCCGTTACATGCACTTTTTTGTTTGCTTTTTATCCATTCATATGTATCTGCTCCCAAATGTTCTCACCATGCAAACTGACTAAAATCTGCAATTTCCCTGTGTCAGTGCTAAAGCGCAAAGCTAACTATTACTTTTAAAAGGCAAAAGCAGTTTAAATTTTAATAGATATATGTCTTGAGAGACAGGTTGTTTGTATTACAGCAGCAGATGATTACAGCCTGACACCGGAGTACACAAAAGGACACTTTTTCCAGCCAGTGCAGCTTTTAAATTCTTTGGGCACCGCAAACCTGGTTCATTTTTGTGTTTTTTTTTCCTGTCAGAAATAACAGATGCAATCAAAATTCTTTACATGATTAAGCGTAGGGGGTGGGGTCATACATGGATCAGGTCAAATAAAGGTCAAAGTATTTCGATACAGGGTCATAAATCCAGCTGATAAGGTGACTCATTAGGGTTAACAATGAGTCACCTTAAATAGAATTGCTGTATCTGTTTAAAAGCACTAGGAATTCTGTCTATCTAACCGAGGGTGACTCATATAACTCTGGTGTGAGGTTAGAGTACACCCTCCCCTCTTCCTTCCCTCTGGATGGAAGGGCTTAGGCCCCTGGAGCCTGAAGGGCTATTTGCCCAGCGTAATTGCCTTTCAGCACCTTTCTATGGAGTGGTCAAGGCAGTCTGGCTGCATGTCTTATTAAATGATGTCTGAATTAACGCATGCTCTTACAAGCAGTTAGGAGGCACAGTACAAGAAATTATAGAGAGAGGCAGCATTAAACTTGGTTTCTACTGATCAGTGTGCTGTATGTGGAAGGGGGCCATGGTGTAAAAATATGCTTATGTGTATGTTTAGACATGCATAATAATATCCATACCCATGTGCTAATGTACTTACAGTACGGGTTTATTTCTCTATTCATGAGCGTGCATTCGTGTTTATTGGTGAGTGTGAACACTCTCATAATAGAGCTCGGGGTGTCTCAGGAGGCTCTAAAGAGGAGATCAATGGAGATTCAATGTGAAGAATGACCTCCAGTGCACAGCAACAAGCCAGACTGCTGACCAGCGGGGGATAAATACATACAATCAATGCTGCTCCGCACTTTTACTTTCCTCCTCGCTTCACTCCGTCACTCAGTGAAGACAAGAAATAATTTAACTGGCTTAACTGCACGAGTCTCTCATTCTTCTTAAAGTGAGGCAATAGCTCATTAAATTTTTATTTTGTTGCATTTTGGCACAGTGTTTTGCCCTTCCTGCCTTCCAAAACTAGAGAAGGTATTCGACCATTTTATTCACTAACTAAATGCATTCAGCATATACTGCTGTGAGTATGATCACATGTCTCTTAGTCAGTCCAGGAAACAGACCAAAGAAAAAGAGCCATTCTGAGGGTTTCCACTCATTACTGATGTGGCTTAATGCGCGCCTTGTTTTTGTTTCGGCTCATATGGACTTCTTAAGATATAAAATGAGGCAGGAAATGGGCCATGCTCGGAGAGAAGGATGAGGTAGGCCACTGAGAGCTGAGTGTAATTGGGGTACAACGCAAAGAGAACCAATTACTTTGTTGTGTCCGGATGACAAAAGGCAAATGGTTTAAAAGAATTCAGTCTGAAGTGCTTGCACTGTTTGCTTTTGGAACACACATTTCAATGTGAACAACAGGGCAGGGACGGTATGCTGAAAGACTGAACTCGTGTAAAAGTACTCTTATTTAAAGCAAAAATGGAAAAGATAAACAGACTTGTATTAGGCCGTGGTTAAAAAATATATATATATATTATAATCATATTATTTTAGCATGCTGAATTAGGCTACTGCGCAGTCAGAGGTCATTGTACACTAGTAAAACAACCTAGCAGCTAAACATGCAGTGTGGATTTTTTTTTGCTCCCTCCACTGGCAGGGAGAACAATTGCAGAAACACTGATGACGTATAAATGACGTCAGTCACGAATAAGAAAAAGACAGCTGTGTTTTCAGACGATGGAGCGGTTGTTGATGTTCTCCTCCAGTGATTGATTGCTGTTATATTCACCTGTTTGGACAAAGCAACAGCAAAGACACGTCTTTAGCCTATTTTTCTTTCAGCCTCGCCGTTTCACTACACCCTAAAGACAAAAGAAGCATGAACTCTGACAAATATATTTGGTCAAAAGCCACAGAAAGCTAGTGAGGAGGTTGTGTTGAAGTCAACATCAGCCACGTATGCTAGTTAGATGCTAGCTTTTGTTAGCTATGCAGCAGTTTGAGTGTGTTTGATTTGATTCACTGGGAAGGATCACAGGGCGGTACAAGAGAAAGATTTATATTATGCGAAATATAATCCCCATATATAACCATGTTTGATTTTATTTATTTATTTATTTGCATTTGGAAAGATTGCCGTTCAACACAGCTTCCATCACCAGTAATGTCCACAACGAACACGTGAACAATGACACAATGGATATCAGACCTAAACATTTTTGAGTACCTAAATTAATATTTTCTCTATCATATATACATACCATGTCTTAATTCGAGTCATATGTTAGAAAATTATCACAATATGCAGAAGTCTGAAATGTTTGAGGTATTTAAAGGTCATGTTTATTTACCCCGGTGCTGAAAATGTCAGGCCTAGTTTCATATATCGCATTGACGGATTTAAAGGGAATCGCAGGGGAGAAACAAATAAAGCAGGTTTAGTTCAGCATGGGCTAACATATGATGTGCAGGTTTTCTCTGTCGCGTCATTGATGTAACACGGAGCAGAAATTTTTCTTTTTGAAATGCATATTTTATTTCTCCCTTGGTACCTAACGAGAAAGTAAACTGTGCCCTCTGCATTTATTGTTAATGTTTGGACTTCTCTCTGTTAAATCGACATTCTTCCTCTCCCTGCCTCTTACACAAACACATGCCCTCACAATGACAGGACTCTTAACATTTCCTCCATCCTGCTCATACGTCTTTCTCTTTCACTCAGTGTTTTTTTCCTCTGTTTTTCACTCTGTCTTCCTTATCTAGCGCCTAATCTGTCCTCCTTTTCTGCTCCCAACCGGTTCCCACATCACACAGCGCTATTTCATTGAGAGTCCTTTAGATCTATATATTATAGAGTCCTACTGAATGCCTATGTAAAGTCAAAGTCACTTGTCTCTGCATCACCCTTTTCTCCTCCCTCACAATCCCCAAACGTTCTCTCATTCTCTACTGTTTATGGAGTTGTTTCATCACGTCTTCTTACATGCATATTATAGAGACTTGCCCTACGCAAGCGGCATGGCTCCGATGAAACATTTGAATAATTTATCACCTCCAGTCTGCCTTGCCACACTTTAAAAAGTTTTCCCAACAAAGTCACAAAATTATTCATGTTATCTGTATCTACGGGGTAGGAGGGAAAAACATGGCTAAAACTAAGAAGCACTGCCTTCTCTGTCTTTGTTTTACTTGTCTTCACTCTCTTCTCATTTTGTCTTGTGCAGGGTTTTTTTTTCCACCTTACTGCACTCTCACAAGTGCTATATATACTCTTTCTAGTGCTAACTCGCAGCTCTTTAGGATTGTGATCTACCCGAGGTCCTAATTTCATGTCTGACAGTCTGATTGCATATTCTATGGGATAGATGCAACACACTGAAATCGGTTTTAAAAAAAAGAAACATTGCGCGAAACTTTCTGGAGTAATCCTGGTGGATTGTTTTTTTTCTGGCAACTGGAGAGCAGTGCTCCAGAAAAAAAAAAGTTAATTAGAAGACAAAAAGACAGCATATTGTTTGACAGTTACTTCCAAGTGTTTTAGTAATAAAAATACAATTCTCACATTGGCACGTTGCTTTTAAGCAATAGATAAGTAGAAAATAAAATAAAATGTGTGGTTTAACCATTAGGCAACACAATATACACCGGAGAGTCAAAATGATCTGTCCTTGAGAGTAATTAAAAACTACTTCTGTTATATAAAGATGACCTTGCTTTCAATACTGTCAGGTTAACAAGATGTAAAGGTTGACCTTTGAACTCTTAATGGCTGAAATTGCATAGTTACATTTCCTAAGGAAGTCCACCTCTTTCCTCTTGTTTCCTTTCCTTTCCTTTTCTCTCCTCTCCTCTCCTCTCCTCTCCTCTCCTCTCCTCTCCTCTCCTCCCCTTCCTTCTTCCTCTTCCCTCCTCTCCTTTTCTCCTTGACACCAGATTGCAATCAAGCAGCAGTGCTTAGCAGTGCAGGAAATGTTGGAAGCCAGCTTAAGGGGAGAAAGAAAAATACTTAGCGGTTGAAGTGGAGACCATCTTCCACCAGGTCACTGATTAGACTAACCCTCAGAACATTGTTGGCCTGTCAAAGCAAGCTGTTTGTGTGTGTGTGTGTGTGAGAAAGAGTCTGTTAGGTCCTTTAGTTATTCACATCACATGATAACACAGCTCTGCAAAAGTGAAGGGAGGTTACTTAGTTTGTTTTATGATTGTTTAGAAAGGGACAACTTTATAATTTAATATCTTTTGAGCCCATCTTTGTAGAAAGATTTGTAAAAGTAATTTACAACGCAGCTTTCAAGTGAAAAGTCCTAGCATCTAAGCATTTTCAGGTATATGTCATTTTTACTGAATATAACTGTCACTTATGTCTACGTAGTTTTAGATAGTACATTGTAAACCGATCATTTCTACGCTCTCTTCATAACACCGTTCTTGTACACCAATATCAAATGCTTTATTAGATAGTAACTTTGAGGAATTTGTCCACTCTTGTCTTCTACACCTGCATCTTTCACCGGCTCCTCAATCGCTGCCTATCTCCCTCACTCCCAAAAACATTACAGCACAGCCATCTCAGCAGAGACTGAGCTCTGCTTCAGAGAGTCTGCTGCACCTGTTCCTTGCCTGGAGTGTGTCCTTATCGATTGGATAGCCTCTGCCAGGCCCTCTGCGTGCATTTGGCCTCAGCACTGCTTTCCTCCTGCCAAAGAGCAGATGCCAAATTAAGCAGGCCTAGCTTGGACAATAGAGTGGAAGGGAAATCCACAGCCCAGCAGAAAGTAAACAGAAACAATAGCAGTTATCGGAGCATGTCCCCATATGTGCATTAGGATTTTACTTTTGACATTTTGACATTAAATGTGCAGGTCAAAAAACGGAGTACTGAGACTGGTTGCCGTGTACCATCCTTTAGAAAGACTGGTCCCCCTCCCGATCCCACTGCTGGCCTGCTTTCACACTGGCCTCGAAGATCTAGGCCCAAATCTCCATCAGCTTGGCTCAGCGTATGGATTCCTGTCTTGTGCTTGTTTTCTCTCTCTTTCACAAACACAAATGCAGGGCTGAAAAAAAATACGCTTTTAGAGTACAAGTTTCACAACCTTATGTGCTTTTTGTGCTCATATTTGTAGTTAACAACAATACAGCCATATCGAGGAAGCATTGTAGATCCATGTTTGGGCTTGGATAGCGATCACGCTACATGCATTTCATACCCAACATGCCCAGTTGAACTGTGCCTGGGTTCACCTTTGCAAGCCAGCCAGGGTTGCCCTTAATTTTGAAAGATATGGGGCAAAGCAAACAACTCCCATTCAAATATATTCATTGTATTTTACTAGATGCCTTATAGATAAATTTTCATCGCAGTGCTCATATAACTGACATAAGTTTATAGCCTGCCTGGAAAAGGAGCAATTGAGGCTCTAAAGGAATGTGCTGATGAATCTTTATATTTTAAAACTTAAAAAAAAGAGTTAAAAAAGACAATTTGGTCTGTCCCGTTAGCTTTTTGCTTTGAACAAGGGAGCTTCCTCTGATTAAGAAAGAAGCATGTAATTGGAAAACTTGCTGCAGGTGCCTTAGAGCTCAGCAGAGGGATGGCATGGTTATGCAACTGGAAAGCCAACAGGGCTGAGCAGGGATGTGTCTGCATTTGAAGCATTAGCTGTAGATCGTGGTGCGGGTCCCTGGCAGCCATTTTGAGTGAAGCTCTATTAGTGGGGGTTGTTTTTGTGTATGTGTGGTTTTTTTCGTTTTTAATCTTGAAAGTATCGCTACTTTGAAGTGCTCCATTCTGTCTTATCAGCAGACTTGAGCCACTCGCCACAAGCTCTGGTTTTATGTGTGTGTGTGCTCTTCAGCCATAGGGGTGGCATGTTATCGTTGTATGCAGTTCCATTTAGCGCGTGTGCTACCATCAAACCTAGAAAGCGTTTGGGCCCCCAGTCAGATTCATTTTGCCTTTACCCCTCTAGATTCATCCTTCCCCACTGCTCAGAATAGTGTTTGCATGTGTGAGGGCACGGATGCAGTAGATTTTCACTAAATCGTCTCACATTCTCGATAATGTAATAGACACTTCATTCAAGTTCTGCAAAACTTCTCCCTTAATTCAAGTCCCTCTTTGCTTCCGTTTCACTCTGCCTCTCCTTCTTGCCGCCTGTCTGCCATTTTTTTTTCTGACAGTGTGGGAAACTTGCCAGGGGAAGTTCGTTTTCCCTCTCCTCTCTCCTCCCTGCCTTCTACCTTTTGTGTTGTGGATTTACGATCCCTCTGTTTACCAAGTGAGAAGTCAACAAGAGCATTCTCTGCAACAGAGCAGAGGCAGCGACAGGCAGTCTTACCCACACAGAAAAACATCACGGCACACACAAACACACTCGCACACACAAACACAGTGCCTGTCTGCATGTCAGATGATCATGTGCTAGCATCCCAGGCTGACTGACAGCATCTCTGTGGCCCCTCCAGTGTGGTGACAGATGACAACTTCAGGAACAAGTTTACTGCCACCCTGCCATTGTCTCTGTCTCACCTTCCCCTGGGCTTGCTACAGGTCAGAAAAACAAATAGAGTAGAATAGAATAGAATAGAATACCAAATGTTCTTCAGATGGAGTTTGGCAATTGACATGAAAGTGTAGATGCATTTCAGGCACTTCTGAGATTAAGTGTTTATTCTTGTCCGAGGAAGCAACAGAGAGCACAACTACGAGCCCACTGGGTCCATTAGTAACTGATCTGTTGCTTTCAGTTATATTACGCGAGCTTCCTCATCAGATGGAGTTTGCACAGTAGAATTGAATGAGATTAGAGCTCGGCAATTATTTGATCTTATTCATCAGTGCAACTGTAATCGCATTGTTGCACAAATATGTATTATTTGAATGACTGATTTAAAGAAAGTTAATTCAATTTAAAAAAGGAGCGATTGCAGACCAGGCTTCAGCAAATTGGTCAGTTTAAGACGCTGAAGAAAATCTTGTTTCTTTTGCACAATGGCCATTTTTCATCTCCTGGTAAGCAAAGGCAGGTAAGGTAGTGACTCAGGTTTGCCCTAAAAATATATATGTGTTAAAATATGTCACCCACAAGCATGTGCAAGGCTTAGATACGTGCAAAATCCTTAAGTGACGAGCTTGTACTAAATTTGTCAGCGTGTTTTTGTGGCACCAGTTTTGGCAAAGAGCATAGTGTTTAGGTTAGCTGACATCATGAAGTTGTCACGGCACATTTCCTCAAGGTTCCCTCGGTTTCGATGCGGGGAGATATGTCAGTCCCCACAACTGCAACCTCTAGCCTTCTTTCTTCATAAATGTTTCATGGACCTGTTATGTCATGCTCCTATAGTTCCCTACGGTCTCTTACACAGCATCCTGAGTGATGGCGGTGATGAATTCATAGCATTAGAATGTCGTTTTTAGCCAAAATGCTGCAAAACAACAAGGAAAAGGAGGAGAAAACTAAAAAAATAAGAAAACATAGTGCAGTGCACATTTAAAGTAGTGCTGAGAAAGGCTACAAGATGTCTCAGATAGTGGAAGAAAGTTATGAGTGAGAGATAAGATCGGGTGAAAAATGTTAAAAGAACAGCTGAGGAAGGAAGGAAGGAAGAAAGGAAGGAAGGAAGAGAGATAGAGAGCGATGTGCTGTGGCCCCTTACCTATGATGCTTGCAGACTTTTGTGTTACCTCACCCGGAGCTGCCAGCCAGTGTGTTTGCTGCCCTGTACTGGAATGACAGCAGACATCAACCTCAGTCACGCACACGCACACATGCACACATGCACACACACCATTACTCTTCTATTGTTGTGGCAGAGGCCCTAATGGAGCTTCCCGTTTGAGTCCAGATAGGCACACACACATACTCTGTCTCTGCTTCATAAGTACACACACTCATACAAACACACGCAGATTGACAGCTAGTCCCTAGGCCACTGCCGCCACGCATGATTGATGGCAATGTTCCGTGGAGAATGCATGAGGCAAGGCGGCAGTGATTCAGGAACGGGGAGCAGCACAGTTTAGGTACGGAAACACTCCATTGAGTTGTGAAGGAACAGAACAGAACGTACAGGAGGAGCGGGATGTAAGATGGCTGTCAGTCAAGCAGACAGACAGAAAGGGAGGAAGACAGAATGATGGAGAGAAGCACAGCCCGGTGTCTTTTAATTAAAGTGAGAAAGAAAAAAAATCCACAGGAAGGGACAACTTTAGTTCACAGGAAACAATGTAAACACCCACTCCATTCAACAACAACCCACACACTCGCACTTTATTCTCCACTCACATCTACCCAACAAACCCCCCTACCCAAAAACAAGGAACAAATTAAAATAGACAACATTTATTAAAACAATGCAAAAAGTAAAGCAAATTTTTTCCACAGTCCATTTATAACTTAATGGGTTGTTTCACTTGTTATTACGTCTATCGCGTAGGTTCACTGTCTAATTCAAATCAGTGGAAAATTAATATGAAATTAAAATCAGTAAGAGCTAAACAGCTGCCACACACACACACGTGTGGAGTTATATTTAGGCTCATGTCAGACTTGCACGTCTTCAGTGAAACATCTGCAACCCTACATACGTATTATGACCTAAGGCAAACCAATGAGAAACACAAGTCTCCTGAAAATTTTGAAATCAATCATTTTAGCACGAAGGCAGTTTTTAAGCTTATTGTTATTATTTTTTAAACGGAAAATTTTTAAAGAACCCTGTTAACCAGAAATCAGAAATATGAAATGTTTGAAGGCACGTGCAGCTCAGTCTTCTCTAAACAGCTTTTTGGTTATCATTGCTTTGTGTGTTAAAAAAAAAAAAGTCTACAAGCTGACTATTAGAAAATACATATTTGTGTGGAAGAAAGTAGCATAACGTGAAATTGAAGAGTTCATATTTGAGTTGCCTTGTGATCTGTGCTGTGTGTGTTTGCGTGTCACACACTGTGGGATTTGAATAGCAGGGTGAAGCCAGAACACATTTTTAGAATCTTCTATTGATTTTTGTTTAGTAACTAAGTTGTAGCTGAATCTAAAAATACCAGGTGCAAAAGTGCAATATTATTAAATTATTACAGTGTAGTTTGGAGACAAGGCAACTCACATAATGTGGAATATGTAAACTTAATAGACAGATGTCTGTAATTACAATCTTCTAAAAAGTGCTCTTGTGTATATTTTACATATACAAATATGCTCAGCTGTATAGTAAATGTGCGGCGGATGAGACTAATCTGTGCTTTTGTAAAAGGCAAGTAACAATTAAGCTTTAGAGACTAGTCTCCTCCAGTGTACGGTATTTAACTGTAAATCAAATTTAAAAATTGTTCATTTCTTCATATCGTTTTTTAATCGTGCAAGACTGATCTTGCAAAGAGAGTGAGACAGACTGGTACAGCCTCTGCATCCACAATGGCACAGACACTTCACCAATATACTGTACGCTTCCCATCATCTCATTCATTCATTCTTTATTTCTGTCCCCTAAACAGGGTCAATGTGAATAATTGAACCTCTTTACAATTAAATATTGACAATAGAAGAGTGTGCCGTATGCATTTAAGTGGCCTTCCTACCTCTTGTGATGTCATAGTGCTATGAATCATGCATGCCACTGAAAGAATGTTTTTTCTGCCAGGTTAAGCAGCAAGAACCATTAGTTTCCCCAAAGGAAACACAGATGCAGGGAAAAACCAATCACTGGTCTTGCTTTGAGCTGGAGAGTTGCAGTTTATACACTGAAACTTTTTCACAAACCCAACTTTGCCACACACGTTCAAGTTTGTTCTGTTATAAGTGTTGTTGGCTGAACTGTTTAGAAACATGTCCTGCAATTGATGGTAATAAATAGGACTCGATAGTAGGAAACGACCCCACAAAGATCTGGCGCATGACCGCACTGACAAGGATGAAACACTAACATTGGGAAGTCATCAGAAACATGAGCTACTCCCTGTCAAAGCTATTTGGCACCGTGTAAACAAATCCCTGCAATGTGTTTGTGTCCGTTGCTACATTATTTATGCTTATTTGATTGCTCGAATCATTTGGTGCTAATGCGGATGGGTCTTTTAACACTGTACATCTTATGTTTTTTATCCCATGGATGAACCTTGAAGGCGTAAGCCCTAGCCTCCAGGGCTCACAAAACCACCTGTAATCTAATACTGTGGGGATCCACAAATGTGCACAGCACATATTTTTCCTTCTGGCTTTTCGTTGAAGAACTCATGCTTTGTGTGTTTTTGTGAATTTAACCAGTCTCCTCTCTCCTAGACTTTCGCCCACCTCCCATAATCCCCCCAAACCGAGGAGGGGGACCAATTGGTGGGGGAGGTTCCTCTTCATCTACCAGCCGTGCCGCCACCACCACACGGTCTCCCCCCTCCTACACCACTCCAAGGCCTCTACTGACTACATCCCCTGGTCAGCGGTATCGAACAACCACCACTGTCCGCCAGCCCATTCTGGTTCCTCCTGGAGGTTCATCGTCTGACAGCAATCAGATTCCTGACACCAATCAGAAAGTTGGGGGTCGATCCCCTCCAGTGCAAGTCCCTCCAGCACCCCCACAGCCCCCAATCCTCCCTCCTCAAGACTTCTGTAATCCAGTAGTGACAGCCGACATATCGTGGCCTCGCACACAGCAGGGCCAGACGGCCAAACAGCCGTGCCCTGTAGGGACACTGGGTAAGGAGGCCAAATAGTTTCTATCGCATAAACAGTTATACATGGTAACAGTGTGTGTGATAATCTATATATTACTTTTTTTTGTTTTTTCTCCTACCAAGTAATTATTGGAAAAATGATATAACACTCACACACATACACAACACTTTGTCAGGACAAATATTCGTGTTTGGGTCAGTTAATACACACATCAGTAATGATTCACCAATTACACACACACAGGCAAACACAAAATGCTTAGCGAACCCTAAGGAGCTCAAGAGTCTTCCTTTCTCCTTGTGAATGTCAGCGCTGTCATATTATCTCCCCTTTGCTTATCTTGCAGGCGTGGCTACATACATGTGCGTAGCTCATTTGGGCCACTGGGATACCCAAGGCCCTGACCTCAGCAATTGCACGTCACCTTGGGTCAACCACATCATGCAGAAAGTAAGTCTGAAAGCTACCCCCAGACCTCGTGGCTCCTATCAAGCCCCAGTTTAAGCTTAGCGCATGATGAACATAGTTCTGGAGCAATTTTTCTCACGCATGAAGGGGCACTGGTCACAGGGAAAGATTTAGGCCATGTATCCATCCTCATTTGTTAATCCTAACTCGTGTTAGAGATTTGAGGGATATGCCATAGCTGTAGGAAAGAGGAAATGTTCAATAGCATCCCTAATTCACAGTGGGCTCTTATCTTAAAAGGGTAGCAGACCTCATGATAGGCTTATTTACATACAGTGCATCATTTTTTTATGGAAAATGCGTTTGGTACTTACTTATACTTTTGCTGCCCCATTTTTTATGACAAAACAGAGAAAATCTGAGGTGCTAAAACAGGAGTTCTCTCTATAACATAATGCTTAGCTTAGTATATGCTTAGTATATTGCAAATGTATTATTTTTTCTATTCCTTGTGTCTTTTTCAACTTCCACTCTTTTGCACATACATCTCTTCCCTGCCGATCCCCCCTCCCCCCTCCTGTTACTTCTCCATCCGTTGTTGCCTTTTCCTCTGTCTCACTGTGTACTTGTAATGCCCTCACAAACTTTTTCTACTTTCTCAAACTTTCCCTTTACTTCTCACCTTTTTGTTTTATTTGTTTTTTTTTCTTTACTGCCATCCATCTCTTCTTGCACATTGTGACTTTCCCATACCCTGTCATCCACTCTGACATGCAGCTTCGGTCGGGCGAGACGGCAGCAATTGTAGCCAGGGAACTGGCAGAGCAGACCAAAGGACTTCTGCATCCTGGCGATGTGCCATCTACAGTGCGGGCCATGGTCCAACTAGTCGAACTGCTGGACGTCCAACTCAGAAATCTCACCCCTGGGGGCAAGGACAGTGCTGCCCGCAGCCTCACCAAGGTACTGTCTTGAGAAATAAGAGGTAAATGTAGGGCGAGTGAGTGAGTAAAATCGACGTTTTCTTGCAAGCGTTAGGATAGAGGGGTTTTGCAGTTTAAAGGCAAGTAAATTAAGAGAAAGAGAATTGAGAGCGAGGGAGACAGAGAGAGGGGAGCAGATAGAGGGAGTCTTTGATGACAGTAAGATGAAAAGCAACAGTTGTTAGTATTTTTGCCTTACGCTCATTCTCAGGGGTTAGGAAAGTCTCTCCGTGCAGAGTTTGATGAAGAGCCATACATAAAGCTGTAGATTTCAAAATGATAAATAGCTGCTTTTAGACAGTATTTTATCTTCTTCTGTGTGTGGCTCTTTGTAACAAGTTTTGCTCGACATTATGGCTGATAGATAACTGCTTTTAGTCTTTGGCATAGTTCCTGAACTCTTTTCAGAGCAAGACCCAAATTTAATAAAAGTCCATCTCAGGCCACGAGGAGTTATTCTCATTAAAACATACGGACATGTTTTTGTCATGAATCGCCGTGCGGCAGGCAGGAGTAGGACCCAAAATGCAGGACTCACAGGCACGAGGGAATGAACTCAAAACTCAGCTTTATTCGCTGGCAGAACCAATATACAAACTGAACTGGGAAACCACAAACTAAGAACTCACAGAGAGACACAGGGAGATCCACACACGGCATGAGGGACGACGTCACACTGAACAGAGGGAGACGCAGACAGAAATACACAGAGGGTTAACGAGGGAAGTGGGAACACACGGGGAACACAGGTGACACTGATAATCATAACGAGACAGGGCAGGGGTGAACTGAACACTGACGGGAGAGGTGGAACAGGAAGTGCAGGAGGAGAGAGAGCACGAGTAGAACACCAACGTAACAGGCAGGGGAGACACGGAATAAACACGAAAGGGGACGAGGGCTCATAAATACATAGAGGGCACACAGGGGGAAGAGAGAGAGCACGGGGAGAACTTAGACATAATGGGCAGGGGAAGCATGGAATAAAACATAAGGAGAGACGAGGGCTCACAGATACACAGAGGGGCACACAGGGAGACATGAAGGGCAAGGGATCAAAACTAGAAGCCATAGAATAAATCACACACAAGTACAATAATACGAAAAATCACAAAGAACTAAAAACGCTGGGTCAGGAGACCCAGGACCGTGACAGTACCCCCCCCTCAAGGGCTGGCTCCAGACAGCCCAAACACAGAAAAACAAAACCAAACAGAAAACAACCCAGGGCGGGCGGCGGGGGCCCAGGACGGAGGGCTCGGAACAGAAAACAAAAGAAGAGCACAGCAAACACCGGAGCCCAAGAAAATAACCCAAACACAGAGCAGTTCAGGGGGCCGGCCGTGCGCAAGGCAACGGCGGAGACGTGGAAACAGTTCAGGAGGCCGGCCGTGCGCAAGGCAACGGCGGCGACGTGGAAACAGTTCAGGAGGCCGGCCGTGCGCAAGGCAACGGCGGCGACGTGGAAACAGTTCAGGAGGCCGGCCGTGCGCAAGGCAACGGCGGCGGTGAAGGAGACGACGGAGCAGTTCAGGAGGCCGACCGCGCGGGAGGCGGCGGCGACGATGACAGCGCTGGTCCGGGGGCCGACCGCGCGGAAGGCGACGGCGGCCACCCAGGAGAAGAGGGTCCGGGGGCCGGCCGCGCGGAAGGCGACGGCGGCCACTCAGGCGATGACGGTCCGGGGGCCGGCCGTGCGGAAGGCAGCGGCGGCGGCTCTCCAGTGTCAGGCGTACTGGCCGAGGCCCGGTGGGCACAGGACCAGTCGAGACGGGACCAGGCGAGGACGCACAGGCTGAGGCCGGGCCAGGCGAGGACGCACAGGCTGAGGCCGGGCCAGGCGAGGACGCACAGGCTGAGGCCGGGCCAGGCGAGGACGCACAGGCTGAGGCCGGGCCAGGCGAGGACGCACAGGCTGAGGCCGGGCCAGGCGAGGACGCACAGGCTGAGGCCGGGCCAGGCGAGGACGCACAGGCTGAGGCCGGGCCAGGCGAGGACGCACAGGCTGAGGCCGGGCCAGGCGAGGACGCACAGGCTGAGGCCGGGCCAGGCGAGGACGCACAGGCTGAGGCCGGGCCAGGCGAGGACGCAGAGGCTGAGGCCGGGCCAGGCGAGGACGCAGAGGCTGAGGCCGGGCCAGGCGAGGACGCAGAGGCTGAGGCCGGGCCAGGCGAGGACGCAGAGGCTGAGGCCGGACCGGGCGTAGCAGAAGCAGAGGCTGGCCCAGGCGATGACGAAGACTCGGATGCAGCTGGACCAGGCGACGACGAGGCGGACTCGGATGCAGCTGGACCAGGCGACGACGAGGCGGACTCGGATGCAGCTGGACCAGGCGACGACGAGGCGGTCGCAGATGGCGGCTGGACAGGCTCCTCGGGCCCTCCAGCTGATGCGGCGTGAGGCTGAACGGGCCCCTCGGGCCCTCCAGCGGAGACAGGAGGCTGAACGGGCCCCTCGGACCCTCCAGCGGAGACGAGGAGGTGCTGGCCGGGCTCACTGGAACCCCCAGCGGACGAGGTAGATGGCGGCGTGGGAGCCGCGGAGTCCTGGATGAGCTCATCCGAGCTTCCAGCAGGAGCTGATGTAGAGCCAGAGAGGTTTGGGACCCCTGGCTGAATGTTAAGCCGAACAGAAGACCGTATTGCTGTCGGGGACTGGGCCAATGGTTCAGGTGCGAGCTGAGCTGCTGGACACACGGGGACCTGAGCTGCTGGACACACGGGGACCTGAGCTGCTGGACACACGGGGACCTGAGCTGCTGGACACACGGGGACCTGAGCTGCTGGACACACGGGGACCTGAGCTGCTGGACACACGGGGACCTGAGCTGCTGGACACACGGGGACCTGAGCTGCTAACGGTGGAGAAGTAAACGACTGCACAGGGGACTGAACTGATGTCTGTAGTAACGGTGGTGGTGAGAGTGGAGTAGGTGGTGGAATTAATGACTTCACAGGGGAATGAACTAGAGGTAGTGACGGTTGTGGTGCTGGTGGTTGAGTGGGTGACTGTGCTAAAGGAGACTGCACTGGGGACACTGGAGACTGCACTGGGGACACTGGAGACTGCACTGGGGACACTGGAGACTGCACTGGGGACACTGGAGACTGCACTGGGGACACTGGAGACTGCAGTGATGGTTGTAGTGGAGGTGTAACGGGTGAAAGAGTGGCTGAAGTGGCTGTGGGTCGGACGGCTAGTGGCTCAGCTACAGGGTATGGTAACGGCAGGGCTATGGGTTGAATGACGGACTGAGTAGCAGCCTGAGTGGCTGGGTGCAGTGACGGTTGTGGTGGAAGAGAAACAGGTGGTAGTGTGGATGATGGAGCTAAGGGCGACTGAGTGGCAGACCGAACTGATGACTGAAGCGATGGTAGAGGTGAAAATGGAGCTTGTGGTGGAGTTAACGGCTGAGCTAGCGGGGACACAGGAGACTGAGCTGCGGGTGGCGGCGAGGGAGCTAACTGAGCTGCGGGTGGCGGCGAGGGAGCTAACTGAGCTGCGGGTGGCGGCGAGGGAGCTAACTGAGCTGCGGGTGGCGGCGAGGGAGCTAACTGAGCTGCGGGTGGCGGCGAGGGAGCTAACTGAGCTGCGGGTGGCGGCGAGGGAGCTAACTGAGCTGCGGGTGGCGGCGAGGGAGCTAACGGAGCTGGAAGTAGCAGCGAGGGAGCCGACGGAGCTTCTGGCAGCACAGAAGGTGAATTAGAAGGCCGAATGTCCGGCTGTGGGGTGGCGCGTCGGCGGCGTGAATGCCGTTTCTTTTTTGATGATGGCTCTGACGGGCCGAGCGGCTCCACATCCGGCCCTTCAGGCAGGTGGGTAGTAGCAGCTGGGGGATGAAGGTGGAGCTCGTTGCGGATTAAATCCTGTTCGAGTGGGTGGAGCGCACTGAGTAGCCAGGGAAGACCACAGAACAAGCGCTGTAGTCTGGTTTCCACAGCACGGCGAAATTCCTTCCCCTCATGTTCTAGCCACAGATGCAGGAGTCTCTCCACGGAGTAGATTATGTCCAGACGCAGTTCTTCTGGTGGGTTGAGTGCTGCTGGGTCCATATCTGGTGACGTCGTACTGTCATGAATCGCCGTGCGGCAGGCAGGAGTAGGACCCAAAATGCAGGACTCACAGGCACGAGGGAATGAACTCAAAACTCAGCTTTATTCGCTGGCAGAACCAATATACAAACTGAACTGGGAAACCACAAACTAAGAACTCACAGAGAGACACAGGGAGATCCACACACGGCATGAGGGACGACGTCACACTGAACAGAGGGAGACGCAGACAGAAATACACAGAGGGTTAACGAGGGAAGTGGGAACACACGGGGAACACAGGTGACACTGATAATCATAACGAGACAGGGCGGGGGTGAACTGAACACTGACGGGAGAGGTGGAACAGGAAGTGCAGGAGGAGAGAGAGCACGAGTAGAACACCAACGTAACAGGCAGGGGAGACACGGAATAAACACGAAAGGGGACGAGGGCTCATAAATACATAGAGGGCACACAGGGGGAAGAGAGAGAGCACGGGGAGAACTTAGACATAATGGGCAGGGGAAGCATGGAATAAAACATAAGGAGAGACGAGGGCTCACAGATACACAGAGGGGCACACAGGGAGACATGAAGGGCAAGGGATCAAAACTAGAAGCCATAGAATAAATCACACACAAGTACAATAATACGAAAAATCACAAAGAACTAAAAACGCTGGGTCAGGAGACCCAGGACCGTGACAGTTTTACGCCGTAGCTCGTTGTTCTAATGAACTTCAGGCTTTGAGCTATAACTCCGAAGACGTTGTTGACAATTAGGCTCGAGCGCTCACTTTGGGATTACGTTAATGGAAACTCGATTCCAAGTATGCAAAGGATCTGTTTTGTTATGGCTGTAGGTAAATTTAGTTCTGCGCCATGCAGGCATGTAGGCATTCAATTAAAGTGTGTTAAATCACGGGGGAATGGTTGACTGGCTGGCTTGGCTGGCTAATTGACTGACTGAGTGGATGCTGGACTGTTTCTTGATTGTCTCTGCTGAGGTCAACGGTGATAGGCGGGGTTTAGCCACCGGACTGACAGCTGCTGCCACCGCTTTGGCAGCCACTGCCTTTTTTATTTAGCTTTAGCATCCGAGTCCCTCTGTCGGTGTTGTCTTCCGCTTTTCCCCATTTACCTCTTATTGTCTCACTATCACACACTTTAAATCTCTTCTCCTTCCTCTAAGTAATTCATTAACATGTGGGAAGTCGATACATACTGCAGCAAGTGTAAGTGGAATCAATTAATCTGTGTTTTGCTGTTGACCAAATGGCCTGTTAACTGTTAGATATGTAGAGAGGAAAAAAGCCCTCCATTGAAAAGGAAAAGTGTTCCTCCTGATTTCAATAATGGACCAATTACATATAAATCTAACTGAGTAATACGCTAGCATATTATGCAAATATTTGTTTGGAAATCAAATATGACCAATGACGCACGAGTGGCACAGTAATTAATGCCATCAATTCACTTGACAGTAGATGCACAGAATGAGTGGGGGGGGGGGGGGAGAGAAATGGAGGAACAGAGGAAATTATTAAGACAATCTGGAAAAAAAGAGGAGAAGAAGAATAGAGGGGAAAAAGCATGAAAGGCAATTAGAGTATAAGGAATGACAAAAGGAGGCGAATGAGGAGAATAACAATATATTTTAACCATCAAAGCCTTTTTCATGCAGTAGTAATGAAGTGGGTGTAACTGTCTTTGTGTGTCTGCGCGTGTGTATGATTGAGAGGTGTTATATCGCTAACAGCTGAATTGTTTGAATTTGCAGCTTCAGAAGAGAGAAAGGTCCTGCAGGTTTTTCGCACAGGTATTTCCGTTTCCCGGTATGGTTGATTACTTTGCCACACCACAGTCCCACGTGTTTTTCTTTTCTTTTTAACGCTCAGCATGTAATCTAGCAAGCAAGCTTTTGTGTTTGCGTGTGTACATGTGATCACACATTACAATGCTGCAGTGTAGAATTCGAATTCTACGCTGCAGCATTTGTCCAGTGGTTTGCAACCCAACCCTTTGAAGAGGGCGGCCATTTTAACAGGGGGGACTACCCACTTGTGTCTCCCGGTAAAGTTTTAGTCTCCTCAAAGGGTTTGCTGACATTCTTTTGTTTTCAGCTTTAATTTTTTTTTCTTGCAGTCAGAATCGATAGTACTGATAAGAGGCCATGATCAATATCAATAATAGCTCATCTATTTCGCAGTTCTGTCTGCAGAATTGTAAACAGGCCCGCCTGAAACCAAACGACTCGCTATCCATCTCCATTCAATGAAATGCCCTCTGTGTTGGTGCATCAGAAAGAAAGAACTGAGTATGATGGATATGCTGTTGCATATTTGTTGATCACGGCCTCGCTGCCTTAGAAATAATAGAGGCTTTATGTTTGTGGCTCAGTATTCATTTCATGTTTTCATTGCTGGTCTGCTTGTATTGATGTTTGTATGTGTTGACGCCATGGGCCGACACCGCTAACAAAACAATCTACCATCATTTAGGCATGTTTCTGGTCAGCTAAAATCACTTTTCAGAACATCAAAAGGACCCCACCTTCCTCATCAATGAGCTGTAGACTAGATAGACTGCAGTCTCGTTTTCTCTGTCGGCACCCCTGACAAACACACACACACACACACACACACACACACACACACACACACCAGTGATGGGGTAGCTCTTTTTCTCCTGATGCAGGCTTTTTTCCCACTCTCCCCCTGAAAAGTCTTAACGTCAGCACCAGTCAGCAATGTCACATCACAGAACATGGTTTAGGACTATATGCAAGCTGACACACACAACTCACACACGCACGCACACGCAATATATAAATATATTTTCAACAATGATCTTGTGCTGTCACATCACAACCGTCAGACTTTTTGATGTGTCTCCTTAATCCAATGCAAGTGCCATGTTTCAGAGAGCGGCACCATTTAGACAACTTGTTACAGGTTAAAATCAAAACCACCACACACTTTGGGTTCTGCAGGGGGCTGGGAGTGATCGATTATATAATTAGCCTTAGTAATGTGAAACAAAATTATACCAACAGTCCCTTACTCTGCCAGATAGAAATGCGCGTGATTAGGGATGTGGTGTGGTGCTGCCCTCTTCTCGTTAATTATCTACAGCACTAATTGCCAAGTGAGGAGAGTGGGCAGGAGGTTTGGGTTCTTAATAGAGACAAAAAATAATTGAATTCTCTCTCTCCTTTTCTTTCTCTCTCTGTCGCTCTTTCTCCTCCGCTCTCACTCTCACACTCCATCTCTCCTCCTCTCTCACTTCGTTTGGGGAACTGGGGACTCGTTTCATGTATACTAAATTGGCAATTTATTCTTGATGAAGTTGGTGGTGTGGAGAGGCTTTGATGCTTTAGGGTGGATTGATGGAGGGGGGTAGAGTCTGTAAGGTAGAAGGGAAATGAGAAACAGGGAAGGAGGGACCAGAAATTAAACAGAAAAAGAGAAGAGAGTTACAGAAACAGCAATGTGAGGAAAAGAGAAAAAAAAACAAACCCCAAACAATGAAGGGGGCAGTGAGAAGACAGCGATGCTCAATGACAATGTCTAATTTGCCCTCCATTTATGGATGGCAGGTCAGAACATGGCATGCTGTGAATTTAAAGCCTGATTTAGCTGCAAACTCATCCTGTCAGGGAAGACAAACTCAAACAACAACTGACAGATAAGCCTGCTTCTCTGATGAAAACATTTTCAAAACATGCACCTTCTCAGAGCTCATCCAAGCGAGTAAAAGGGGAAAAAAAAAAATTCCATTCTTTTCTCTAGTCTCACATCTTTCCGTGCTTCAAGACGTCCTAACTCTTTCAGGTTACATGTTACCGTGCATGAGTGTGCACATACTGTACATCCACGTGCACGCGCTCGAGCGTGTGCTCGCGATCCCCTTGTGTAGCTCGGAGTAGGAGACCAACCCAGCTCTAGTCTGTCTTGCTGCTGCTGTTTACGCTGGATTACCCCAACGCTTCAAAGCATTTCGCTTCTGCCCCATTTACTGGTGTGTGCATGTGAGTACGTGCATGCGTGCTGTGTATATGTGTGCACGCATGCACTCGCCTACCCTGCAAATACGTGGCCTCACACACGCACACATTCACTCATACACACACAAACGAATGACACTCTTATCTGTCTCTGCAGAGTCTCTCCCCTCTTTGAAGACCCCTAAAAAAACCTGTCTCTATTTTAGCCCTCAAGTCCTTATACTTGTGCGGATAGAAATGTCACCAGAGCTTACAGGCGCGCACACGCACGCACACGCGCGCACCCAAGCATATATTCTATCTCTGACTTTCTGATGCTGAGATGTCTGGACCTCAAGGAAATCATACCCCTTCTTCTCCTTACCTATCTTTCTCCTCTTCAGATATAATCTCGGTGCCAGCGAATTAAATTAAATTTCATTGAAAAAAAAATTATATGAAATTGAAAATGCACGATAATCAAAAGTTCAATAAAAAGCAATGGAAAGTTTAATGAGAGTAGAAAAATGGGGTTATCTGAAACACATCAAAGTGAGCGGTTGGGAGAAGCACCAGTCGCGTGAATGAATGAAAAGCTGCGCCATTGCATTCATATCTGCCATGTCTACAGGACATCCTCTCCACTGAGCATCTCTCTTTGCCTGTTCGGCTACTGTACAGCAAGTGGAGCAGAATGATGCACTACAAGTCTTCTCTTAGCTACTTGTGCACACACTCAACTGAACACACAGCCATGAGAACACATACGTTACATGCAGCATGTATCTCAGTCCCTTTTAATATGTTTCTACACCATATATTTATGAGATATGCACATACACGTTCCCACACTCGATGCGACAATAAGGCAGCTGAAGAAGTTAAAAATCCTTTTCTCATAAAGCACAGATCACATAAAATTCTGATTGTAAACAAACTTCATTGCATGGTTTTGCTGCCGGGGCAGCACAGCAGTGTGGTGGTTAGCACTGTCACCTCACAGCAAGAATGTAATGGGTTTAAATCCAAGCTGGGGCCTTTCTGTGGGGACGGTATGTTTTCACCTGTGCCTCCATGGGTTCTCTCCAGCTATTCTGGCTTTCGTCCACAGTCCAATGATATCCTAAGGTTAATCTGTGATTCTAAATCGGTGTGAATGTGTGAATGTGAGTGTGACTGACTCCTCTGTGCTCGCCCTGCCTGTTCCGGGTGTACCCCGACTCTTACCCAACAACAGATGCGATAGAAAATAATACAAATAGGCAAAAGTAAATAGCAAAGTATAAAATCAATCACAGAAATAACTAACAAAGTTATTAACCTCCTAGGACCTGGCGTCCACATATGTGGACATCACATTTTGGATTGTCTAGACCAAAATACTACATTTTGCTCTGCAAGGGCCTGATGTCCACTTACGAGGACATTATGCTGGCACTGTTCTATCAAAATATAAAACGAATGTCCTCATATGTGGATCTCATTTTTCTCAGAGACAAAATCAGGTTAAAAAAAAAAAAATCTGGTAATTCTTTGTTTTTACATTCATCAGGTCCCAATCAGCCCAAATAGCAAAGAGAAATTGAAAATGCATGCCATGAAAGAGTTCGGGTCTCAGGAGGTTAAATAAGAAAATGGATGGATTGATGCATGAAATTTCAAATATCGTTTCTATGGATATGCTAAGGTAGTTTGTTGCAGATCATGGCAGTATCCCTAAAAAGAAGTCAGATGGAGCGGGAAGAATACACTCGGGAAAGAAAACTTCCTGCTTTAGCTATGACCACAATGCTTAGTGTAAGATAGAAGTGCTTCTGATTTTTGTTTGCACAATGCACATGCATTTTTAACATTTTTGTCACTGCTGTTTTAGATATGTTCTCCAAAAAGGAAGAGTCTAATCACTGAGAGATGTTTGAAGGGTCTATCTGTCGATATTTGCAAGTATCCAACAATTTTAAGATTAATCATTTAATTAACAAACTAATAACATTTTAAAAGAAAAGTGTACAAGTGTGAAAAACTGAAAAGCTGAAACCAAAGAATGTTTTGCTTCAAAAAATGGCTCGAATGATTCATTGATTATTGAACTACTTGCTGACAACGAGTTAATCGTCTCGGTATTACCTTGATTATAATCAGCATCATAATCATTTAGTTGACTGCTGGTGTTTTTCCCCATCTGGTTGGTACCAGATTTTAATACTTTAATGTCTTAAATGTGGATTTCATAACTAATGGGAATTAATGGGCAAAATAACTAAGAAATTTCTCTTTGAAAGGAACTGAAGCTTGTAGTTTCTTGTCAAAGTATCAATGAGTGGATATAGAAATACATTTGCTGGTTTACACAGATGACGTGCACAATGTGAATCAAACGATTTGCAAGACAGCGTGACAATGGTTGAGTCTAAAAAATGTATTTAGTTTTTGTTATATATAGGTTCAATTTTTATTTGATGTCACCAATTTAGCATTGTTAAATCGCTTGTTCTTAACACTGTAAACATTTGGGAAATGACAAAAGCAGTACCTGCTTTGAAAATAAAACGTTTGCCTGTCTTGCTTGATAAATTATTTCTGCTACCTCATGATTCAGATCCTCCTTTGTTGTATTTTTCAAGTTTTTGTTTTGCTGAATTGGCCTTCCCTTAAAAAAAAAAAGTCTTAATACATCCTGTCTTATTCTCTAGGGCACTTTTTTTTGCCTAATCGTGTTACTCATAAACCTGATCAGCTGCAAGATGTTTCACATTTCCTGTCTTCTTTTGCTCTCGTCCATTTTTTTTTTTACTAGTTGTTGACATTCAAAATGAGTATTTATTTTTTTAAAAAGAACATCATGAAACGTTTTCAGCTCCAATATTTAACATGTTCTCTTTGTGTTACTTTAAATTAAATACAGATTTGAAGTGATCTGCAAATTATTACATTCTGTTTTTATTTGCGTTTTACACAGTGAACCAACTTTTTTTCTTTTGGATACTGGTTTGTATGTTTTGCGTGTGTGCTGCATATCCTCTCCTGCTTATTCTGGTTGTTTGCCGAAGCAGTGGATTAATTAGTTCTTGTTTACATGTAGCCCTCCCAAACTCATTCAATATGCATCCCAGCTAATTAACTGCTAGTGCTAAAAGAGGACATAATATTATCATATTAGTTTGTTGGCTAAGCACCAGTTTTTCTTGCGTGAGATATACTGTAACTACACGTGGATAAAGAAACAACAGGTAGGATTAGTTTATATTCAAAAAGGCAAGTGTTTTGTAGCGCATGCCATCAACACTCGCATGAGTCATCATCTCCACTGTTTCTTTAGGCTTTACTTATCCACCGCGCACACAAAACACATCGTTTACTGCTTCTGTCTCCTCTCCTCCTTCCTGCTCCCTCACTTCTCCTTAACCCTGAGTGAAAGGGACAAAAAGGAAGTCAAACGCTGGATGTGTGAATGCCAATAAACTGATGTCTTTCACTCTTCCTCCCTGCCCTTGCAATTCCCCGCTGAAGTCCCCCTTAGCTTGTATAATCGCACCTGTGTTACTTTTCCCACTTTGCCATCCACGCTTCTCAAGAGAGAGGAGCATTGAAAGAGTGAAGGCAGAGCGAGGGGTTTCTTTGCAGAAAGGCTGGTTTACAGAGCGAGCGAAAGAGAAAATAAAGAGACAGACCGGAGTGTGAGGTGTGTGTGTTTGATAGTACCCGTAGTCGCTTTTCCACCTCTCTTGTTCCCAGTGGAGGCCTGTCACCATGGACTCACTGGACTGTTTTATCACTCTCACATGGCCCTCCCCTTCCTATCCACTTCTGCTCCAGCTCTCTTTTCTCTTTTGTTTCTTTATCTCTCCCAGAGTCTTCTAAGATGTGTGTGCGTGTCTGCGCTGTATGTGTGGCGTTCATGTCTGAAAATAAGGAGGTGAACTCTTAAAAGCATAACAAAAAAAAAGTATGAGCTGGAGACAAAATAAGCATTGTTTTATGGGGAACATTTCATCTATGTGAGCCAACACTTTTCCGTTTAATTTGGTCATATTTTTGGATTCAAACCCGTTCTGCACAGCTGGATATGACCCAGCAGGCATTATCTGATAAAACTCTAATTTCTTCTCAGACCCTCAAGCACAAGTTTTCAAACTTGAAGATAAGACTTTGGGTGAAAAAAAGAAAATGCAGAAAGGGAGAAAGAAACTGAACCCGGTTTGGGGGTGTCGACACATGGTGATTGCAATCAGCTAATTAGCTTAGCTTGATTTTCATAACATCTGTGATGGCTTTTCTATCACAGCATCCTCACACAAAGAGAAGAAAAGGGTGTAATAAACATTAAAAAGTGTAGAGTTCAACTTTGAAGATGTACTTTAGATTTAATAACTGTTTTTGTCTTTGTTGTGTCTGCATGGGAATGCCACATTTGCATTGCTAACAGTTTTTTGGTCTTGATTATCATGATTTATTAACATGATAAATGAAAATCAACTGCATTCTCGCTGATGCATTCAGCTGACTTCAGTAGTTGGTGTGTAGCAGTGTTATTTGCACTACGAGTGGATTTGCATTCCTTTAATAAATAAGTGGTAAATATGTTCATTTCCTCTTTGTGACCTCTGTGTCTCTGCTGCTGCCCCAGGCCATGGTGGAGACCGTGAATAATTTGTTGCATCCACGAGCTGAGAAAGCGTGGCGAGAACTGCCCACCAGTGAGCAGCTTCATTCGGCTACCCTGCTCCTCGACACCGTGGAGACCGGGGCTTTTATGTTGGCTGACAACCTCCTGAAGACTGACACTGTGCAGGAGACTAATGACTACATCCGTGAGTACATTGTTAGGATCCTTCCTGTCCTCTAAACTCAGTTGGACCTTGTGAGCGCTGACGATTGAGATAGCCTGTAGTCAGACCTCCAACTCTTACAGTGGGTCATAAGAGTTGAGGGAGCCAGTCAAGTCTTAGGTTTTGGTGCTTGGACAAGGTCAAAGCAGGATTTGACTGGAACAAAAGTATTTGCTCATCGTCTTTACCTAAATACAAAGTATTTAGAAGAAATAACTTGTTTTGTTTTTTTTTTAGAAAGAAATTGTTAGATTTCACTGTTTTTTCTTCTTTTTTGTTTTTTCCTCTTGCAGAACTTATAATAACATGAAAGAGCTCAGTCTGCTGAAGATCTAAGAACATGATGTAATATCATAGTAAGAGGCAACATTAACAGCAGGCATTATCAAACCCAATGTCTGAGATCTATGTTTCATAATACAGATTAGAGGCAAAGCTTAGTATCTAGCTTCACATTATGTCAAAAGATGGCATCTTCCTTCACTTAATGAACGTATACTGTTCAGCTATGACATAAAAACCACATCCTTGTTTGCTCTTATACTGCCAAAACAGTTCGGCCCCTTCGGGGCATGGATACAGCTGGGATCTGCTGGGATGTTCGCAGCAGATCCGTTGGGCCCTGCGGATTGCTGTGATGCTGTTGTATTGTGATTTGGGATGTTTGACAATGACTGCGGCTCTGTTGCTGAGCAGTTTTTGTGATTTGTTGTGTTGCACTGTCCTTCTGTGTATCATGGAGTATCATGGCCACTGCAGAACATTTCCTTTGTAACAGTAGTTGTACGTATGAAAATAAAAAATCATAAAATCTCATTATCAGGGCCCAAGGTTCTTAGAGCAAAAATGCCTTGCTAATACCAGAGGAGAATAGCCAGAGTAGTATTTTAACAAGGTGGCAGATTATTCACTTCACCTGTCTGTTTGCATCCAGGTTTTGATGTTTTGGCTGACTGATGTTAACAAAATGTGTGTTATTTCTTAGAGTTTTGAGACAAAAGATTGCATGAATACTTGAACAAGTTAATGTTGATGTGAATTAATACAGTCAAAGGAAAAAAAATATTAATCTAATAACATTAGGTTTCTATTCTGTAAATGTCCGATCACAGAAAACAAACAAAAAACACGTAATAAAAAAACATGGCAGGCTTTACAGTCAATAAATGTGCTAAACATAAACATATCACATAGTATATGAACTCTGAAGTACTGCTTTCTGCAGTGATAAAAAGGGTAAACAACAGAGCACACTTTCTTTTTCTAGGATAGTAGCCATTATGCTAAAAAAGTGCTTAAACAACACTGAATTTTGTGTCAGAATTTTGGGACACTGAGTGTTGAGGGACTCCTTGAAGACTCAAAATGGTATCACTGATATGTGACTATGTGACTGGACTAAGCATAACAACCTGTTACACTGATCCCACTGTTATAGTGCTTAATCCTCTTAATACTGTAAGTAGACTGTGTACACATATATTATTAATTCCAGCAAAGCAATTACAATTCTGTGCACAAAAGGGCACTACAATCTTATACCTGTTGGGCTGCTAAAGCTCCTAGTATGCATTTCCTTTGCAAGAGATTAAATATATTTTTGAATGTCTAAATATTTTGATACAGAGCATCATGTACAACAGAATGCATACAGCTTTGCATGCTAGCTTTAGGTCATGGTGAAGACATCAACGTGAAAATCTCATTGAAAAATATTGACTTCAATGCAGAGATGAATTGGTTTCCATATATTTTTCTTTGCTGAACTTGCAGACAGAATTGACAAAAACAGAACACAGATAGTTATTATAGCATTGTGTCCATCACTTTCCCCCTTTCTCTTCTCTTTTTCTCTCATATTCTTTTCTCTTATCTCATTATCAAACCTTGGAATAAGCGCGTTTTAATGGAGAGTAAAAAAAATTTTTGATTTTCATTTCTTTACATGGAGTATGTACTTAGAGGCATCGTTTCATCTTTGCTCAGATCAGCGAGTTGCAATCTGTTATGTTTCCCTTGGTTATCCTCTTGTTTACACTCCCCCGCCCCTCCACCCAATTTCATTTTTTTTAACATTTCCTCCGCACCATTCCCCCATTACCAACATTCACCAAGTCTGTATATTACTCAGTCAGAGATAAAAAGCCATGGAGGAGGAAGAAATAAAGATGATAACGAAATAAGAAGGAAGACTGGATGAGCGCGTGCTTGAGGGCGGCGGCGGTGGTGGAATGTCAAATGATGCTCTGAGGGGTCTTTTTGCTCACTTTCACATCAGTAGGCAATGAAATTACAGCTATTTCAGTCACAGATAATGATGATAAAATCACTGCATTTCCAATCAAAGACCGTTAAGATTCCTCAAAGTCACTCCTCACAACACGACTTTATGTTCTCGCTTAAGTTTAAGTACAACAGTCCATTTCAACAACTGACATCCTACACAGTTTCACCTTGCATAATTTCAAACTTGCATCTCCTCCAGTGTTTCCTTTCTCTCCTGATCACACTAAATAAATGTGATTACGTAAACAGTCGTGGAGATGTAGGCTACTGCCTCTCCGAGGAACTTAAAAAACAGGAAGTGATCTTTTTCCTGCAAAATTTCTGCTTTTTTTGTGTTGTTAATCTTCCCTCGCAGCTAATCCAGTGGGCAGATCCACCATGATTATCTCTCCCCTTTATTCATAACCAGCCTGTCATTTCTCTCGTTCTCTCCCTTCATCCTCACTGCTCTCTCTGAGTCTTTTCTCCTCCGCTCTCTCCCGTGCACTTTTTAAGCTCCCTCCTCCTTTTTTTTTTCTTTTCTCAAGTCTTTGAGATGAGAGTGAGTGACAAGAATAAATTATTTGACGCATTTTAAAGGAGCCACAGCAGCTACTGTAAGTGATATTATTGTGTTAGATTGTGTGCGTGCGACTATGAGCCACTGTATTGAGCAGATGAATAAATAGTGTTATTATTAGAACCAAAACAGTGATTTGAAAGGATAACGCAGCGGTAACAGCGTGCGCGTGTGATAACGATAATGAACAAGTGTGTTTCTTAGGAGGAGGATTGTCTTGACAAGGATGCTTTAATTAGATTAGACTCAGCGTGTTTTGATACCCCGCTGATGTGTGTGGGTGTGGATGCGTGTGTACATGTGTATGCATGCGTGTGGGTGGGTCGACGTAGCTCATGTGGAAGTGGTGGTGGGGGTGGGGGGTGTCTCAGCCAATGTTCCTCTTTCTTTATGCATACCCACGTCTATGCTCATGTCCATCTTCCTCACTCATCCTCCATTTGCTCGTTTCTATACGTTAGTATCTCTTGTCTGTAAAGCCTTATCTATCATATGCCTGAGAGAGAACATAGTCTTCTTTCTATTTCTACTCCAGTCCTCTCCTTTAAGTGTATCTGCTTATCTCATCCATTCGGCTCCTCTGATTACCCTCTTTTTTACCTCTCTAAACCACTCCTCCACGACCTCTTCGTCTGTCTGCCTTTTCCACCTTTTATCCCACCCTGCCTCCCATTTTTACCTTCATCTCCATCAGAGATGTCCTTGTGTTGTTTATTTGATCAGAGAGGTAGGACTTTTTTTTTTCTTTTACCATGAAAGCATCAGTCTAAATCACCAATTTGCTCAGAAACACAAGATAGCAACACACCAAAGGTATAATTAGTTCTTAATTAGAAACTTTATCTAATACATTACACAGCTGTAATCAGGAATGTGCTAACGAACCTGGACGCTGAAATAATTCCTACAATACAGAGGAGGCCGGATAATCTACCTCAAAGTGCTGGAGCAGTTGCCTGGAGACATTGTTACCTATTTTAGCAGGGGAAAAAATGTACATTATTTCACTTTGATATGTTTAGGAGAAGCTTGAAACTGTTTCGGGACTCATGCCAGTGCTGTGCTGTGAAGCACTTAGTGAGAAAACATGGTTATTACAAGAGTCTGCAAAACAAATCTGATGTAATGCGCTATGCTATAACTTACCATTAGGGTGTGCGTGTTTTGTGTGCATGTGTGCTTGTGTGTACGTATTTCAGTGCTGGAAGTAGCCAGGCTGAGCACGGATGGGAACCTCGCAGACCTGACATTCCCTCAGTCGGAACAACACGGAAACTCCATCCAGCTGTCAGCCAGCACTCTGAAACAGCATGGCAGAAATGGTAGCAGAGAAATCGCATGTTTTCCTCCTTGCACTTACTCTCACTGTGATCTCTGTCTCTCTGTGCCTCTCAATCTTCTTTTCTCACCCACTTGAAGTGTCAAATTTCTGTCATCATTGCTTTACAACAATTATCGAGTGCACTATTCGTGTCCCTTTCGTACAGGTGAGATCAGGATGGTGTTTGTCATGTACAAGAACTTGGGCTCCTACCTCTCCACGGAGAACGCCAGCGTCAGACTGAGCAGCGATGCCATCTATCCTAATTACTCTGTTATCGTCAACTCCCCGGTCATCACCGCATCCATTAACAAGGAGAGCAATAAGGTTTACCTGTCAGAGCCTGTGGTCTTCACTGTCAAACATCTACAGGTGAGTTAAAAAAAAAAGATTTCACAAAAGACCAAAAGCAGCTAGAAATTGAAGGTTTGTAGCCAGAAGTTTAAAATCTTAATTCCTCTGTTCCATAGAAATCCACTGTTGTGCCAAAAAGTGTTGCTTTATAGGAAACAATATGAGAAATGTAGTTTACGCCATCAAAGCTTCGCATGTATAGTGTTCTGGTGCTGTAAATTCTGACTGACCACAGCTGGAAACACTTACCGGAAAATTGACTACTTACTCCGATTTGAGTAATGTTTGCTTCAACCTACAGACTTAAGCAATTAAAAAAAAAGAAAAGATTTATTTCCAGTCAATTCTACTTTATTCATGTAATGCCAAATCATACGTCATTTAAAGGTCATTTTAAGGTCGAGACTGACAATATTTGCAGAGAGACCCTGCAGTTCTCCAATATGGGAGGAAAAAAAGAAATATTTTTAGCAGGAAGAAACCTGCGACAGAACCAGACTTAGGGTGGGCGGCTGTCTGCCTTTATCAGTTGGGGTAAGAGGAAAGTGAAGAGTGAAAAGATGAGCAATGAGGAACAACAGCCACTCAGCAAGTAGGTGAGGTCAACAACATACTTGCTGAAAGGTACAGGTAACAAGAGTATAAAATGGATATGTGCAGGTTAGGCTTTAAAAGAGGAATCAAAAATATTCCCTGGATGCTTTATCAGGACCACTTGTCTAGCTGCTCATTAACGCAAATATCTAATGAGCCGGTTACATGGTTTGATCAAGCCGGTCTGCTGCGGTTCAAACTGAACATCAGAATGGAGCAGAAGAAAAGTGACTTAGACGTTGAACGTGGCACGGCTGTTGGTGCCAGGCGGGCTTCTGAGAATTTCAGAAACTGCTGATCTACTGGGATTTCTCCACATAGCCATCACTAGAGTTCACAGACAAAGGTCCAAAAAGGAGAAAATATCCAGTAAGCAGCAATTCTCTGGGTGAAAATGTCCTGCTGCTACAGCAACAGAAGAACACCACACCTGTCAGCTGAGAACACAAAAACACAGGCTCAGGCAAAATTGGATAAGAGAACACTGTGAAAATATTGCCAAATGTCAATTTCTGCCAGTACATTTAGATAGTATGGGTTGGTGTAAGCAACATAAAATGCAACATTAAATCATTGCATATTGCATGTTCCTGGGTCTGTGACTCAGGGTTAGCTGATCCAGCCCTGACTATATGACTAAAATAGTTTGAATAAAGGCTAGTTTTTTATTAACCTCTAGTTCACCTCTGCAGTATGCATTTGGGTCCAAACTTCCTGCATTTAATGACAGTATATAGTAGCAGTAATAGTAGTAGTAACCAGAGCAAAAGACATAAGGCATGAAACTGGGGCCTGATTCAGACAAAAACATGATGTATAGAAACCCTGGAAAGGCTCAAATATTAAAACGTTGTTTCTGTGTCATTGCGGGATGATGTTCAAACATCAAAATGTCTTGCAGCCATTTTTGATCACTTGTGTACTAACTTGGCTCGACTCGCGTTGACTTGCCCCAAATGACCAAATCATAACATTAGCAATTACTGCAGACTGAATTCCACATAACTTTATAAGAATTTCATAAGTATGAATTAGGGTGGTCAGTAACACGGTTTTATTTTGTGTTTCGCATCCAAAAAGCAAATACTTATCCAGTTGGTGATCCAGCTAGTTGGCAGTAAAAAACAAAAATCCTCACTGTTTCTCTTGCTCTTTTTGAAAGTAGCTTTACCAACCCAACGCACACAGCTTCATCAGTTTACACAACACAAACAGCTCCTACACTCCAGAATCTCACACAACAAGCATGGACGCAGCTCTGTCACCTCCTCTCATGCCTCTATGTTTATTTGTTGCTGCAATCTCACATTCTGTCCCTTCTGTTTGTTGTTTTGTTGCTGTGTGTATTTGACTCTGTCTCTGTGTTTCTTCCTCTACATCCTTTTTCCACCAATTCCTCCTACCAGTTTCTCACTTTTTTTGGCTCACCGACCACTCCATGCTTTCTGCCTCCCACCTACCCATGACCGAGTATCTATTCTGCGTCCCCGTGTTCTCCCAACCCTCCTGCTTTTTTGTCTCTCAGTTCCTTCCTGTCTGTCTGGGTTTCTCTCAATCACACTCTGCCTCTCTTTCTCTCTCTCTCATCTTCCAGCATTCAGAAAAGAATTTCAATCCCAACTGTTCATTCTGGAGCTACTCCAAGCGCACCATGACGGGATTCTGGTCTACGCAGGACTGTCGTCTGCTGGCCACCAATCGTACACACACCAGCTGCTCCTGCACCCACCTTACCAGCTTTGCAGTGCTCATGGCCCACGTGGAGGTCAAGGTAGGCATTTTTCTCTGCTTGTGCATGCCAGAAGGGGGTGGGCAATATCTATGGGTCAGTTATTTATTATTTGATTAGCAGTGGTTGGTCAACATATTCTGAAAATAGAAGGAGAGGAAGAAAAGAAGAGAGAAAGACCACAACATCTGAAAAGTAAATTATGAATCTTTGGAGTCTGAATAACCACGTTGGCAGGGAAAATCTTTACAATTGATTTGTCAAGCTGCATGATGACATTGATTTGAGGGGGAAAATGTACTTCAAACATCTCAGAGTTCTGGATTACTAAAGCAGATACAAAAATAAGCTTCAGGTCTTATTTTCATTCTAAAAGTGATGCTTGACTGATCAGACAGTGAAAACATGTTTTTGTTTTCAGATTTTGGTTTTGTTTTGGGTTTTTTTAGATATCCATGAGCCTTAGTGGGTGGTTAATAAAAGCATTATTCTCCCGCCATGTGTGGGATAAGTACTTTTTGTCTCTCTCTCTCTTTTGTTATGTTAAGACCAAGTTTCTTTACACAAATCAGCCCTTGTAACTCTGGATATTGCGCGACACCTATTCCCTCCCCGTGGGCTAGGATGTGTGTTACTTCCAAAGGGGTCATGGTCAGAGCCAGCTCGGCTGCTCTGTGTGAACGCAGTGTGAGGGTCTGAGCAGTAGATCCATCACAACAGTGCTAGGTTGAACATTGCTCTACCTGCCAGCTTGCAGGACACTGATGGATAGAGCCAGCACACCTGTGCAACACAGCGTAACGCTGTGGCCCTGAACGCTCAACGACACACAGATTTAACTGTCTGCTCCTACAGTTTGTTTCACCTTACAACAGTATGACTCATGTATGATGTTAGCATACCAAGGCTATGCATAGCTATAGTAGCTGTAAATTACATTGTTATTATTGAATTACCAACTTAAACTTGTCTCTCTGTTTGCACATTTCACAGAAAACAGACAGCATGCACGACGTGCTCCTGGATGTCATCACGTGGGTGGGCATCCTGTTGTCACTGGTTTGCCTGCTTATCTGCATCTTCACCTTCTGCTTCTTCAGAGGGCTTCAGAGCGATCGCAACACCATTCACAAGAACCTCTGCATCAGCCTCTTCATCGCTGAGTCTCTGTTTCTGTATGGGATCAACAAGGCCGACCAGCCGGTGAGGGTCCAGTTCCCCTGTGTGAGCTTATGCGAGTGTGTGCAGTATACGCGGCGTATGGAAGAACATTACTTTGACCATAAATTCAGACAAGTCCACGGCACATGTTGGCATAACTTTCCACTGACCAATACCACAAATCATCAGACTGTTTATTAACTTTGTGTCAGTGGTTTACCACACTTGTGCTACTACTGAATAAAACAGGAGATGTTGTACAGTAACAGTGATCTTTGGAATAAATCAAAGCCGTCGTTTCTCATAGTGATTGTGAAACAAAACAATATTCTTACTATTCTATGTAATAGAATTTGCAAAATTAAATGTATTTATTTTTTCTTCAACATGTTAAGTAATCCCATCATCAAAATCATGTACGTACTTGTGCGTATGTAAAAAGAACCTAATTTGCCTGCTTTGCAATCCATTCATAGTCAGCCATGATTTACAATGCAAAGAGCGCCCACAAAGATCTGCCATATAATGCGTTAAACCTTATGCAGCTCATATGAGGCCGATTTGTGAATATGAGTTCAGACTGCTTTTGATTAACACCTCAGTGCGGTTGGATTTCAGCTGTGACCTCAGTCTGTATACATCAGTACCCAACAGTAGAGTTACCTTGTACAAAAGCAAGGTAAAATAAAGACCATTAAAGATGGCTATTTTGAAAAAATTACTCTTGACACTGAAAGTTCTGGTCAAGTGGTGTTATGTATTTTCTTTATTTTCCCTCCTTATAAGTAGGCAATTCGTATTTGTCAAATACCCCTGAGACTGAGTGAAGCAGAATTTATGTACAATATAAGATAGAATATATTATAATTTTAGTTATTACTAATTATCTCATTATTATAGATGTGTTTAGTAAGATTAAACCTAAGCATTACTGACTAGTTAGCAGTTATCTGCTCTCGACCAGGCTCAGAGACAGACTAGTCCAAGTGAAACATCTAGAGCAAAGCTGGGAATTATTTTAAACAGATTCCTGCGATCCAGGTAAACATTTATATAGAAGTTTTTCATGAAGTCACATCTTTGTGGGCAAAAGTGCTAACTTATTGAATATGCTCTATATACTATTTTAAGAATGGTTCTACTCTCCACAGGCGTAATGGTAGCTCTAGCCTAATTGGTCGCAGTGGTACGTTTGTCAAATGTAGTGTCATTTGCAACATCATTGTGTTTTTCTGCATGTGGAATAGAAATGTGCATTTTCAGAACAACAAATGCATCATTAACTGCACAAGTCCTTGTGACACTCAGAACAAATAGCCCTTCCCTCGAGAGCGTGGAGGCTTTTTAAAATCATGAGACACAATTTGCGAAGCATTTTCTTTGCGTATCACTTAAGCAACCAATCAAACTCTATCCCTGAAGGAATTCAGTGCAGTGCAGTTTTTTGGCTCAACAGTGGGGGATCCACATGGTGTGCATTCCAATCATAGCCCAAGATGTATAATCCATATGGTCCGCATTCAGTACGCCAGTCATGGATTAGAACTTTAAACCTCACTTGGGTACAAGCGTTTTGCACACAAATCTTATGGGACAGATTCTGAGAGGAGATTCTCGCCTTTATTATCTCTGCACAAGGACACCTAAATAATAATCAACACACAGGAAAGGACGAGCTTTTTCACCACTTCTCTCTGTAAGTTAAGGCTCAAGGCTGTATCCTTTACCTCCCCCATAGTATACAAGAAGCCTCAGAACACCTTGAAGCATTTGCATCCTGCTGAGCTTTCAGTGAGAAAACCTTCTCACTGTAAATGAAGAGACAAAGCAAATTGGATGGAGAGCGCGTTTTGATCGTGGCGCTTGTGCGTTTCTCTTTGTCTGTGTGTTTGCGTGGGAGGGATCATGTTGTTTTGTTTTTGTGGGGGTTTTTTTTTTTTTTTGCATGTATGTGTGCTGCTGTATTTGCGTGTTGTTCTCCCGTTAATTACCGGTGACTATTCATGACCTCCATTAACATCTTCAGCATCACTTAGCTCGAAGCCGGTTAATCCAGTAATTCCAGCAGGAAAACTAAATGACTTTGCATAAGCAGCCACTTTTTTTTTCTACCTGTGTGTGCATGCATGTGTGCGCCTTTGCCTGTGAAAGCTACACTCTGCGATCATCAGAAATGGAAATGAGTGACTCCCTCACCCCCTAAACTCATTGTCTCTCAGACATTAGGTAATTGTCTCTCGTTGCAAACTCCTCTATTATAAAAGTCTGTCTGTTAGCGCTTCCACTGAGTGATTTAGGAGTGACTCTTTAGATTAGAACATTGGCATGATTGACCAAGTTTCAGCGCTCATTCGTTTTGCACCTTTCTTTTTCTTAATCAACACTCTTTCTTTGCCATCGAATTGCCAAAATTATTAATGTCTTTTTAGGTTTGATCCCTGGCTTTTGTTTTTTTATTCACATTCTTTGCACCTCTGTGTTTTTTCTTCTCTTCTTTGGAATGAGCAGAGTCTCTCGCAGGGTTTTCATCTATCACTCTAAGACTTACATGTCTTTCGTCCGTCACTGTTCACTGGCACGTCATTTAAAATAGATTTACTCACTTTCAGTGTATAAAACGCAGGGTTAGTTCTGGTAGGTGCAAAACGTTCTAATTTGTGTTTTGTGTTTGATAATTGCAATTCTCTAGGAAGTATGTTAACAAGCACAGTGTTTATCGTATGTAAAACATTTAGTTCTGCATTGGTAAAAGCGTAAAAAAGCTGTATGTTTTCACAGCTTTTTTTTCTTTTTCAAGCTCCGAAATCTGTCAACTTTTATGTGATTTTTCATTTGTCTCTTTCAAACCAAGATGCTGAGTCATTTTTGCAGCAGTTCCACTTATTTTGTTCATCTTTGGCATTGACAAAAATCATACTGTATTTTCAACAGCGCTGGCAAGTAATTCGCCCTCCTCAACAACTCATTGTCAGCCCCCTTTGAAAGTGCTTCGCTACATCTCTTTGAAATGTGGTCAATCAGCACGGGCTGCGGCGCTAACATGTCACTTATATTTTCTCATTTATCTTCCTGGACGACTTGTAGATTGTAGACTGTGAGTGAAGTGCGAGGGGGGGTCTCCAATAATATTGCTATTTTGAAGTGATTTTTTACTTTTTTTGTCATTCTGCCACCTGAAATTTCTGTCATAGTACACTATGATTGTGACTTCTATTTCACGTTGCCTTATTCTATCCCCTGCCTTACCTGTTCAAGCAGTGGCTGTCCAATATTTAATCACTTACGTTTTCTTCCTTAACTGAATATGATACATTATTGCTTTCTAAATCTGACTCATACCCTTACTGCCTGTACTGTTTGCATCTTTATTTTTCTGCCTCATCAGTGCAAGTGTCCAGCACAATAAATATTTCCTGAGTTTAATGTTACTGTATTTTTAAACCCTCTCAATCCTTTATTTGCCTCACCAGATTGTCTGCGCAGTCTTTGCGGCCCTGCTCCATTTCTTCTTCTTGGCAGCGTTCACCTGGATGTTCCTGGAAGGGGTACAGCTCTACATCATGCTGGTAGAGGTGTTTGAGAGCGAACACTCCAGGACTAAGTACTTCTACCTGGCAGGATATGGAGTACCTGCTGTCATAGTGGCCGTCTCCGCTGCTGTGGACTATAGGAGCTACGGCACCGACCGAGTGTAAGGATGCTGCTGAAGAATGCGTGAAGGAAGGATGGATGACGGGGCAAGGGAGGGAAAGGGAGGGAGGCTGGAGTGCCTGCTGTCATTTTGGCTGCGTTTGCCACAGTGGACTCAACAAGCTGTGGCACTTCTGAAGAGTCAATACAGAGAGAACGAGTGGAGAGAGAGAGGCAAAGAAGGATGGAGAGTGGTAGAGAAGTATTGGGGACACGCAGGGGGAGGATGCACCACAGAGTGCCTGCATGAGCATGGCAGCAACAATGTGTGAATATGGAAGGATTTAACAGGCGGGGCAGAAGGAGGGGGTGTACAGTGGAGTATGCCGAGGGAGAAAAAAAACTGCTTTAAGTGTGAGAATGGAGGGATGGGATAGGAAAAGATGGAGTTGTGTGTCAGGATGTTCACACATCCACACTGGCTTACGCTTGCGCATTAAAATAAAACCAGCTTCTCTGGAGAAGAGTAGTGGAAGATAAGCACATACATTAAAAGCACATACATTAAAAGCACAAGGTAACGTATTTGTGCATGCTTGACTTGTATAACCCTAGAAAAAGGATGAATCCAAGAAAGGACAGGCAGCATCTCATTACAGGCTTAATACACAAACTACAGATTCAAAGAGAGTGAACGTAAGAGTTTCACCTGCACACTTCATTCATGCTTTGACTCTGAAAAGAGGCCAACATTCTAATTATTAAGTACATATGCATATGAAATGTATATTGCATATATAATATATATAAGGCACAGTCATGTTCATAACCTGTTCTCCATTCAAATCATAAGACTAAACACTAACAATGTGGACTTTGCACTGAAAGGCTACAGCTTTAGAGGTGTTTCATCCCTCAGCTGCTTATAAATGAGTCGCTCCGTGTTGAGGGTGAAAAATGACGTGTGGTTATAGATATAAATGATTCACCTTCTAAAATGCTCCCAGTCGCTGGTCATTTGGGGACCTTTTGTCGTTCTGACATTGCAGCTTTCCACAAGCTACACTCTACTCGACCAGCTCTGAAAGACGAGGGAAGGGTTGAATTTAGCAGTGTTTAACCATCAAGCCACACCAGTCCTCATGCCACTTAGATCAATATTTCATTGCCTGATGATCATTAAAACATGAGAGTCTCAGTGCCAAGCTTTGGGTGAATAATCACAAACAGAGTGTCGTAAAGGACCTGAGACAACTGCTGTGACTTTAAATGCAAAATGATGTGAAATATTTTGGGACAATGAAGCAGAGCTTATATGTAAAAGGTGCACATAACCAAAAATAAATGCATGAATATAATATTTTCAATATTTTCTTTTGTAATGTTGCATCCAGGCCATTAATGCTCTTGCTCGTCATGTCCTCGTGCCCCATGGGCCTTGTGGATCTGAAAAGTAAATGAAATTGGAAATTTTTAAAAAGCAGAAACGAACTTACACGATCCATTTATCAGCCCAGGCTTGAAAATGACACTGTGTATCATTTTTGACATAACACATTGAGACAAAACCTTTGAAAATATCATCTGCCATTCCTGCTGTGTCACCTTGTCACATAACACAGACTGTTCTTCTTCACAGTAGCCAGTGGCACTGAGTCTCATTCATGTACCGTAATGAAGGTGGCTACGAGTTAGCAAAGGAGCCCTAATGGAGGATACTGTGACACAGTCAGGGACCCATAATGGAGGGTTCTCTAATGTGGTGGAAATTGAAAGATTAATAATTCAAAAGCAGCTGGTCATGAATCAGTTGGCCATTTTGCTCCAGCCGTTTTTCTCTGGCACCTTTTTCGGCAGCTAGTTGGGTCTGACCTCAGTGGAGGGCACTCTTTTTTTCTTCTTCTCCTTCCCCTGCTTGCTGCAGTTGATGAGTCAAGGTGTTTTGGGGTTATATAATTTTGCATACAGCAGTATATATTTTACAACCAATCCTAACCTTGTGGTCCAAAATGATTGTATGTGTGTGTGTGTGTTTGTGGTTATATGTTCATGCGTGTCTTCTGAAAGTGTGCTTGTGTGCATATACACACTGAATGTGCATGCACTTGTGTCCCTCCTTTCTCCTTTAACCTCAACACAGCCATCCGCAGACTCCATAAATAGCCTCGTATGAGGTCTGCATCCATAACTCAGTATTCAAATGAACACAGTCATGTCATATTTTTGCGACTGCAGGATGTGGCCATGTCATATATCTGTGCCCTTAGGGAGAAGTAAAGCTTTATTTATCACAGGTGCTTATCCCTCGCTGTCTCCCCCCTCTGTGTGTGATGTATGTTCGAGGTGTGTGTATAGGCTATTTTCCTCCATCTTGCAACACCTTTCTTCCTGTTCTTCATCTCTTTCACTTTTTACATCCACCCCAGTTCTGTTTTGTCCTCGCTCTGTCGTGATGCATTTGATATACTGCGTGTCATAATGTGCTCCTTTTTTTTTCTCCAGCTTGCGTCCTGTCAGTGATTATATGTGTGAAACCGTGATGCATGTCCTATCCTCTGATTGCTACCCGACATCCATCTAAAGAACATGTTTTTTTAACCCCTTTATTCTTCCCAGCGTCCCTCGTGCGTGACGTCTCTCTCTGTCTCCGTCTCTCCCTGTCTCTAGGTGCTGGCTGCGATTGGATACTTACTTTATCTGGAGCTTCATAGGCCCTGCTACACTCATCATTATGGTGAGATGGACACACGTGGATACTCACACACCCTTGACTTAGCACTTCATCTATGAGTAGGTAGATCTATAGATGTTCGTGCAGCAGTGATGGCTCACATTAAGGTATTTGTTAATCTCCTACAAGGCTTGCCTGAGCTCCTCAGAAGTGCAAGTAAAAGTGGAAGCAACTCTATATGTCAACTTAATAACTCCCATTCATGGATTAACTCTCAGGCGGGCACGTACTCCTGCAACCTGGAAATCTTCGAAGGGGATATGGAGAGCAAGCCGCCGTGCGTCACACAGATTATGATAAAAACTCAGCAAGGTTATGTTGCTATTAGGCACTCATTTGTGTGCTGTTTTTCCTCCTGATCTAGCTGTTTTATTGCTTTGCCACCAAATTGAACATTAAACTGGAGAACAGAGTCTCCCGGGAAGTTTGAGCAATGCCAATGATTGATGTTTCATCAGTCATCAAAATGTTCAGAGAAGCAGGAACAGGCATCCTATCTCGAACAAGTAAACTACAACAGGAATAGAGTTTGATGATCAAGCAGACACACATACAAAGACATTTAAAGCAATGAGACGTATTCCCAGTAGCCTGTGAACCAATCCACTGTACTCATTTTTGAAATGTCAGGCAGGCTATCACAGATCTTGCAGGATGTACATGTTGGGAGCAGTTCAGGTGGGACTGCACTGTTATGACACCACACCTAGTGGTAATGTATACAGCCTCTGAGACCCAGTGTATCGCTTCAGACAGTCATTATTAAACCACCCTCTTTATGCATTAGTACTCCAATAGAACAGAACACATCTATGAGAATTGGGTTACCATTGTTACAATGATCCCGAACTGCTGAAATTTTCCCTGATGTTCAAGCTGCTGTATTTTGAGAACATAAAGGCTTGTTGATTGAGGGCCTGATAGGGTGTCCCTAAGCCAATTACTGTTGAAGAGGCAAATAAAGAATCACTCTTTGTGTGAGTGCTGTGGTGACATTGTGTCTTTAATTAGGCTACTTGCTGCAGAAAATTACCTTGTGTGATTTTATGTCTGTGTGTTTCAGCTGAATGTAATCTTCCTCGGCATCGCTCTTTATAAGATGTTCCATCATACGGCCATTCTCAAACCAGACTCTGGGTGTCTGGACAACATCAAGTAAGTTCTTCAATCCTGCTACTACACTTGTGCATCTGATTTGTGATTATGCATGCTTGTGTGAATAAAGCAGAAGGAATAGTTTGACATTTGGGAACTGTGCTTTTTTTTTTTTTTGCAAAAGGGAGGACTAATAGAAGACAGATGTCTGTACAGTACAATCTATAAGCATTATTGTGAAAAAGACACAACAGTATTGTGAAACTGCCCTTTTTTCTTTATATTTTAAGAATCCAAACTTTCTCGGCATTTTTAAGGGGTCTTGAGCAATAGTTCTCCAAGCTTTCCAAAGGTCTTCCAATGCTTTTGCACTCATTTTTAATCCAGTCCTTGTACCTGACCATTTTCAGTTAAATGTTTAGTTTTTTTTTTAACATTGACTTATGAGTCATTTGAGCATAAACAGACTAATTCAAGGAATGAACTGGCATTCTCAAGATGATTCCCAAAGACTTCCAATGGTGTGCAGTGCGTCATGAAACAGGAAACTGGACAAGGGCAGAACAAAAGAAGTAGCAGGCCTAGAAAAACTATCTACAGCAAATAAATAGTAAAGTCAAGTCAAAAATACACCTGGCTGTTCATTTGATCCGTCGTTTATTATTTAAAGCTTTATCAGAAATGGTTTCGGTGCAAGGATAGTTTTCAAGAAGCAAGTCATAAGGAAAGGAAACAGAGAAAAGGCAGAAATTTGAAACATTAAACAATAACTGGCCTGAAAATCAGTGGCAACAGGTCTTAAGGTGTGGTGAATCAAAATTACACATTTTTTGTTCTAATCTTTATCAATATTTTCTGAGGATGTTCGCAGAAAAGTACAACAGTGTTTCTACAGTATGACCTGATTTTGATCCACCATCTGGAAAACTCCTGTTAGGAAACAGCTTCAGTTTACACCATGACAATGATCCCAAAGATACTGGCAGTGCATTAAAAGTATACCTGGATAGAGAAAAACATAATGAATGCTGTCAGTGATGGATTGGCCTCCCCAGAGCCCGGACCTCAACGTTATTGAAGCCGTGTGTGATCATCTTGACAGAGAACAGAAAAGAGCCAAAATCCAAAGAGCCTTCAATGTCATTCAAGAAGTCTGGAGAACTATTCCTGAAGACTAATTAAAGAATTAAAACTTGCATAAGAGAGTTCAGGCTATGTTAGAGAATAAAGGTCGGCGTAATGGATATTCACTTCACTTTGTACAAACGTCGTTTTCGCCTTTTATACTGTATGTGTGTTTGCACACGTTTCATTAAATCACTTCAACTATTCAACTTCTTCCTATTTCCTAGCAAAATACAGAGAAATGAGGCATAACTCTAAATTTTTGCGCAGTACTTTTGCTGCAGATGGTTAGCTTAGCTTAACATAAGACTCGAATAGGGTTGAAACACTAAGCCTGGCGCTGCCCAATGGTAACAAAAGCTACAAGTTGATACCTTTAGTTCAGTTAAAGCCTTTATGTTTTGTTGTTTGTATCATTTATATATAAGTGGAAGCATAAACACAAATTATGGAGGTAAGGTACAATACTATTTCTCAGGCAAGAGAGACACAATCTCTGAATTTATCGCATTGTTGGTTTCAGTTTGTTTTGTTTATGGAGTCAGCGAAAGGCTATAACATGCTAATTAGTGAGCATTAGAATGTTACCTTTGGACAGAACCAGGAGTATTGTTTTTACACTAAGCTCATTAGCTGCTGGCTCCGACTTCATCATGGCTGCACAAACACAAGAGTGGCATCAATCTTCACATTCATCTCTGCAAGAAAGTGAGCACATTTCCCAAAAAGTCGAACTATTCAATTAATTCTACATTTTTATGCTACCCTGTCGCATGGAGCGCCTTTCACCTTTATCTTACATAATTTTGAGATGCTACCCTCTAAATTCTTCAAATCATTATTCTCAGGCATGTCCCTACTATTCAAGAGACCCTTAGAGGGTGCCACTGAAATATGACTTCACTTCCATTAAATACTGAAACTCTTTCTACCAAGCTAACTAATCGGGATTGTGTCATTTCTTGTTCGAGTCCAGCTCAAGACAAAAAAGGCTCAGTCTAATTCAAACAATATGCCTTGGCTCAGAGTTCAACGCGTATCCGAGCTCAGAATTTATAATGTAAATCCCAAAAATGACTCGGTTCTCATATGATTTAAATATTACTGCCAATGGAGGCAGTTTTTAAGTAGGACTTCAAGCAGGAAGTGTTTCAGAAGCAAAGGCGAAGCCAGCTGATCTTTGCTTTAGTGCAGTTCAGGAAAAAGTACTCTAATAAGAAAAAATCTGATAAAAGATGGAAATCAAAGAATCGTTTAAAACACGATGCTTTGGATCTTTCCCCCCTCTTCTTAATGACTTTCCTTAGTCTTTCTGAGAACACTGAAGGCTGTCTAGATTTTAATCTATTTCACTTCATTAGTCATGTCTTATTGTGGTTCATTTATTCGTTAATCACCATCATGCTCTTTTTGTCTTATTTTTTTCTTCCTTTTGTTTTCTTTGTCTCTCTAACTCCAAGCCATCATAAGTTATCTTTGTTGTGGATTGGCTCTGGTAAGGCCACTCTCCAATCAGTGTTGTCTTCCTAGAGACATTTTGTTTGGTTTGCTTGTTATTCATGTGTCTGTGGAGTCTTCCTGTAGTCTATGCACACACCTAAATTAACCGTGAACCTGTCTTGTAAAATGGATTTCTTGTTCGTGTGTGATTTGTGAGGTCCTGTGACCTATAGACCTAATGTGCTATTGAAATATTATAAAGGTGAGATTAGGGCTGGGCGATATGACCCAAAATTCATATCTCGATATTTTTTAGCTGGATGGCGATATAAGATATATATCTCGATATATTTTTTTAAAGCCATAAAGTAAGAACAAAAAGAGAGTTCTTAGTCAAAGCTGTGTCCCAGATGTCACACAGGCACTTTTATTAACATAGAGCAGATGTACATAAAATTTACTCAAAAATAAATTATGAGCATTTATTAAATAATAATGCTCCATAAATAAAAGAAAACAATGTTGTTTTTGTGCATAACAAAAAGCTCACAATTGTGCAGTCAAAATGTAAACTAAAAGATGCTGAGCACAATAACAAAGACAGATTTCACAGCTGCTCTGTTCCCAACTTGTACTGCGTGACTGACAGCCTGGAGTTTGAAATCCGCTTCGCAACCGCGTCTCTTAACAGGTGCCATTTATAGTCCTTATACACAGTAGGGTAATATTACGTTGAAGCACAGTACGTATCACTCCGCGAGGCTCAGCCGTAATGCTCCGACAATCTATCAAGCGGTGCAGCTCCGTAGCTTACTAAAGTCGTACTAAAACATTTTTTGACAGATTGCTGAGCGCCGTGTTCCACATAAAATCGGTTCGCGGCCATCAAGCACAACCAGAATTCATACATAAGGCGCGCTGTCAACTTTTGAGAAAATTAAAGGCGTTAGCGTGGTTAGCTCGTTAGCGTGGTTAGCTAGCTAACACGTTGACGCCGTCCAGCCCCACGCACGGGGCGATGCGCAGTAACTCGTTAACGGAGATTTGCCGTGTCCATCTTGTCGCTTCCTGCAGGTGAAGCGATGGGGGACGAGGAGTTGTGTTCAGTGAAGGAGAGGCGAGGCCGAGTAACATTGCGTAAAGACGAAAGTGGACGAAAGAGAGGCAAACCTGCGGCTCCACAAGTATAATTATAACGTAACATAGACTATATCGATATAAAGGATATTGTCACATCTTATATCTCGTATAAAAATATATCGATATTTTTTAAAAACTCGATATATCGCCCAGCTCTAGGTGAGATGTGAATTCATGGAAACAGAGCTGAGAGAGAAACCATGACTCAAGGGAACGCTGGAGGAAGAGGTGAAATGGTGGGATGGAAAAGAGAGATGAGCATACCCTTTATTGAAGAGGGTCGTCAGACGAGCTTTATTGGAGGTTCTGTCTCGCCTGAATGGTGCCACAGAGGGAAACATCGAATCAATCACCTTAGTCTCACTCACTTACTCTCCTCCTCTGTCTGTCTTCCTTCCTCATGACTCTCCTAATATCTCTCCCGCTGCGTTTTTTCACTCTCTCTATCTCCATTCCTGCTCTCTCTTTCCTTGCCGGTTTTCTTTGTCTCTATCACTTGTGTTAGAGGTGATCACTGCCCAGTCAGCCAATCAAATTAACAGCTATCATCTCGGCTCTGTCAGACACAAATCTATGACCTTTAGTGGGAAATGTCATTTATAATGGCCGTAATGTCCCTCTGCTTACTGCCCGATGAAGACACTCACGTGGACACGCGCGCACACGCACGCACACGCATGCACACACACGTGCGCGCACACACACATTCTCAGACAAGGACTTACGATGCATACACATGCCTCCGCATGACCAAGTTTCTCTGACATTTGGCCTTTATGACTCACTTCTTCATAGCCTTTATTTGAAATGAAGGTTTGCAGCCTTAAAAACTTTTATCAAATCTACTCCCATTAAACTGTTATAGTCACAAGTGCGCTAACAGACTTCAGGACCTACTTCTGCCTGAAAATGATTTTTTACCTCCTGTCATATACTTTGACTGAGAAAGTTTGGCTGCAGCTTGGGAAAAGTGTGCTCGGTGAAGAATGCTTTTCTTCGTGATACCCGTGGCTGACGTCAGCTCGCTTATAACCTCTCCTCGCTCTCTGGAGATTGGATCTAAATGAAAAGATCCACTCGCACTGCCTCCTCTAAACCCTTTTATAAGGCTTTAATTCTTTTAAGCAAAACTCCCGCTGTTTCCTCCAGTCTACTCCTACAGTGTTGGGGCTCATAATGAACCCTTTCTAACCCCTCTATCGTCTCATGGTCCCTCATGCGTCAGCCTTGACTGATTAGTTTTTTCACCACGGGGGGAAAAGACAAACTTCTCATGTTTGAATTTCATTTGATAATGACACACAGTAACAGGACGAGCATCTCTCATTTTTCACTGTTTGTCTTCTCCTGTAGGTCCTGGGTGATCGGGGCCATAGCTCTGCTGTGTCTGCTCGGTCTGACCTGGGCGTTCGGGCTAATGTACATCAACGAGAGCACCGTGATCATGGCCTACCTTTTCACCATCTTCAACTCTCTGCAGGGCATGTTTATCTTCATCTTCCACTGCATACTGCAGAAAAAGGTGAGGCACAAAGCTAGACAGAAGCTGCCAGTGTGACAGACACATACAAACACACACAGAGGCACACATGCGAGCCAGAAACGATCAACAGGGACACCAAAAATATCTGCAGAGCTGTCACAGAGGTTTGATTGGTCATTCAGTATCCCTACTGCTCAATTCTCTCACCTTTTCATTCTTGCTACCTAACACTCTCTTTCGCTGTCACTGTCTGTCTTGCCTTGAGGCAGCAGGTAACAAACTGAGTTGCTTGTCTTACTTCTTCTAGCAGCAGCAAAGAAAGTTTTCCATCATCAGGCAGGGTCATCGCACCTGAAATAGCATATTATACACTTTGATAATATTCAGCTCTAATTGTTTTAAATATTGGACCCAGGAAGAGGACATGCATGAGTGTTTTGAAGTCTAATTGCCTGAAACTTGAAGTAATTTCCTCAAGTGAGTTTTATGATTTTATGACTCACATTAACACACGGTTCGCCTTTCAAGTCCTCTATAATTTAAAAAACCCCCAAAACAAACTCTTCAGTATATTTTTTTGGGTTTCCTTGGCCTAAAGGATTACTGGCATTTGTGAGCACATGTGTGTACTTTTTTTATACTTGAGTTATGTGTGGCTTCCAGGAAGAGCCTACACACACCGGGATACTTTTACAGTCTCCCACACACTGTCAGTGCCTGGGACTCCAGAAGAGGAGTAGGATATGGAAAGAAGATTCATCAAATGCTTAATACTCTCATCTGGCTGCCATCCCACAGACAATTTTTAGTTTCAAGTGCATGACCAGTAAACAAGTGTGGTGTGTGTGCACAGTATACTTAGGTATGTGCTAGGTCACGGGATCAGGTATCCAGAGAGATGTCCTCAGAACAATGATGAGGTTTTCTTTGGCTGCGACCCAACTTGGTTTCTCCCAAGATGCATGGAGCAACTCACCACACAGCTGTTCAAACAGAGCATGTGGCAATATATGCCTGCCAGTCCGACGAGCTTGTTAAAAAGCAATTACAGTCGTATTTGTTCTAACTTGATTGGGATCTAAATGCAGATGTTCTGTGTGTACAAGTGCATCACATCTCCCCCTAAGGAATATGTCCATTTTAGATGAATATGTGGCAGCTTGGGGAGGATGTTGATGGGGGAAAGTTTATGGAGCTAATCTTCTAATGTCTAAATTTATGGGTTTAGTGTTTGCACAAGGAAGTTGAGTAGAAGAAGAGTTTGTCTTTTCTTTCTCGGCCTGTCATCTTGAAAATATGCATCATTATGTGCAACGTCAAAGCAAAAACATCAATCAATTCCCCCTCTTTTGTACGCGCTGGCTGAGAGTGCATTTACAGTTTCTGACGCTTTTTTCCTCCTCCCACCATCTGGGGCCCAGGTGCGTAAAGAGTACGGCAAATGTCTGCGCACCCACTGCTGCAGCGGCAAGAGCGTGGAGACTTCTATATCCTCCTCCAGTAAAACCACCACCTCGCGGACCCCGGGCCGCTACTCCACAGGCTCACAGGTGAGCTTACCTGCCTGCACACCTGGACGCTACAGCACAGCAGATTCTCAGGTGAGGCCAGATAACGCCATGAGGGTTTTGGATCATCGCTGTTCACTTTCAACTCGTCTCATATTTTAGGCAAACACATTAAATGCGACTTTAAGTTGGAATGCCATTCGGTTTATTTTGGGGCTTTAAATTAGAGCTGCACCGATCAGTCGGCTAGTATATCCGATCAAGGGTATAGCCGATAGTGCACCTTAGACAACAAAAACAACTTTAATTGCTGTGCAGATATATTACTTCTGTGAAGCAAAATGTAATATCTTATAAGCTGTAAATGTATCTGGCTTCCTCATACTGCTAACTCAGTTGCCAGTAATCTACCAGTGTAGCCATCTGCCATGTACTCTTTTTCATAGTTCTGCCAATCCATTAGTAATTTCAGAACTCTCTTTTCTGCAATAAGAGCAAAGTCAGAGTAACTTTTGTTTAGCATTTATTAGCTCCAACTCTGACACGATCTGCCCAGCTCAGTTGGCATCATATACTGTTGTTGGCACTGTTTGCCAGTAAATGAAGAAGCTCAATATTGTGTCCAGTAACCTGGAGCACTCGATTATGGGTTTGTTGGAGTGGGAGTGATAGTAGGTTCAGTAACCTGATGTCGTATTGGAAAACATTGACTGTTTCAAAAACTTTTCTATGTTTTATTATGAGCAAAAATGGAAATTCTCCACGAAAGAAAGGTTAGAAAACATAGCATAGTAAAGAAAAATGCAATAGTCCAGTAAAATTACATTCAGTGCATCTCTACTTAAAATATGGATGTTTTGTTGAAAGTGTGAGATCCAAAACCCTGACTGTGACAGACAATGTTGCTTAAAAAATGTATATGGAGTACAAAAAACACTGATGTATGATTATTTTTCCCTACCTGTTTCTCTTTTGTCGGATGTTGCTTTGGGTTTTTTTCCCCATTTACTGCCTCTCCTGCACTAATTTGATCCTTTTTTTTTTTGCCAATCGCCTCCCATATATTATAACTTTCTCACTATATTTCTCTCCCTTCTTTGTTGTCGTGTCCTTTCTCCCTTGATCTGTTGCTGGCTCTTCCTTTGATTTCTTTTCCCTTGCATTTTATTGTTTCCCCTCTACAAATTTGCCCATACCGTCTCTACCCTTTTCTTTCTTTCTCGCTTCTTTTCTCATGCGTATAGAGTCGTATCAGGCGGATGTGGAATGACACTGTGAGGAAACAGGAGTCCTCCTTCATCACTGGAGACATCAACAGCTCTGCTACGCTCAACAGAGGTAACCACGGGATACCTACAATTTGCATCCCCATCACTGTCACCCTATCTGCTTTATTAATAGCGGGAGGCACAGGCAGCATACGCTGTCATTTAGCAAAGTAGCTGCGGTCCAGACTACCGATAATGGTATTTTGTTCTTGAAGATCGGAAGATTAGCAGGATAGTGTAAATATCGCTTACTTATTTTTGCTGCTTCAAAAGCTGCTTTTTCGCAGGAAGGAGAGGTCTGGGCAGGCTCCCGTCAAAACTGAAACTACTTTATTGTCACAATATTAAATCTACAGAGTGAAGCGCTAACTGTGCTGTAGCACCAATCTTCTTTTTGCAAGGACAGATGTTTCTTTAACTGCTGTAGGTTTGAATCCTTTAAGTTAGTATGTGTTAAGGACTTAAACTAAACACCATAACACCTTTGTTATAATACAGTGTGCTATGCAAATTAATGTTATATTTTTAGATGAATTCACAGCATTACTCATCACATAGCATCCCGTTTCATTTTAAGTAGAGCGAAACTTTGCAGGATTTGCACCTGAGAATTTGTATGCTATTGTAGTCTCAAACCTTTTAAATGAATAAGCCCAGTTCAGTGTATCCCTACTTTATTTAGAGCTGTGTATTGCAGTCCCTTCAGAGTAGGACAGTGTAATGGACTGTAGGAATGAACTCAATGGGTATGGCTATCCGAGGGCTAGGGTAATGAGGGCATAGATACCCAAATGGCCACACAGTTTGAAATACGTGCACACACACACACACACACACACACACACACACACACACACACACACACACACACACACACACACACACACACACACACAAGAGAACACATGCTGCCATTTGTTAGACTCTAAGCTGAGGTGTGGCCCTCACTTTCTTCAGGCCACTAATAAGCTGTTAGCATGACAGATTGATACTAAAGCAGACATGGTGCGTGTCAGCGCTTGAATTATCACACACTTAGTTAGGCAGGGCTTAAGACTCCCGCACCTCCTCCTTCCCTCACACTTTAAAGAATGCCACACGGAGCTACTTAGCCAGTAGATGTTGAAATAACTACATACTTTGACTTATTGGATAACGGTGGAATGGAATAAATTGGATTGTCAGATAAGAGACCGACTTCTTGTTATGCCCAGGTCATTTAAGTTATAATGAAGAAGAGAGACCTACACAGCAATGACCAAAAAAAAAAGGTTCTGTGGTATGCTCAGGAATAGAGGAGTCAGTTGTTAGTATGTGGCTGTTTTTCATTTTAGTGAAACTCAAACACTCTATGATATTCTCAATTAATTCAAAATGTAGCTGTTACTTAATGTAAAAAAAGATTTAAAAAAGGGGGGTGTGGGTTGCAAATCAAAGGTATGCACTTCATCTGGAACCCTAGCAGTAAAAGATAATTGTCTATCAGCTAATACTGTTTTCACATGTGTATTTAATAAACTCTGACAGTACCAGCTTACAATAACAGAGTCAGACTAAAGAAGCTGTACACTGAAAAAAATTGATTGGCCATCTCTTGGATTTATGTAAGCATCTTGTGTGTATTTAACACAATTGCCTTATGCTTTAAAGTTAAGTGTAACTATATAGTGTAGAAACTACATTATATGCAGAGAGGCTAGATTAAATTCTTCATATCATGTTCGAGTGAAGTAAGTCAATAATATAGCAATGTTAAATCTTGCGACACTGCACAGGATTTCATGCCCCAGCCCCCCTGCAACCAGGATAAAGATAGGAGGATGGTAGTTGTTGTAGATCCATTCAATTTTTATGGTAACCAGACTCTAGACTTTGTTGAACATTATGTAATATGAAGACAACATGTAGTATTTAAGTGACCGAGTAGTACTGGGGTAAAAGTTATTGAATAGTGTTAAAATAAAATGACAAAATTGTGAAGGATTAAAATATTCCAAGAGCTTTAACTTACTTCATCTAAACATGTTTCAATTGCGTTGTATCAACACAAAATGCACAGGGTTATTGAATATGAATAAGTTGTGTTGATTTAACTCAGTTGTTTAAGTTTCTGCCAAAGCAAAACATTTGTGTGCAACCAGTGTCCACTATTGAATTAAGTAAATCCAACAAGGCCTTTTTTCAGTGTAGTTATATTACTTAGTGTATGTGGCAACACTTTCACAGAGTCTGTTGTAAAACAGGCGCATCACTGAGCTACATGCCACATTGATTGTTTGGAGGCTTGACCAGAAGGAGAAAAAAAAGGGAATCATTTTCTCTTTGGTTCATTTGTGCAGTAACAACATTAGGAGATGCTGCAGTATACACACATTTTCAAGCAACCTAAATTTTTTGTCATGGCCAACTAAACACCTTACGTAAGCCAGAAACTAGGAAGGTTAAAGTAAGGCAATACATATATATATATATATATACACACACATGTACATGTGTGTATATATATACACACACATGTACATGTGTGTATATATATATACACACACACACGTTCTGGAAATCTACAGATGACATCCGCAAAACTAAGATCAACAATAGTTCCAGTAGCTTGAGACTAATGACGTCACGTCACATAATCAACCAGTAAATAACTCATGCATTCACGTAGCGGTGGCTGACTTTTGGCAGCACCGAGAAAAGGAGGGATCAGTTCAAGTAATTAAAGATAACAGATCCTTAACGTGATTTTCATTTCAGTGTGTCCAGCTATGACAAATTTCCCTCCACCTTTACCATTTTGCAGCAGATTGATGTGTCAGAGCTTACAATTTCTTACGCCGCCGTAATTTGTAGTTTTGATGAATAATTTGTGTAGTCATACATTTGAAAGGATCTAGAATGCATATATTCCCCTTTTTTGAATATTATGACAATATATGACTTATGTAGTTCTTAAATGCTGGGTTATAATGGCATAGGAATCATAAGTTTATAGTTTACATTGTGTAGAAATGAGAAAAAAATGCCTTAGGGAAGTAAAAAATTGCTGTGCCCCTATATTTTTCATAGATTTACTAGCCTTTAGACATGATTTTACTGGGTACGGGATGCATCCATAGATGTAGCTAGTTTACATAACCATAAGTTCAGATCCCACACAGTCAGTGACAACTGTATAATATTAGCAAGATTGCATTTGAAGCCGCTAGAAAGAGCAGAAAAGAAAAGCAAAAAGAAAAACTGCATGATGCAGACTCTCCACTAGGTCGTCACATACACAGTGGTTGGTCATGTATAATGCCATCTCTGCACCTCATTAGTGGTGCTGCTAAGGTACTAAAAGGAAAAGAAAACTGATAAAGATAATTATTTCTTATCATGTTTTGCTTTGAGTTTATGCTGAAACCACAGAGATATTTGAACCTGTTTTTCCCCTCTCTGTTTTAAAGCTATATGACATGCACAGACAGCAGTAGCACAGCCTGCTTCATACAGTGTCGATAGCATCATGAGGATGAATGCATAAGAGCTGTTGTGCCCATTTGTTGCCTGTATTTTTTGCATTGTCTTAATGTGTATATGAGCAGTCTCTCAGAAAATGCACTGAAAACACTTTCTGTGGCCCCTTTGTCCATTAACTGTCCTGTAGTCATGCTTCTCTGCTCAAGCGTATTGAACTGCAGCACAGTCTGCTCCAAGCTATGGCACTCTCTCTTTGTCTCTCTCTCTCTCTCTCTGTCTCCTTCTCCCTTTCCCTCCCTCAGCCTGTATGCAATGGCTGCAAGAATGACTTGTCAAGCTTTTTCTTGCCTTTCTCCCTGAACTGTTAGCCTGTTTGATTTACTTGTCCTCTTCTCTCCCTCTTTCTTCCACACACTCACTCTCCATCTCGCTCTCCCTTCTTCTTTTTTCCTTCTTGCTTACTTCCACTCTGCAATGGCTACATGTTCTCTCCTTTAACCTCTATCTCCACTCTGTTTTTTTTCTCCTGAGTGCTTCTCTCTTTTTCTCTCTTGACTTGGCTGTTGCTTTTCCTCTCTCCTCCTCTCTCGACTTGGCTATTGCTTTTCCTCTCTCTTTCTCTATCTGCCTGTACCAGGAGCCATGGCTAATCATCTTATAACTAATGCTCTCCTTCGTCCCCATGGTACTAACAATCCTTATAACACGCTCCTGGGGGACTCGGCAGTCTATAACAACCCAGCTGTGGGCATGTACAACACCCAAGGTGTGGCTGATGTTCCATTTATGAACAACATTTTTAAATGTAGCATAGAGTTGCTTTATTTTATCTATTTATTGATTTAGTTTGCATGGTTCTTTCAGTTTAAAAGGTGCTTTCTATTTTGATGCATGCATGTTATGGTTCCCAAGTGAGATGATCAATGACACTGAACTGTACATATATGCATACAACTCTATCTAAATTACTATTTGCAGATTTGCTATATCTTAAAAAAGCTACTTGTGAACCATGAAATATTTCTTATATATTACATTTTATATGAATGTTAGATTTACTTTTATTTTTATTTTTACATGCATGTGTCATTTTGGCCTTGTGTTGCTTGTGCAACAGCATGTGTCTGCATAAGCTTAATATCTACATTTATAGCATTTTAAATATGATTCTTATGCTGTTTCTTTCTCTGTCTTTATAACAAAGCACAGATATTTTGTTCTGTAATGATTATGTAAGATTTTTGTGTTTAAAATTTGTCAACTTGCCTTTAGTTGTTGAGCAATTGTTGATGTAACGGTGGCTGAAATGTGTTTCTGTCAATGTCTAAATTCACATCTGTGTTTCTCTTCTCTCTCTCTCTCCCTCATGCTGTCCATTAGCACCATACCGAGACACAAGTATGGACTACATTATTACTCAAACTACTTCAGCTACATAATTATTTTCTTGAATTTAAAGCAATTTAATGTTTTAAATCCAACCTATGCAAAACCTTTTTTCCCCAAAAAGTTTTCCAGTCGATATACAGTATCTATAGTATTAGTCGACCAGCAGGGAGATGAGATGTGATAATAACTCCTGTATAATTACTAGAAGTTCTACTTAAAACATTTTTCAGTGAAATTTTAACTTTTCTTTTTGTATTGTTGTAGTGCTAGCAGCAATTGAAAAAGAAGAGTACTTATGAAGATTCTCCTTGATGAATTATGGACGCTTGAAGCATTTTTCTTTCCAAGAAATTTATCATTGCTAATTTTTAATCCTCAATTCACAGCACCCACTACGATGTGAAACAATAATTAAAATCTTTCATTTGTAAAAAAACCACTTGGGAGTTGTTTTTTTCTTACATCTTAATAATTAGCACTTTTTAAAATTGTTTCTCAGAGGGCATCCTGAACAACGCAAGAGACTCCAGTGTTATGGATACACTCCCTCTTAATGGTAACCATGCCAACAACTACAGCATGGCGAGCAGTGAGTACTTGAGCGACTGTGTCCAGATCCTCGACCGTAGCGCCGGCTACGGCACCCACGGCAACCACAAGGAGACAACTCTAGAGAAGAAGATCCTCAAGGAGCTGACGTCCAACTATATCCCATCTTACCTCAACAATCATGAGAGAGCAACCACGGAGCGCAATCACAACCTCATGAACAAACTGGTGAACAGCAGCATGGCCAATGGAGGTGAATGTGGTTTCATTTATATAATTGAAGGTTTTGATAAACAGATGTAAATATTTCGATTTATTAAGTGGCACTGCTTGTTAACTCACTACAACAAAAATAGTCTTAGAATAATTATAAATGCGTGTAAACACTTTTTATTTGTTTCTGTGGGTGAATGAGTAGAATCTGGGTTTTTATCTGGTTACAATGATTTATGCAGACAGGTGATTATTAAACTGAATTAAGCAAAAGCCTGTCATTTATAATGATTTGCAGTAACCCTTCCTTCTGAGGGTTCAGGTGAACTCAACAAAACAGCACAATAGAAGTGGTGAGCAACATATTAAAATCTACAATAATTATTATTTCTAACCGTTCGCAGACAGCTTAAACAACTGCGACATATTATCACAGCTGATATGTCAATACCAAACTTTTACACTTTTGGCAGCTATTGTGAAGCGTAGATTTACCTGAAGTTGATCCTTTTTCCTTTTGCTTTGCCTGTGTGACATTTGGTAGTGGGCAGATCTAGCAGACAGTAGTTTTTTGGGGGGGGGGGGTTTGGTTTTTTTTACTGGATAACAGACATATGATGCTGGCGAAAATTGCACTGTTGAAAGTGGTGAGCTCAAGTAAAACTGTAATTTCGAAAGCAAGACAACCTGGACAATGACATCAAATGAGCTGACATCCTTTAAATCGCTCTCTTTGGGTCCGGTGTCACATAGCAGGACTAATTTAATCTGTTGTTAATTTCTGAAAATTAGAGTGGGGACTTTAAACTTCACAGAGTGAATGGGTTAAATGCAGAGAGGAATTTCCCCACGGGGGTCAATAAAGTATACAATTTAAAAAATTTAATACTTGTTTTACTAGTAATGCTAAAGTTTCTGCCTTGGGTAGCAGTGGCAGTGCTTTTTGTTCAAAATGATTTAACGTCAGTGGGCTAACATGTTGAGATGTGTGGTGTAATATGATTCTTGCCTGGTTCTTCCAGGGAGCCTGGCAGGGGGCAGCAGCAGCAGCAGCAGCAGTGGAGTTGGTGGATGTGTGGGAGGCAGTAAAGAGGACAATGGCCCCATGGTACTAGACAACTCTGTAGCCTTCCCCCATGAGGAGAACCTGGGTTTGGAGATTATCAGAGAGGAGTCCAATGCACCTCTCCTGCCGCCACGGCCTCCTCCGCCAGACAGCCACCCCCCGCCGCCGCCGCCACCTCACAGTTTCTCCCGGCCACGGCGCATTCCTCAAGAGACCAGCGAGAGCTTTTTTCCCCTGCTGACAAACGAGCACACTGATGAGCACACGCACTCACCAAACCACAGAGACTCACTCTACACCAGCATGCCAGTGCTGACGGACCTCCCAGATGGGCAGATGAATGGTTTAACAGACGGAGAGGAAGACAGCTCCGGGGAGCTACAGCCCTGTAAGAGTGCTACTGCTCCTGAACTGGATGATGTCTATTATAAGAGCATGCCAAACTTGGGCTCCAGGAATCACCTTCACGAGCTGCAGAGCTACTACCACATGGGCCGTGGTGGCAGTGATGGATATATGGTCTCTGGGAGCAAGGATGAGTCCGATTCATCACCCGAGGAGCCGCCTGTAGACCCTTCTCACCTGGTTACCAGTCTATAGAGGCAGTCGAGACTTCTGTCCCTCCCCAGCCCACCTTTACACTTTCAACCTTTCAGTGAAAACATTCTGTGTTGTTGACTGACAGACTGAGCTGGCCCGACCCTGGATTGAGGTACTGTGTGTAACATTAACGGCGGCCCATGACAATATGATTGAGACATCACTGGCCAGTTAAAAGCAGGGATTGAATGTACTGTCATAAAAGGTGCAGACTGAGAGGGCAGCTCTAAAAGACTTTTTGTGAACATCAAGCCAGAATGGAATGTTTGAACTCAGAACAGAAAAGGAACGGGGAGGGATTCTGTAATTTTACCGTACCTGTTACTTTTATTTGGAATCTTCGGATTGACCGTAGCCCTACAAGTTTACCAATATGGACCTCTAGCAGATTATAGCATATAGTCTCCACTACCACCACAACAGGGCCCAGGCCCCCAGCCCTGGGTGAAAAGAGCTGCCTGTCTGTTTGTCTGTATGTCTGTCTGTCTGTCTAACTCTTAAAGACGCATACGTTGGATGACGTTTCCACGACAATAAAGGGTAGAGCAGGACGTCAGACTCTGGTGTTCACAGCATAAACTGGCCCCAAAGAAGCACCGCTACCTGCCAATCAAGTGAAGGATGTATGATATATGCCCTCACTAACAATCACCCAAAAAAAAGAAAAAAAAAAAAAGAAAAGAAAAGAAAAAGAACCACTGATATTATTTGGGCGGCTGAACTGTAACCATATCAAACTGATGTTCGAAGTTCTCTTCCTGTTCGTATCTGCTAAACTGGAGTTGTGTCTGGGCTGGTGTAACATTCCTGCAAGTCGTAGTGACAGCGGCTACTGTGTATTTCACTGAAAACAAAGAAGGAAGATCATATTACAACAGACTGAAGTGAAAAAAAAAGTTCTGTTTCTTCTCCTTTCTTCTGTAAAAGTTTTCCGTTATCAAAGGATTATGAAGAAATCACAAACTGTTTCTATGTATTGTACAGAATCCAGATACAGATACAAATGTTGCATATGACCAAGTCTTTTATTTTATAATCCTAAGTTGCAAACCTTTTGTGTGTGAAAACGTTCTGAAATGCAATGATATGTTCTGTTCACGAGAGGACTGCAGAACGAGCAAGAAACAATCTTTCATGTCACTCTCTCGTAATGCAGAGGCGGTCAAGCACCCCTTAATTAATACGCATATACCCTACGCACACTTCATCCTGGTCCTTTTTATAGCAACACCACTGTCACGTACATTTTGCAAATTAGTTGTTACTATATACTTTGCCACTTGTGTAGATTTAAACCAAGCAGGAAACTGAAGTAGTTAAGAGACGAAGGAAGCGATTACTATGGAAATGCTACATTTTAGACTTTTGATGGAAGAGGATCTCATCTCATTTTGTCCCTGCGCGAGGGGCCTCGGTGTGAAAAATTACAAAGACGCCAGATTTAAGACGTAGCACAAAAATAGTTTTTAAAAACATATCCTCTGCCAAATATTCTAGCAACTGATAATAACTTACAGTGCTGTTTGAGATCTTATTGTACAGAAAAATGCTCAGAGAATCTACTATTTTACAAAGGGGTCAGTCTTACCAATGAAATATCATGGCTACACCATATTTGTGTACTGAAAATGTGAAAAATCTGCACACAAGAGCACTGTCCAATGTGGAAAGCCAATGTTTACTTATTTAGCAGGAAAATGAATAAGTGTATGAAGTGTAGCTTGCACATGTATTCCACAAACCCCGCCATGTCCCCAAGAGAGAAATTATTTATTTATCAGTTTATTGGTTTAAATACAGCAAAACAAGCTCAGAGGAAAGAAAGCTGGCAGGAGTAAATAAAGTGGCACTGGGTTTGTTTTTTTTAATTTTTTTAATTTTTGGGGTTTTTCATTTCTTTTTTTAAATTATTATGATCTTGATTATTATTACAATATTACTGCTAATTATTTATTCTTTTTGTATGGGTTCCACGTTGAATGATCTCATAACTAATATTTGTTGTAACAGTGAAAGTTGTTTGCCAACAAATAAATTACTGACATAGCTTTGCGGGTTTCTGCCTCTTGAGTGTTTTCAGTGATTATGCTGAAATTAAACACAAACACAGAGTTAAACCCATCACTGTTTTCACTTCAGATGTGTGTTTCTGACCATTTGGTGAGACTGAGTATGCAAACATCTCGCTGCATGCATTTGGATCTGGTTCTCAGGTGAAATTCTGCTTTTTCGATCTGTCAGAACAGCTTCTGCCAGTTAAAGCTTTTGCGTGCCATAGCTGAGTGTGTGGGAAGTTTACAGAATCATATTAGGCAATTTATTTTTGAAGACTTCTTTCTGTCAGTGAATACATTAGTTCTCCATTGTTTGGAGATTAACATATATTTACATATTCTATACATATAAAGGACTGAACCTCAAGGGTAATGTGATTGATGAATAATTACTTTCACAAAAACTAAGTGTGATATGAACCTCTGCAAGTAACCCATGGTGATCACACTACCAGCAGAAACTCACTGCTGCACATTTTTCTCTCCCTGTCTATCAAAGTGGAAATCAGTTAATATTTTAAATTGGTCCGGCTTTCTTCCAAGTTTATTCGGTCCATACTAGAGATGGACCGATCCGATATTACGTATCGGTATCGGTCCGATACTGACCTAAATTACTGGATCGGATATCGGAGAAAAATAAAAAATGTAATCCGATCCATTAAATATCACGAAAGCACCTCACAAAACTTGCAACACGCCATAACTCACCTCAGAACGTTAGCACGTCGGAGCAGTATGCATCACGTGATAGAGCGGCTGTGGCATGCGGGACCTGTCAGTGGTCTGGATAGCATTTGGAGCTTCGCTAGCAACCCGGCATTTCATCTCCGACAAAGTTATCCCCGAGAGAAGTAAAGCAAGTGTGTAAGTCCATCTCTGAATGTTTGTAAAGCATTCCTGCGTTAAGCTTAACAAACGACTGCCTCTTCTTGCTGCTACTTCAATCATGAAACTGCTTAATGATCAGCTGATCGGCTTCTTTGTTTTTGGCCCACTTTGCACCAGAAAGAGGAAACCAGCGGCTGAACAACAGCAGCACCTTTAAGCTTGATCAGCTGTTGTTAGAATTTATTTAATATTACTTTCTACACCAGGATCTTTTTCTACCTAGCTGACGCTGGTAACTGTGCAGGGGCGGATCTAGCAAAGTTTAGCCAGGGGGGCCGATAGGGCATTAACTGGGAAAAGGGGGCACAAAGAAATACTTTTCTTTCTTATTCTCATTTAAAATGTCTAGCTTTTAATAAATAATTATCTGACACCCAAAGTTTTAATTTGATGTAAAAGGAATAGAAGTCAATTACTGTATATAGTGACTATTAAGTCTAATATATATACCCTAGTAAGCTATAGTACTTTTTCCTTTAGGAAGGTACCATCTGTGCAGTCTGCAATTTTGTTGAAGAAAGATGTTGAATCTATTTAATATTTCTTGAAAAATAATTGATTTCTGTGCATTTTTTTTTCACACTGCATCAAATTAAGGTTGATTACGTCGATTAAGCATCATGAGGTGGCGCGTGAGGGGTGGTTCCCTATTTTTTATTTATTTATTTTTGTTGTTGCTGGGAGTTGGAACCCTATTAGTTAGGTTGCTTAATATTTATGCTAAGTACTCTTTAAAATACCAGAATAGGGAGGATGGTGTAGGTTTAAGTTTATTAGATTGATCAGTATTGCTGAACTATGAATTTTTTTTTTTTGCATACAGGTATAACAGAATAGCTTTAGTGTAGTTGTTGTTTTAAACTTGAGTGTGAACTTATACAAAATGCAGCAAGATATTTAAAAAAACAGTTTTGTTGATTAAAAAACACTATATCGGATTCATATCGGTATCGGCAGATATCCAAATTTATGATATCGGTATCGGTATCGGACATAAAAAAGTGGTATCGTGCCATCTCTAGTCCATACACAATATAAACAAAAGTACTGGATCACATACACAATAAACTTGCAGTTGCTTCCTGGCCTTGGATGCCACAAAGCTCCCAGCACACAGCTTTTGTACTGATGTTAATGCCAAAGGAGGTTTGGAAAAAAAATGTTTGTTTTATTTTGTCGCTCAAGGTCATTGAATTAGCCTGTCAAATCACATAAAAAATATTTCTCTACATTGTCAGTTTTAAAGAGTCCTCTGTAGTTTCTTTCATGTTATTTCAGTAAAATTCTCTATTCTTTCAGGTTAATTCAGTGGCTTGTCATTGAATCAAACATTTTAGAGTACAAAACAGCCAATTTCTTCAGAGTTACTTTACACACTTGAGTGCAACAACTTTTTAAAGTAAATCTAATTTTTATGTTTTCTTAAAATAGCACAAATGACTCAAGTAAACCTAAAAAACCTAATTTGTTCAGTAAACCCAGTTTGGGTTTGAATAACTATGGTTTCTGAAAGCTTTCACTTTGTATAAATACCAGTAAAGTTGATCTTAGAATATCTAGAAAAATATCTAATATAAAAAATAATAAATCTAATATTTAAGGAAAATTTCCCTTATTGAGTTGCTGACATCCTTTTATTATATCACGCTCAAATTCATTGTGCTCTTAGATCAATCTATTCCTAGACAAATGTTTTTAAAGGTAGGCTGCATGGCTAAGTGCTCAATTTTATAAGCCTGTGGCAATGGCACTGGATTCAAAGATTCCCATTTAAAAAAAACAGACTACTTGTTTGTCTTTTGCAAACTAAAGTTCGTAGTCCTGTCTTTGTAAAAGTTCAGGTCTTCACATTACATTTAGGATTTTGCTCAATTGTCAAGGTCCTTCCCAGTAGCTGCATCATAGCCAGAATTGTGTTGGTCTACTTGTATATGTAGTTTTTTCCATGTAGTCTGTTCCCTCTACATTTACACAGTTCCACCCACTTAATGTGGTGAAGTTGCTAACTTGTCCTTAGGGCCCATGTGCTTAGTGTTGCCCAGCAATAGAAATTCTTAATGATTCCCTGGGTGGACTTTGGTAAACCCCACTGAGGAATGGCTAGTTACCTTCTCCAGCTAGTGTAGTCTCTAGAGGGCAGGAGTGAGAAGCTTCAACATCCTCTAATTTGGCAACAGGCCTAAGAGTGTGTATGAAGTTAATTTGTAAACAACCTGTTGGCTATGTTCTGCTGTTCCACACACACACACACACTTACAGTCCTTTTGATTGTTTCTCTCCTTACTTTTTTTTTTTTTTTTTACACACAAGTTGGAAACTGATTTGTATTGAGTGATATAAGTATTTGATCTCTTAGAATTCTGGCTCTCAGAATTAAAAATGTATCAATCAATCAACTTTATTATGTGTATAAAGCATACCTGTCCACAGAATCAATTTCTTTTATTCCAAACTCTCCACCACCATAAGCAAGACCAAAGAGCTGTCAAAGGACATCAAGGAAAACATGGTAGATCTGCTTGAATGGGATACAAGGGTGTTAGCAAGAAGTTTGACGAGAAGGTGACAACTATCAGTGTGATTATTTAGAAGTGGAAGAAATATTAAATGACGATCAATCACCTTCAGTCTGGAGCTCAATGCAGG